>NC_091455.1:73881008-74255612 GCF_027789765.1 Dendropsophus ebraccatus | reverse complement strand
CAGTTAAACCTTCCTTGCTGGGATGGGTGCAGTCTGACATCAGTCTGGCCCCCAAGGGGTTAAGGGGCCATGCAATACATCCTCCCTTAACCCCTTGGGGGCCAAACTGTAAGCAGCGATCTGTAAAGATGCTGCATACTGTAAGGTGCACAACACCGCTCACAATGATGGGTGTTGTGCTCCTGTTTGTGTGTTTTTTGTGTGTTTCTACCTTTTTCTTTTTCAGATATTGGTATCCTGTGGATTACGTCGGATTCCGTGGACTACGTCGATGACCAGCGTTTTTTTAATGTTTTTTTTAATAAAATGGTCAATGAGGGGTGTGGGGGTGTTTTTATTTGAATAAAAAAATTTTTTAACTTGTGTCTTGTCTTTATTTCTTTACTTTATAGACTTAGTAGTGGAAGCCGTCTAATAGACGGAATCCATTACTAAGTTGGGGCCTAGTGTTAGCCGGTATAAAATGGCTAACACTAACCCCCTATTATTACCCCAGTACCCAATGCCACCAGGGGTACTGGGAAGAGCCGGGTGCCAGTGGTCCCGGAGCGTCAAAATTGGCGCTCCTGGACCGGGCGGCAGCAGGCTGGTAAGATTTAGGCTGGGGAGGGCCTAAACCAATGGCTCTTCCCACCCTGGTGTTACCAGGCTGCTGTCGTTTGGTTTTTAACCCGGCTGGTTATAAAAAATAGGGGGGACCCTATGCGTTTTTTTTAAATTATTTATTTTAAAAAAAAAAAACGCATAGGGTCCCCCCTATTTTTATAACCAGCCGGGTTAAAAACCAAACGACAGCAGCCTGGTAACACCAGGGTGGGAAGAGCCATTGGTTTAGGCCCTCCCCAGCCTAAATCTTACCAGCCTGCTGCCGCCCGGTCCAGGAGCGCCAATTTTGACGCTCCGGGACCACTGGCACCCGGCTCTTCCCAGTACCCCTGGTGGCATTGGGTACTGGGGTAATAATAGGGGGTTAGTGTTAGCCATTTTATACCGGCTAACACTAGGCCCCAACTTAGTAATGGATTCCGTCTATTAGACGACTTCCACTACAAAGTCTATAAAGTAAAGAAATAAAGACAAGACACAAGTAAAAAAAATTTTTTATTCAAATAAAAACACCCCCACACCCCTCATTGACCATTTTATTAAAAAAAAAACATTAAAAAAACGCTGGTCATCGATGTAGTCCACGTAATCCGACGTAATCCACAGGATACCAATATCTGAAAAAGAAAAAGGGAGAAACACAAAAAACACACAAACAGGAGCACAACACCCATCATTGTGAGCGGTGTTGTGCACCTTACAGTATGCAGCATCTTTACAGATCGCTGCTTACAGTCTGGCCCCCAAGGGGTTAAGGGAGGATGTATTGCATGGCCCCTTAACCCCTTGGGGGCCAGACTGATGTCAGACTGCACCCATCCCAGCAAGGAAGGGGTTAACTGACCCCCCCCTTCCTTGATGGGAGGGGTGCAGTGCTGGGGAGGGGGTGGGGAGAGCTCTATACTCACCCCGATGTGTCCTCTTCGCTGGTCCGCAGCACAATGAAGTCACTGTACTGCGGATCGGCTCATTATATGTGCGCTCAGCCGATCAGCCAATCAGCTGAGCGCACATATAATTCTAAATGTTTCTTCTAATAATGCTATTGTCATAACATAATTAGAAGAAACATTTGATGTTTTCATTAAAGTAAAGTGATGATTAGTACAGAAAGCTCTATTGCCGGCATATGAATTAACGGCTTATGGAGCTTCCTGTACTAATTAATATTTAATTAATAAAACACATTTTCGATTAAATAAATTCAGTTTAGTTGGTCAATAATTTAATTCTAACGAATCCATCATTGTGCAATTAAATATACTGTCAAAAAATAAATATATATATAAATATACATTTATTTATATATCTATTTATTTTAACAGTATATTTAATTGCCAAATGATGGATTCGTTAGAATTAAATTATTGACCAACGAAAGGGACTTTATTACAAAGAAAATGTGTTTTATTAATTTAATATATTAACTATTAGAGGCATCGGCATTCGGCATCATTGCCGGCTATTTTTTAAGTACTCCGTACGGACCGCCTGACAATCCTCAGCCGCATGTCCAGCCGCAAACAATGGTCTTGTTCATTTTTTACGGGTCCGTTTACGATCGGGCCGTAGATTCATACATAGTGTGCACTGTGCAGCCGTATATCCTATACTTTCCAGCGTACGCATGAACCACCAAAAATACCGCCGCACAATTACAGCCGCAAATACAGCCGCACAGTTACATAGTCTGAACCTGGCCGTATACTGTATGTATTTCTATATGGATATAGTAAATTAGTCAATAACATTAGAAATTTACACTTTACATGTTGGACTTTACTTTGGTAAGGCATTACCTTGCTTCTTATCACTTCATTTCATCATCCCTAGAATCAGAACTATGCTTTTGTTGCTCATACAGTACAGTTTCATTTTCACAACTTGTTTGGTTTCTGTCTGTATAGTTGCCTATGTCAGGAGTTTATGTTTGGCGGACACATCAGAAAATGTTACTGGTTGCTGGTTCTGTGGTTAGCATAGTGTGGTGTCCCCCCATGGGCGTTTTGTGTCTCTCCTTTGCACCTCTCAAAAAAGCTTCTTACTCCAGGTTAAGTGGTAATGAAGTGTGCTCTAAGGTTTCACCACTAGATGTCAGTACTTTTTATATGTATGTTCTTATGTATTGCACAGCTGAGGTTAGGAATGCGTTACTTTTTATGTGTATAATGTTCTCTTGCTAACTTATGGGAAATGCTCTCTGCTTCTAGCCTATCTCTTTCTTTCTGTCTTTCTCTTACACACACTCCTTTCCACCACTCACAGGGTAGAACACTTAGCCCCTGTAGGACGTAGTCTCTTGGTGGTCAGTTCTTACCCAGATTCTCGTGGAAGAAGGACACACTGAGCAATCGTCACTGCTACAGCCAAGCCAGGACCTGAGTTCAGTTCAGTCAGATGCAGCTAGAGACAACCAGTCTTTTAGTATTCCTACTATATCTACTGTGCAGTGCTAAACACTACTAAGGGAGAAGAGTCTAGGAACATCCTAGCCCACACCATGAACCAGTCTAAAACACAGTCTGGAACCAGTCTGATACACAAGAGGAACTAGCCTGGATAGGACAAAGTTACCACGGAAGGTCTACATATCCTCAGCTCAGGTAACTGGGACACCCGCGGAAGCTTAGCTTTACCCAGGTAACCATGACTAGGGCTTGTATCACCCTAGGAGGACGAGTCACTCGACACTGTAGGCGACAAGGTGGTCACACCAAAGTCTATACACGGGTACAAGTAACTTTTTACTCTAAAGTATTCTCTCATGTTCCGGCAGAGTACATTATTACATTGGGTTAGGTCTCCCTCAACCAACGCCTCTCCTCTACTCTAAGCTACTCTACTCTACTTTCAACTCTTCAAGCACCGCTACAACTACCTCTCTTCTACTCTACTCTTTCAAGCATCTCCTCAAGCACAAAACGAGTTCAAGCACTAAAGTCTGTGTAAAGAATTATCTATTTTCTGCAAAAGTGTATTGTACTACTAAGAGACTGCACAGGTAATGTTATATTTTTATATCACTGGGACTCAGTCATCTTTTCTTACGCACCAGTACGTATACACACTAGCCGTACAACTTGGGTTATTTTTCTCCTTTCTGTGAGTGGCGGTACCGATAGTCTGGGTTGT
Organism: Dendropsophus ebraccatus; assembly: GCF_027789765.1. Taxonomy (NCBI): domain Eukaryota; kingdom Metazoa; phylum Chordata; class Amphibia; order Anura; family Hylidae; genus Dendropsophus; species Dendropsophus ebraccatus. The sequence goes on along the minus strand of NC_091455.1, from coordinate 74,251,874 downwards.
TCATTTGTCACTCAGGACTACGGTGACAAGAGCCCAAGGGACCCATCACAACCCGGCAGGTCACCGACCATTTTGGGGAGTACAGCCAGCCACAACACAAAGCAGGTACTACCACTATACCTGTGTGCTGGACTAGCACTGGTGTCACGAATGACTATACCATCTTTGGCTGAGCTGTACAGCAACACTGATAACAACCATCCATCATCAGTGCAAAAAGACCACCACAATAGTGACTCAGTGTTTAGCACTTGTCTTACAGCACTGAGGCCCTTGGTTTGAATGCACCCGCATATGCATAGAGTTTATAAGTTCTCCTTGTCTTTATGTGGGTTTCCTCCCACATTCCGAATACTTATAGGTGAATTTTGTTAGGTTCCACAGTGGTGAATGGAGTCCATACTTATCGTTATTTTGAAACACATTTCACCTTTTTGTTGTCTTCCCTTCTTTCTATTGTGGGGGCGTTTACCATCTGGGCTGCCTATCAGTGTAGCATCTATGCATTATACAATGCCATTATACCACATACTCAAATTCTGCATGGTGCCACAAAAGCCCCTACCATGTACCAATTACAGTCCAGGATACAATCTATCATGGTTGTTTTGTTGAGTCAGAGTTGAGAAAAGAGCGGAAAATTTGACATGAAGGCAGCAGGAGGTGTTGAGGGTCTTAATGTGTGGTTTAAAAGACCGGGTAGAATCAAAAGTGACCCTAAGTCAGCAGACTTGGGGGATTGGGGACAGAGTGCAGTCATTGATTGTGATTGAGAGATTGGATGAAAGGGTGGAACGAGATGGGCAAAAATGATTCTGTTTTGTCTGTTTTGAGAAGAAGGAAGATAAAGCTGGTAGACACTCTGGGATCCCTGATAGCGAGACTTGACATCCGGACCAAAAAGGTAGATTTAAGTGTTGTTGGCGCAAAGGTGGTAATTAAAGCTGTGGGATTTTATAATGTGTTCCAGGCCAAAATTATAGATGTAGAAGAGGCACTAGGACAGAGCGAGGGGAGGAGGTGTAGAAGTGGGAAACACTCAAAGTGCAGTTGAAGAAATTAAAGGAGATCTAAGAGAGGGCCAATCTGGTGACAAAGGTAGAAGATAAGTCAAGGAGAAGGAGCAGAGTATTGGCGTGAGGCTTTGGCAGTTAGGAGGTTATTGGCCACTTTGGTGAGGGCAGTTTCTGTGGAGTGGTCAGGAAGTGGGGTTGAAGAGCGAGTTGGATGAGAAGTCGGAGGACAGTTCAAGGTAGACACGTTGTTCGGGGAGTTTCGAGGAAAAGGGGAGAAGCGAGATGGGTTGGTAGCTGGACAAGGAGACAGGGTCAAGAGATTTTATTTTAGGGATGAATGCAATGGTTGTATTAAAGTTCCTCTGTATGGGGAGAAGGTAGGGAATAATTTAACCAACAGTTATTGAAGGTATATGGATAAAATTCAACATTTCTGGACAGTCCTGAAAAGGCTGTCCACTGATGTTTACCATCCTGATACAGCTGGGGGCTAGGTTCACACTATGTAACTGGGCTGCTGTATTTTTTATGCGGCTGTAAATGTGCGGATGAAACTACGGCCGTGGGAAAAAATAGACATGCGGCTCAAAACATACGGTCATTTACTTGGAAATCTGGTTCAACTAAAAATAACAAATAAAATCTTAAGAAAGTGATGCAAACACCTCTGGATGCATCTGGGAAAGCAGGGAACACAGTTTACATGAATCGCTATTACCGGGGTTTGCGATCCTCTGCACTAATGCCGATGTCTCTCATGGTTAATCTATTAAAATAATAAAACACATTTTCGTTGTAATAAAGTGCCTTTCGTTGTTCAATAATTAAATTTAAATGAATCCATCAATTTGCAATTAAATATACTATTAAAATAAATAGATATATAAATAAATGTATATTTATATATATATTTATTTTTTGACAGTATATTTAATTGCACAATGATGGATTCGTTAGAATTAAATTATTGAACAACGAAACTGAATTTATTTAATCGAAAATGTGTTTTATGAATTAAATATTAATTAGTACAGGAAGCTCCATAACCCGTTAATTCATATTGCCGACAAAAGAGCATTCTGTACTAATCATCACTTTACTTTAATGAAAACATCAAATGTTTCTTCTAATTATGTTATCACAATAGCATTATTAGAAGAAACATTTAGAATTATATGTGCGCTCAGCTGATTGGCTGATCGGCTGAGCGCACATATAATGAGCGGGTCCGCAGGACATTGACTTCATTGTGCTGCGGACCAGCGAAGAGGACACATTGGGGTGAGTATAGAGCTCTCCCCACCCCCTCCCCAGCACTGCACCCCTCCCAGCAAGAAAGGGGGGTCACTTAACCCCTTCCTTGCTGGGATGGGTGCAGTCTGACATCAGTCTGGCCCCCAAGGGGTTAAGGGGGATGCAATACATCCTGCCTTAACCCCTTGGGGGCCAGACTGTAAGCAGCGATCTGTAAAGATGCTGCATACTGTAAGGTACACAACACCGCTAACAATGATGGGTGTTGTGCTCCTGTTTGTGTGTTTTTTGTGTGTTTCTCCCTTTTTGTTTTTCAGATATCGGTATCCTGGGGATTACGTCGGATTCCGTGGACTACGTCGATGACCAGTGTTTTTTTATTTTATTTTTTTAATAAAATGGTCAATGAGGGGTGTGGGGGTGTTTTTATTTGAATAAAAAAATTTTTTAACTTGTGTCTTGTCTTTATTTCTTTACTTTATAGACTTAGTAGTGGAAGCCGTCTAATAGACGGAATCCATTACTAAGTTGGGGCCTAGTGTTAGCCGGTATAAAATGGATAACACTAACCCCCTATTATTACCCGAGTAACCCAATGCCGCCAGGGGTACTGGGAAGAGCCGGGTGCCAGTGGTCCCGGAACGTCAAAATTGGCGCTCCTGGACCGGGCGGCAGCAGGCTGGTAAGATTTATGCTGGGGAGAGCCTAAACCAATGGCTCTTCCCACCCTGGTGTTACCAGGCTGCTGTCGTTTGGTTTTTAACCCGGCTGGTTATAAAAATAGGGGGGACCCTATGCGTTTTTTTTAAATTATTTATTTATTTAAAAAAAAAAAACCGCATAGGGTCCCCCCTATTTTTATAACCAGCCGGGTTAAAAACCAAACGACAGCAGCCTGGTAACACCAGGGTGGGAAGAGCCATTGGTTTAGGCTCTCCCCAGCCTAAATCTTACCAGCCTGCTGCCGCCCGGTCCAGGAGCGCCAATTTTGACGCTCCGGGACCACTGGCACCCGGCTCTTCCCAGTACCCCTGGTGGCATTGGGTACTGGGGTAATAATAGGGGGTTAGTGTTAGCCATTTTATACCGGCTAACACTAGGCCCCAACTTAGTAATGGATTCCGTCTATTAGACGGCTTCCACTACTAAGTCTATAAAGTAAAGAAATAAAGACAAGACACCAGTTAAAAATTTTTTTTATTCAAATAAAAACACCCCCACACCCCTCATTGACCATTTTATTAAAAAAAAACATTAAAAAACGCTGGTCATCGATGTAGTCCACGGAATCCGACGTAATCCACAGGATACCGATATCTGAAAAAGAAAAAGGGAGAAACACACAAAAAACACACAAACAGGAGCACAACACCCATCATTGTGAGCGGTGTTGTGCACCTTACAGTATGCAGCATCTTTACAGATCGCTGCTTACAGTCTGGCCCCCAAGGGGTTAAGGGAGGATGTATTGCATCCCCCTTAACCCCTTGGGGGCCAGACTGATGGCAGACTGCACCCATCCCAGCAAGGGGTTAACTGACCCCCCCTTCCTTGCTGGGAGGGGTGCAGTGCTGGGGAGGGGGTGGGGAGAGCTCTATACTCACCCCGATGTGTCCTCTTCGCTGGTCTGCAGTACAATGAAGTCACTGTACTGCGGACCCGCTAATTATATGTGCGCTCAGCCGATCAGCCAATCAGCTGAGCGCACATATAATTCGAAATGTTTCTTCTAATAATGCTATTGTGATAACATAATTAGAAGAAACATTTGATGTTTTCATTAAAGTAAAGTGATGATTAGTACAGAATGCTCTATTGCCGGCATATGAATTAACGGCTTATGGAGCTTCCTGTACTAATTAATATTTAATTAATAAAACACATTTTCGATGAAATAAATTCAGTTTCGTTGTTCAATAATTTAATTCTAACGAATCCATCATTGTGCAATTAAATATACTGTCAAAAAATAAATATATATATAAATATACATTTATTTATATATCTATTTATTTTAACAGTATATTTAATTGCAAAATGATGGATTCGTTAGAATTAAATTATTGACCAACGAAAGGGACTTTATTACAAAGAAAATGTGTTTAATTAATTTAATATATTAACTATTAGAGGCATCGCATTCGGCATCATTGCCGGCTATTTTTGAAGTACTCCGTACGGACCGCCTGTCAATCCTTGGCCGCATGTCCAGCCGCAAACAATGGTCTTGTTCATTTTTTACGGGTCCGTTTACGATCGGGCCGTAGATTCATACATAGTGTGCACTGTGCAGCCGTATATCCTATACTTTCCAGCGTACGCATGAACCACCAAAAATACCGCCGCACAATTACAGCCACAAATACAGCCGCACAGTTACATAGTCTGAACCTGGCCTAAAGGGGTAGTGCAGCCTTTAACTTTTATTCACTAAATAACACACATTACACAGTTATACAACTTTGTAATGTGTGTTATTTAAGTGAATGGCCCCCTTCTCCGTGTTCCCTCCACCCCGGAAGTGTGGTGCATTATACTTACGTATTCGCTTTCTACCCCGGCCGCCATCTTTGGTTGACGACGTCATCTTCGGGAACGTCATGCTGGCCCTCCTCTGCCGCGTCATCAGCTGCTCAGTCGCGATTGGCTGAGCATAACAGTGCTCAGCCAATTGCGGCTGAATAGTTGATGATGCGGCAGTGAATTAAAAAAGTTAAACGCCGCACTACCCCTTTAAAAGAATCTACCCCTTTAAAAGAAAAATGGCAGAAAATCCCCAAATCCAGGTGTGCAAACCTTTTGGAATCCTACCAACCCAAAGAAGACTGTAGGCTGTAATGACTGCCAAAGGTGCTTCAACTAAGTACTGACTAAAGGGTCTAAATATTTATAATAATGCAAAATTTCAGTTTTTCCAGGGAGCAACGTACAATGTGAAAAAGTGAAAGGGTCTGAAGTATATGTACATCTCTACCACTTCTATAGACGATATATGCCTTTTCCAGTGTCCTAATTAAGAGACAGTTGGAGGACTGTTCATCTGATAAGTAGCGATGAGGCAGATGTGACAATTATATCTGAAGCCACCACCATAGTAGCAGACACACCAGACAGCTAACTAAACAGGAAGTTGTTCTTAATAGCCCAGAAAGTAAATTAAACTGCACTGCAAATGTTCTTGCTAAATCAATATAAGTGACAGCCATTTAACTTTACTATATTTACTCTAGAATAAGGGAACTGACATGTTACCATAAGGGTGCAGTATATTTTAAACAGTTGTAAACTCTGTATATTTTTAAACATATGAATGATAAAAGAGGGTCACTGTTATACTATTATAAGTACATTACTGAAGCTCCACCTCTTAAATTGCTGGCCTTTCTAGGCCATCCTGCAGCGATCCCATCCATGACATGAGGGGTATGTCACCGTACATCATCACTCAGCCTCTACTATCGCTTCTGCGTCTGCTGTGAGGGAGCTCCTGATGTCTTCAAAATCTATTAGATATCTAGAGACCTGCTGTGATTGACCAGATAGAGAACAAACAATCCCTTAGACTAATATGATATCTTTCAATACTAAACTTTGTGGGGGGAATTTATCAACGTGCATCCTGGTGTACTCCAGATGGGGAGAAGGCTGGCCACACCAGGTTTATCATGATTTCCACCTGCAAACGGGCAGAAATCATGGCAGAATTCTACACATGCTCCGGAGGTCCAGGATCAGGTCCCGCAAGATTTAAGAGCTGTGTACAGGGGCACCAGTCTTGATAAATTCCTTTTGTTTCACTTTTGTTGGTAATGCAGTGTGCCTAGTATGCAATAAAACCAAAACTGACTAGGGTCCCGCGAAGGGACATTCTAAAGAGATATTAGAGTAATAGCTATTCCAATACACCACTTGGTACTTGGAACAGTCGCTTTCGTTCAATCCTCCTATTTGATCTGAGTTGGTTGGTGTTCAACTACTCCTATTTACGGTCCTCTTCTTTTGTTTTCACCTTCTTGAAGGGCGGCTCGGTCCCTGGCTGTTGCTCCCGCACTGCTTTGCCTGCCCTTAATTAGTTTTTGTTTTCTGTTTTGTTACTAGTTTATACTGATTTAGGTTTGCCTCTCCAGATGTGGCAGAGAAACTGTCGCAGCAGACTGTCTTTACCGTGTTAACCACAGTTCTGCATATCTCTCATAATGTCCGAGGACTGGATAGCGTCTCTCACATTGTAATGTTTAATAACTATGCACTGTGAAACTGTGTCGTTGGTTGATGTACCTACTCTTTGGCAACCACTGCCATGCTCCCCCACCTACACCTCCCCTCCTACCCATTCCCTTGATCCACTCCCCTTCCTCCCCCACCCTATTGACCATTATATGTGGTTTTCATGTTGGAAACTTGAAATATGAAAACATATAAAAAAAAAATAGTAATAGCTAAATCTCTGTACCCAGTCTGTTCAATACAGTAACAAGCTGGCAATATTATAGAGGAAAACATCCAGGAAGTTGAGTTTCCTCCCTGACTTTAGGAAGCTATAATTTATACAAAACGATTCTGAGTCTCCTATCAGACCAAATATAACTACAGGAGACATCCTGATGTTTCAAAATAATGTTATGGTTTGTAGGAGATAAAGTACTTTTGCAAAACTCAAAATGTCCAGTTTAAGGCCAGAGCTTTTTTTTAACCCCTTCGTCTTGGATGCATTCTGAGCTTTAATTGGGTTTTTAAATGGTCAATTTACGGCTATTAGAAGTTCTTAACAGTTTTTAAATTCTAGAAACCAGTCAGCCTACTGAACAGCCTTTTGGGTCTCCTCTATTAGGTGTAATCCTTCACACAGTCTTCTTTACTGCTAGCGCTCCCACAGCCCCCCTCATCAGCCCTCCCACAGCTTCCCTCATCAGTCCTCCCACAGCTTCCCTCATCAGCCCTCCCACAGCCCCCCTCATCAGCCCTCCCACAGCTTCCCTCACTATCCCTCCCACAGCTTCCCGCATCATCCCTCCCACAGCTTCCCTCACTATCCCTCCCACAGCTTCCCGCATCATCCCTCCCACAGCTTCCCGCATCATCCCTCCCACAGCTTCCATCATCAGCCCTCCCACAGCCCCCCTCATCAGCCCTCCCACAGCCCCCCTCACTATCCCTCCCACAGCTTCCCGCATCATCCCTCCCACAGCTTCCCGCATCATCCCTCCCACAGCTTCCATCATCAGCCCTCATCAGCCCTCCCACAGCCCCCCTCATCAGCCCTCCCACAGCTTCCTTCATCAGCCCTCATCGTCCCTTCCACAGCCTTGATGCTGGTCTGCAGCCTCACTCATGTCTCCCTGCCACAGGCCTGTTCATAGTGCATGCAATGTTTTGAAACAGACAGTGATGCAGACATCTCAAGCTGCTCTCGCACCCCGCTGTACTATTGCAGTACCTTCTAAGGGCCATAACTCTTTTATTTTTCCATCTACAGGGCCATGTAAGGGCTTGGCTTTTCGAGGAGCAAGTGTAATTTGTAATTACACCTTTCAATCTACCATAAAATGAATGACGATCAGGCAATTCAATCAGGTCCTGATTGGTAAGCTCCAAACCCTGGCAGGGCGTATTTTTACACCTGATTCGGTTAAAGCCTAGGCGCCGAGGGAGTAAATGTACGCTTTTGGTTGTTAACCCCTTAAGGACAGAGCCTGAAATGGCCTTAATGACAGAGACAAATTTTATGAATATGACCTGTGTCACTTTAGTCATTAATAACTTCGGGATGCTTTTACCTATCCGGCTGATTCTGAGATTGTTTTCTCGTGACATATTGTACTTTACATTTCTGGTAAATTGGAGTCGATACTCATAACAAATCTTTATGAAAAAAAACCAAATAATGTGAAAAAATGTGAAAAAATGCATTTTTCCAACTTTGAAACTTTTTTGCGTATACAGAAAGTGGTTATACCACATAAATTATATATTAAATAGCATTAGCAACATGTCTACTTTATGTTGGCGGCATTTATTAAACTATCTTTCATTTTTTTTAGACAATAGGGAGCTTAAAACATTAGCAGCAAATTTCCAAATTTTCAGTAAAATTTCAAAATCAGATATTTTTAGGGACCTGTTCAGGTTTAAAGTGTATTTGAGGGGCCTGTATGTTAGAAAGCCCCACAAAGCACCCCATTTCAGAAACTGCACCCCCCAAACTCTGCAAAAGCATATCCAGAAAGTGTTTTAACCCTTTAGGTGAGTCACAGAAATAAAAGCTAAGTGTGTAAGGAATTTGAAAATTTTAATTTTCTGTGCAGAGATTTTATTGTAATCCAATATTTTTCATAATTATAAACCTATTACCAAAGAAATGCACCCCAATAATTATTGTCCCGTTTCTGCAGTTTATAGAAATACCCCATATGTGACCCTATTGCGCTATTTGATGCAACCACAAGCCTCAGATATAAGGGAGCGCCTAGTGAATTTCAACACCTCCGTTATATTTGGTCATTTTTGACTGTACCACTTCAGGTTGGCAGAGGCTCTGGGGTGCCAAAACCTAAAAAACACCCCTAAAGGGACACCATTTAGAAAACTACACCCCCCAAGGAATGTAACAAGGGGTGCGGTGAGCATCTGGACCCCATAGGTGCTTCACAGATTTTCCGAACAATATGGCGTGAAAAAAGAAAAATTTATTTTTTACACTAAAACGTTGTTCTAGCCTTCAAGTTTTCATTTTCTTAAAGGGATAAGAGGCAAAAAAAGACACTAAATGTGTAGTTTCTCCCGAGTACGGAAATACCCCACATGTGGCGATAAAGTGCCAAGGGGGCGCAGGACGAGCCTCCAAAGGGAAGGAGCGCCAATTGGCTTTTGGAAGCTGAATTTCACTGAAAAGGATTTCAAGCGCCATGTCGCATTTACAGAGCCCTCGTGCTGCCAAGACACTGGAAACCCCCCACAAGTGACCCCATTCTGGAAACTACACCCCTCAAGGAATCTAACAAGGGGGGCAGTGAGCATATGGACCCCACTGGTGACGGGCACAAATGTGGAACAATGTGACGTAAAAGTAAAAAATTTCATTTTTTCACTTTCATGGCACAAATGTGCCCGTCATCAAGGGGTCCATATCCTCACTGCACCCCTTGTTAGATTCCCTGAGGGCTGCAGTTTCCAGAATGGGGTCACTTGTGGGGGTTTCCAGTGTTTTGGCAGCACGAGGCTCTGTAAATGCGACATGGCGTTCATCATCCATTCTAGCCAAATCCAACCTCCAAAATCCAAATGGCGCTCCTTCCCTTGAGAGGCTTGCCCTGCGCCCACATGGCGCTTTATGTCCACATGTGGGGTATTTACGGACTCGGGGGAAATTGCTCTACACATTTAGTTTTTTTTCCTCTTTTAACCCCTTGTGAAAATTATAAATTCAAGGCTAAACCAACATTATAGTGTAAAAAATTTAATATTTCATTTTCACGCCACATTGTTCCACATTTGTGCCCGTCACCAGTGGGGTCCATATGCTCACTACACCCCTTGTTACATTCCCGGAGGGGTGCAGTTTCCATAATGGGGTCACTTGTGGGGGGTTTCACTGTCTTGGCAACACAGGGGCCTTTTGAATGCAACATGGCCCCTCGAAATCCATTCCATCCAAATCCAGCCTTCAAAAACCAAATGGCGCTCCTTCCCTTCGGAGGCTTACCCTGCACCCGAATGGCGCTTTATGTACACATGTGGGGTATTTCCGTACTCAGGGGAAATTGTGCTACACATTAAATGTTTTTTTTTATCTTTTAACCCCTTGTGAAAATGAAAAAATCATGACAAGATTAATGATTTAGAGTAAAAATTTTACAAAAATTACACTAAATGTTGGTCTAGCCTTGATTTTTTTCCATTTCCACAAGGGGTTAAAAAAGAAAATGAACACAAAACGTGTAGGGTAGTTTCCCCTGAGTACGAAAATACCCCACATGTGGGCATAATGTGCCATATGGGCACAGGGCAAGTCACCAAAGGGACAGAGCGCCATTTAGAGGCTGGAATGGAGGATAGAGGCCATGTCGCAATTACAAAGCTACTGTGCTGCCAGGACAGTAGAAACCCCCGACAAGTGACTCCATTCTGGGAACTACACCCCATAAGGAATCTAACAAGGGGTGCAGTGAGGATATGGACCCTACTGGTGACGGGCACTTACGTAGAACATGTGCTGAGAAAATAAAAAATAATTTTTTTTTCATTTTCACGTCCCAAATGTGGCCATCACCAGGGGGCCATATCCCCGCTGCCCCCTTGTTAGATTCCTTATCGGGTGTAGTTTCCAGAATGGGGTCACTTGTGGGGGGTTTCTACTGTCCTGGCCGCACAGAGGCTTTGTAATTGCATCATGGCATCCTCTAATGGGAATGGCGGCCATACCTACTTAGCTGGGGAAAAGGGACCATTCTAATTTATTTGGGGGTATTAGGGCAATTATTAGTTTATAAGGTTGAAAATGACAGGTGTCCATCAAACTCAACCTGTGTTGATCCAGAGGAAGGCAAAAACCCCTCGTGAGGCAGACGACAGTAGCCTCATCACAGGGGAAAAATTCCTTCCCGACTCCATAATGGCGATCAGAATAATCCCCGGATCAACGTGACCCCTGAAATAGGAATAAGGGACAGAATTTAGATAATGCAGAACCCCAATGACGTGTGGTACGCCTTGAATCGATCCAGTATGCAGAGGCCGGGGTGATCAGGACAGGTGTCACACTGGAAAATGGTGTCCTTCCTGATCCCCCTGTTACGCCACACTCTGCACTTCTTCTGGGGTCTCCCGTTCTCCAGTGTGGGGGACGTCACCTGGAAAATGTTGCCCTGGTGCGATACGGGGTCCTTCATATCCAGAAGCGCTGGGTCCGCTCCATGGTTGCTAAACATTAGGGCTCTATTACTACTTCTGATATGTTCGGATCGTGCCGCAAGCTACAGGGCAGCGAGGGACTGGAAGAGGGGGTGCTGGTATAAAAGTTATCCCCGTACAGGTGGTGACCTTTATCCAGCAGTGGGAAGATCAGTTCCCGGACGATCTTCCCACTTGTTCCGAGGATGGGGGGGAGGGGGCATCTGGGGGCATCTGGGGCTGGATTCGGGTGTCCCTTCCTACATACACTCGGGTACGTGCACACTGCGGAATCGCGACAGATAACCCTTCGTGCATTCCGCAGTTGGCACCCGCCGGCGGACTGATGCAGGCGCACGTCTCCGTCCGTGTCATAGACTCCATTCTATGCACGGGCGGATTCCGCTCTCCGTCCAATGTGTTCATTCTTTGGACGGACGATGGAATCCGCCCATGCATAACATGGAGTCTATGACACGGGTGGAGACATGCGCCCGCATCAGTCCGCCGGCGGGTGCCAGCTGCGGAATGCACAAAGGGTTATCCTTTGCCATTCCGCAGTGTGCACGTACCCTAAATCTGTAAGTGTACCCTGAGGTACGCTCACACAGTTTGTAGAATTTCACTCCATACCGCCATCTCTTATTGGGACGGTACTGGCGGAAAAGACGTGTCTGGGGGGCAGCGTACGCTACGCTACCCCCAGATACGTCATTGGATGATGAGGATGAGGATGAATGGAGGAAAGAAGGATCCCCCCCATTTATCCTTACTGGCTGTTTTGGTGTCGGAGGCAATAACGTATGCGTCCGACACCGAAAACACCCTGGGGGCCATCTTTATATGGGGACTAGTATATGGGGTATGTAGTGGTGTAGTGTCAAACTTTATTCAATGTAGTGTGGTGTAATGTAGTGTTTTTTACGTGTTTTTTTACAGTAAGTATAAAAAAAAAAACCTGCGCCAACAAAGGAGTTGCTGATAAATGCCGCACTTATGTGCGGTACTTATCAGCAGACCGTGGCAGTAGAATATAGAAAAAAAACACCCTACGCCAAAAAGGATGAGTTGCTGATTAGCAGCGCACTTTCGTGCGATGCTGATCAACACTCAGCAGCGATAGGGTGCGGAAAATAGAAAAAAAAAATTTAAAAAACAATTTTTTTTTCTACATTCTGAACATCCCTGTAGCTGCTGATAAGTGTAATACACATATCAGCCGCTAGAGGGCAGCAGAGCGCAAAATACGGAAAAAGCCGACGCTGGAGCCGAAAATAGCCGTGAGAAGCCGAACGTGACGTCACGGAGGAAGCCGAAGACCCGAACGAACACGAGGACGCTGCGAACCCGGAAGACGCCGATCAGGAGCCCGGGACAGGTGAGTAATGTACAAATACCTGCTCTGGACCCCTCGGCTACCTAGCTGAGGGGTCCAGGGCACGTATTTACTATTTTGTTGGACTCTGATCGCCGTGCCACGGCGATCGGGCCGGTGGCACGGTGACCACCATTACTTTTTACAGTAATGGCGGTCGGTGCCGTCCTCGGACAGCACCGACCGCCATTTTTTTCCGGGTCATCGGTGCCGTGAAGCTAAGATGGCCTGCTATGATTTATAGCAGGCCATCTTCCCCGACCGCTGTGTGTGAACACACAGCGATCGGGGAAACATCGGGCGTACCTATACGCCCGTTTGCGTTAAAGCCCATCCTGCGGGGGCGTATAGGTACGCCCGATGTCGTTAAGGGGTTAAGGGGTGAAAGGGAACCAATCAGCATGATTGTGTTCATATAGTTCCTAGCTCCCTTACCATACCATAGGTGTCTGCAGTGGTATCTTTATATCCATAAAAAATGTGTTTTATTCCTGATCGTGAGGTCGGGAGAGGGGCGGCAACTAGTTATCTGGCCAAAAAAGTAGTCTGTGCCTAGTCACGGCTGTCAGCCTGTCAACCAGCTCTGCAGGGATGATCGACAAGCAGAGAGACCCATTAGTGGCCATTAAAGTGGCTAAAAAAAACTGGTAAAAATTCTGTGTCTGAACATGGATGATTCAGAGAATGATGAAAGGAGGTCCGACCACATTAACCAGATCGCCCAATAATTTAGTCTGGAGTATGTTATGTTTATTAACAATGATTCTTCAGATTATGTAAAACAAGATAGATAATTTTGTCTGTTCTGTACAGATTACTGTGAGTAAGGTGTCATTTTACCTCATACACAGCCCTAAATGCATTCTTTAGTTGCTAGGATACCCTATCAGTTACCATATTTTCAGTGATTGTCACACTTGTCATGCAGCCATCCTCAATATGTATTCATTTGCCAGTGCAAATAGCCTTCTGTCTTGCCAGACTAGACTGGGAGGTTTCTCTGTAGAAAAGACTCCCCAGTTCCTGGGTAAAGCTTGTCATACAGTATAGCTTGTGCTTGAGCAGATGGATAAACTTACATTTCATATAAAAATTTATAACATTTTAATTCCAGTGTCTCTCATCAGTCTCTGAACTCGATCTAGTGTCTCTCATCATTCTCTGAACTGAATCTAATTTTTTATGTCATCATTAACACTGTAATTGCGGCATGGACACACCAGTAGAAGGCTATGGAATTGTCTGTAATTTGTGTCCGTTACAGAGGTAACTTCAACAGAAAATACAGATCCGTAATTTAAGGGCCCTATTACACCAAAAGATGTCTGACAATTTATCTGACAGATTTTTTCAGCCAAAGTCATGAACAGACTATAAACAGAGAACAGGTCATAAAGATAAGACTGAGATTTCTCCTCTTTTCAAATCCATTCCTGGCTTTGGCTGAAAACATCTGTAAGATAATCTGTAAGACATCTTTTGGTGTAATAGGGCCTTTAGTGTCACTGTTAGGAATGTGCAGTAGCCTGGTGTGAACTGGGCCTGGTGTTTGCTTTTGTGTGCCACACCCGATTGCTTCTCAGCTTCTGACAATGAGGACTTGATTATGCACCTGTGTTGTCTCTGTGATTGACAGGTTTCTCTGTCTGTCTGTAACCTGGAAGATCAGAGCGCCAGTCCAGTGGGGATCCGGACCGGGCTCTCGGTCAGCATAAAACAAAGCTGAGGCAGAGTCCCAGCGCTGGCTATTTAGGTTAATACCCTGGTCCCAGCTCCCCCTTGTCTATTCCTGCGATCCCTGTCCTAATCTCCCTCTGCTTGCCTCCTGACCTCTGGCTTTGACTTTTGATTATACGATTGTTACTTGTTTTGTACTGCGCTGCCCGTTTGGTTTTGACCCTGCCTGTTTGACTATCCTATATTGTGTTTGTCTGTCTGTCTTGTTCCGTCTTTGTGGTTGTCCGCGGCCGCCTAGGGCCGATTGAGGCAAGTAGGTAGGGACAGAGGGGGCGTTCAGACCTAGGGCCCACTGTTGTGTCACTGACAGAATAGGCAACCATTCTACCTGCAGGGGTTACGGTGAGTAGTAAGACTGTTTTCACACTTGTGTTGCTTGGCAGCAGCTTTCTCTACCAGTGGCGCCTAGTGGGTTTGGGGGGCTCTTGGGGTTTGGTCCTGTGACATAGTAGTTGCAGGGCCATTCTATGGCCTAGAAAAAAAGGACAAATTTGGTCAGCTCTCCTAGAACACCATTCACACTAGGCAGGAGGACGTTGCTATGGCTGAAATTGCAAACACACAAAAACACAGAAAAATGCAACAGCTCACTGCAATGGCAAGATACAGACCCACTACAGACATGAAAATAGTTAAAAGCAGCCCCCCCCCCCCCCAACTGCTAAAAAAAACCTTCCACAAAAATAATGAGGCTCTTGGTTACCATTAGGAAATGGTGTAAACTACCCCACCACGTTATGGTGGCCTCATACCGGGGCAGTCCTACACTGTACTATGGCCTCTCCATGGCATGAAATACGCCTATGCTCTGGGCATGCAAGATGCTACTTATACCAGCAAAAGTAATTAATTAATTACTTTTAGCTGAAATGAATTCAATAAAGTATTCTGGATCAATTGACTAACATAGCCTGAGATCTAAGATTTAGTTTGTACACTACAGATGTGACCTGCCTGGAACTTAACATTTTTTTTAATAAAAAATGGAATTTGCATTTAGGTTGAAAGTCAAACCCATGTTTGGAAATCACAAATTATAGTCTTTTAATAATGTATGCTTGCATGAGAATGCTGTTGGCAAAACAGTGTGGCTCAGAGCATAACATTTAACTAATGCCTTCTTTAAAAGTAAACTCATTTCGAAAGTAAAAATCTAGGACTGTTGGAGTGGGGTTGTAACATAATAAAGAAGTTATACTTACCAGTCCCTTTGCCCCGCAACGCATCATCACTTTTCACAGACCCCCACTGGCCTCTTGTAGCTTCAGCTCCTATGAAATCATAACCTGGTTCAGAAATGCCCATTCAGGCAGTCACTGGGGCTGGACACCTCTGCACTCACTGACTGGCTGTGCGGGTACTTCCTGAGAGGATTGTGAAGACAAATGAAGCCAGAAGAAACTGGAGATTAGAGGCTGAGATCGAGCTGGTGACACTGTGCTGCAAGGACACAGGGACAGGTTAGTATGGCTTCTTTATCATGTTCTGTAGCCCCTCTTGCCAGCCCCGGAGTTCTCCTTTAGGGTGGATTCACAGCAGATTTCATGATGCAAGTTTCTCCTAGAGAAATCCGCTGTGATACTAATTTCTATGGCACTCCATTCCTGCAGTGGATTTAAATTCTGCAGCGGGAATATTGTGCTATGTAAAAATTAACTACTTACCTTCTGACACCATGCTTATCTGTCTATGTTTGAGCTCGCACATGCTTCTCACTGTGCTATCCCGCCACAGCCAATGATGCCAATGAAAAGCATTCGGGGGCGCCCCGGTGTAACAGTTAAGCAGGGTGTCGGGAGCTAGTTTATGGCACAATAAATTCTCGCACTATAATGAAAATTTTGCTGCGAGAATGGAGCGCCATAGACAGGGCCGCCGATAGAGCAGTACAACTGGTACTGCCGTATGGGGCCCGGACCCTAAGAGACATGGGGGGGGCCCGCCAGGCCCGCCGGCTGCCGCCCCCCGTCCCCGTCCGCCACTTGTTTTTGAGCATCCCGAGAAGCTGTGGCACCTCTGGGGGCATTATTAGTTCATGGGGGCACCTCTGGGGGCATTATTAGTATATGGGGGCACCTCTGAGGGCATTATTAGTTCATGGGGGCACCTCTGGGGGCATTATTAGTTCATGGGGGCACCTCTGGGGGCATTATTAGCTCATGGGGGCACCTCTGGGGGCATTATAAGTATATGGGGCACCTCTGGGGGCATTATTAGTTCATGGGGGCACCTCTGGAGGCATTATTAGTTCATGGGGGCACCTCTGGGGGCATTATTAGTTCATGGGGGCACCTCTGGGGGCATTATTAGTATATGGGGGCACCTCTGAGGGCATTATTAGTTCATGGGGGCACCTCTGGGGGCATTATTAGTTCATGGGGGCACCTCTGGGGGCATTATTAGCTCATGGGGGCACCTCTGGGGGCATTATTAGTATATGGGGGCACCTCTGGGGGCATAATTAGTTCATGGGGGCCACCTCTGGGGGCATTATTAGTTCATGGGGGCACCTCTGGGGCATTATTAGTTCATGGGGGCCACCTCTGGGGGCATTATTAGCTCATGGGGGCACAGCAGGGAATCCTACATACAGGGGGCACAGCAGGGGATCCTACATACAGGGGGCACAGCAGGGAATCCTACATACAGGGGGCATCCCACATTCCTACTCGCTTTACTGCACATAACACCAAACAGCGCAGTTACTATGGGAGCCTACAGGAGGGAGAAAGGAAAGGAAGTTGCTAGAAATGTGCGGAGCCTAAATTGTTTGTCTTGCAGGTTCTGAAAAGATGAAACATATCTGGAAGAAATCATCATTGAGGTCTGGGCCGGATGGAGAGGAAAAGGGAAAGTGACGCCTCAGATCAAAGAAGACGTCACCTGTGAGTCCCTGTATGACACTTTTCTTATTTTGTAGAACATCATTTAGTAGGGGTGCCCCGAGGTGACAGCTACTACATTATCTGTACTCAGAGATATCACTGTGTTATCTGTGGTGTTACATAGGACTGCAGGTGACAGCTACTACATTATCTGTACTCAGAGATATCACTGTGTTATCTGTGGTGTTACATAGGACTGCAGGTGACATCTACATTATCTGTACTCAGAGATATCACTGTGTTATCTGTGCTGTTACATAGGACTGCAGGTGACTACTGCAGAACTGTGAATCTGTGGAACAGTCTACCACAGGATCTGGTCACAGCAAAAACAGTAGAGGGCTTCAAAACAGGGCTAGACAAGTTCTTAGACCAAAATAATATAAATGCATATGTATAGAACCTATCACCCCTCCCCCTTCCCTGTATTCATCCCCTCCTTGGTTGAACTTGATGGACATGTGTCTTTTTTCAACCGTATTAACTATGTAACTATGTAACTATGTACTACATTATCTGTACTCAGAGGGATATCACTGTGTTATCTGTGCTGTTACATAGGACTGCAGGTGAAATCTACTACATTATCTGTACTTAGAGATACCACTGTGTTATGTGGTATTACATAGGACTGCAGGTGATATCAGGTGATTTCTCCAGGTTGCAGAAGTTCAAACTTCATCGTGCCTTGCTGACAGTTTATTATGGGAGTTGTAGTTTTGCAGCATGTGGCTCTTCAGGTTGCAGCACTACAACCCCCATCGTTTCCAACTGGCAGTTTATGATGAGAATTGTAATTTTTCAGCTGGAGAGTCAAAGATTGGAATACAATGATTAGACAATGACACAGTACAGTCCATTAATTATAGGGGGCAGTAGTGCAGTACATGAGGTGGAGGCAGTGCATTAGAACATGGTGGCACATTAGAGTAATTGGATATAACATTAGATATGACTTTGCCTGATCGGGTGAGATGGGGGGGGCCCCAAGCTAACATTTTGCACCAGGGCCCATCAGCCTTTAGCTACGCCCCTGGGTACAGCTGTCAGGGGCCCGAGCTCAAACAAGGATCCAGGGGGCCCGGCCATCCAGCCTCCCTGCATACAGGCTCCTTACAGCTGTACGGCACAGGCAGGAAGCAGTAGAGACACAGGGCCCCCTCCCCCGCCCCTCACTATCTCCTCTTCCTGCTTTCACTTGTGCTGGGATGTCGGAGAAGGAGGGGGAGGGGTGGGGAGCCGCTGTGTGAGGAGAGGGACTGCAGCACCTGGGACCTGGAGCTTCCCTGGTCAGAGTAAGTGTGTGTCTGTGTGTTTATATATACATGTGTGCTGGTGTCTGTGTGTTTATATATACATGTGTTCTGGTGTCTGCATACATGTGTGCTGGTGTCTGTATGTGTGTATACATGTGTGCTGGTGTCTGTATGTGTGTATACATGTGTGCTGGTGTCTGTATATGTGTATACATGTGTGCTGGTGTCTGTATTCATGTGTGCTGGTGTCTGTATACATGTGTGCTGGTGTCTGTATGTGTGTATACATGTGTGCTGGTGTCTGTATACATGTGTGCTGGTGTCTGTATGTCTGTATACATGTGTGCTGGCGTCTGTATGTCTGTATACATGTGTGCTAGTGTTTGTATACATGTGTGCTGGTGTCTGTATGTGTGTATACATGTGTGCTGGTGTCTGTATGTGTGTATACATGTGTGCTGGTGTCTGTATGTATGTATACATGTGTGCTGGTGTCTGTATGTGTGTATACATGTGTGCTGGTGTCTGTATACATGTGTGCTGGTGTCTGTATACATGTGTGCTGGTGTCTGTATACATGTGTGCTGGTGTCTGTGTGTGAGATCAATTCTAGAGAACGGGCTCATATACCCCATTTTCCCCAGTGGCTTAAAATGTAACCTCTGTTATACAGTTATAAAATTGTAGAACCTAAATGTGAACAAGGTGCAATTCAAATAGACACTTACTTGTATAGCTGTCTCTTGTGCTCTGTATGCAGTGCATTATATTCACCTTTGCAACGTACAATTTATAGCGTGTCTACAAGCCCATCGAGGCTCATTATGATGGAGACTAAAACTTATACAAGAGTGGGGTAGGGGTTCCCCTGTATTCAGAATGCTGTTGAGTGCTAGGCAATGCCCCGTCTGGGATTATTGAATTTCGAGGGTCTATGCAGAGCAGGATAAAGACACCTCTGCTGCACAAACAGGATCTCCTAGAAAGCGTTCTCACCGCCATGTATTCGCTATCACTGTCTTGGGTGAGCTAAACTAGTCTGCCTGGGGGGGGGGGGGTGATTTGTATATGCTCACTAACATGGAACAGCCTCATTATATTAGCCTTATCAACATATTCTATGTTAGTGAGCATACTGAATACAGGGAAACCCCTACCCCATGCAGGAATACTTGTATAAGTTTTAGTCTCCATCATAATGAGCCCCGCTGGGCTTGTAGACACGCTATAAATTGTACGTTGCAGGGGTGAATATAATGCACTTCCTACAGAGCACAAGAGACAGCTATACAAGTAAGTGTCTGTATAATGACATTTAAATTGCACCTTGTTCACATTTAGTTTCTACAATTTTATAACTGTATAACAGAGGTTACATTTTAAGCCACTGGGGAAAATGGGGTATATGAGCCAGTTCTCTAGAATTGATCTGAACCAAATTATACCTCCCAGCAAGGCGTGGGTCGAACACACAATTTTTTTTATTAATGTGGGGGGCCCAGACATTTTGGTTGTATGGGGCCCCCAAATTTCTGATGGCGGCCCTGGCCATAGACTATAATGGTACTGAGGATCGCAGTGGATTTTCTGCGAAACTTACAGTATGAAATCTGCTGAGAACTTGTTACATGTGAAGGCACACTAAAGGGTACCTTCACACGTAACAGATCCGCAGCGTATTTTACGCTGCAAATTCGCATCGAAATCCACTGTGGATCCAGTGCCATTCATCCCTATGATAGCACATACTCGCAGCGGGATTGACATCCCGCTGTGAGTATGTGAGTTAGCCCCCCCGCTGCCGAGAGCATACATTACCTGCTTGACAACACGGCTGCATGTGAGGCTCCTGGCTTCGGTCTCGCTTAGCCAATCAGTGCTGCCGTGCACTGGAAGGATAGGAGGTACTTGCCATGTGTGCACACTTGTTTCCTGCTAATTGGGGGTCACATGGGTCTTATAAGGAGGAGTGCCAGCCACCCATTCTATCTGCAGGAGCAATGGTGAGTAGTTAGATCTTGTTCACACTTGTGTTGCTTGGTGGCCTTTTTCTCCACAGGCGTCGCCTGCTCTTTTTTGGGGGGCCCTTGGGATTTGGTCCTTTGACATTGGGGTTGCAATGTCCCTGCTTGCACTCGCTTTGCGGGGTGAGTGGTCACTGACCAACACAGTGTGGAGTTAGTGTAGGGACTCATGTGAACCAGAGGACCTGCACGTGGTACATGGGGCAATATAGTTTGATCCAGTGGCGTAGCTATAGCGGTTGCAAAGGTCGCAGTTGCGACCTGGCCCGCCAGTGAGGGGGGCCCGGGCAGGCCTCCCTTGCCACTCAGTGTTGTTCTGAAGTCTCCCAGTGTCACACATTGACACTGTTTAGGAGCGCAGCACTGTATCACTGATTGATGGGACGCGGCCGACTGGGAGGAGCTTCAGGGCCCCATCAATCAGTGATACAGTGCTGCGCTCCAACTCACAAGACAAGCTGTCCCCGGATCATGGATAAATCTCCTCCCAGCCTCTCCAGCAACTCCCCGGAGCACCACTGACCTGCTGACCCTGACAGAACAGGAAGAAAGATCACAGCCCACACTGGTGAACGGGATCAGGTGAGTGTATTTGTTTGTAAGTACAAAAGGGGGGGTGCCGTTGCCTCTGCTGTGCCTCATGAGTCATGGCCGGGTGGGGGGGCCCAACTACTAAAGGGGAGCTAGCTGGGGAATATCAACAGAGAGCAATTACCCAGGGTTTTCTTCTCCCCTGCAGCTGCAGACACTTGGTCAGTGTCTGCATACATCCCCTACCTCAGGACCGGACAATGTGCTGCATCACTGGAAGCCTCTGAGGTTAGGGGGATGGGAGATTTCTTTTTAAGGTGGAACAGGCAAGAAATGGTTAACATTTGCTTCTGACCAAAGTTCAGGCTGCCTGTTCTACCTTAAAAATCCCCCTCCCCTCAGCTGGGAGAAGCTCTGGTGTTTGCAGCACATGGACAAGACTCTGACAAGCCTCCTCTGTTTCCTGGTCGGGACAGAGGGGATGGGGATGTGTGCAGCTCCAATGCAGCTCCCTGCCTGCCAGTGCCACCACATCTACAGACCCCCTCCCTGCACACTGCTCTTCAGGAAAGGTATGTATACATGTGTAAGGTGTGTGTATATGTGTGTGTCATGTGAATGTCATGTGCATGTGAATACTGTGCATGTGTCATATGTGTATGCCCGTGAACTGTATGTTATAAATGCATGGGGACTAAGGAGCCTGGTGAGTATATATATATATTTTTTTTTTAACATATATATATATATATATATATATATATACAGTATATATATTACAAAAGGGGTTGCCTATGGGAAGGGTTGCCTTCATGGAGGATACAGTTTGTTGGGGGGAGGAGGTACCTACCAGGGGGACTAGCTATAGGCTAATGCACAGAGGGGATCTACCTACTATTTGGGGAACAAAGAGGCTTCTAAATGAATGGGTCACTGCTATATGGATGCACGGAGAGGCCTTAATGCTATCTTGGGATGGCCTATATTAAATGGGGGCACAGAGAAGAGCTGCGCTATATGGAAGCACAGAAAGGCCTAATACTATATGAAAGCATAGAGGGGGCTTGTCTACTATTTGGAGACATACAATATATTCACCATAATGGCTTATATGGGGGAACAGAGAGGTTTCTGTTACTGTGTGAGCCAATACAAATTGGGAGATTATATATAGCTGAGGATGATGCTGGAGCGAGGAGCCTGAAATGTTTGTCTGGCAGAGACAAGGAATCACCAGGAGAAATCTTCATGATGGCCGGGCAAGATGGTGAAGAACTCTGATCAGCAAAAACGTGACCAAAGAAGACGCCTCCTGTGAGTTACTGGATAAATCTGTGCTGTAATACATTTATAAAGTCTGGTCAGTGGGTTTTGGCACCCTGGTCACATATTGATATCCTATACTAAGGATCGGCTATCAATATGCAAAGTTGCAACTACTATTGGGGGGCAATGGGGATATCCGGATGTGGCAGCCCTGCAGAACCTTTATAGCTAACTTGTGGCAGGTCTGGAAGCCTTCACTAGGCTTCTGGCTGACAAGCACATTGTAATATGGAAACAGAGGGGCAGAACACAGGGAGCCCCCCTGTTACCTAATCACAATGTGTCTGTTATGGCAGCAAGCTGCACAAATATGTCAATAGCTTCTTGTGGTTGGAGGATGGGTAGGGGGGCCCAAGTTGACCTCTTGCACCAGGGCCCAAGAGACATTAGCTACGCCCCTGGTTTGATCATATTATATACCAACATCATGGCGTTGTTTTTTATTATTTTTTTTGTAAACTGTTTATTTATAAGGTTTTTCCATTTTTATAACAATAACAAGACAACCAGGGTATCTCGAGTACATACCAATACAATTCAGCAGTATACATCCACTACAATTTAAAACAGCCACCTGCAAGACTTTCACAGTGATAGGGTTCCTCAGTGTTTCCAAGAAGATCGGAACTGGGAGAGACTCAGGGCATTGTGTAGGAAGACTGCACATCAAGTTCTAGCATACAGTAAGTATAGTATGGTATCAAAAAGGCATGTCTCGAGTAGGCGTTGTTTTTTAAATGTAGCTAAGAGGCATGAGTGTCAGCCATAGGTGTGAGGTGCAGCAGCTCCTTTCTCTTTTTGTCCGTACATTACTCTAATTATTTGAAGCAGAAAGCCCACAATAAAATATTATTTCAGAGATCTAAAAGGCACATAGAGGGGGGCACTGCTAGCAAAATGTTGTCTTACATTATGTGGGCACAGGAGGGAGATACTGGCAACAAGAAACAAGGAGGGGCAAATAACTAACAGGAGAAAAGAAATTTAGAAAAATTTTGTTGCCTTTTATGGAGACCTATATACACTCACCGGCCACTTTATTAGGTACACCATGCTAGTAACGGGTGGTCTGCTGCTGTAGCCCATCTGCCTCAAAGTTCGAGGTACTGTGCGTTCAGAGATGCTCTTCTGCCTACCTTGGTTGTAACGGTTGGCTATTTGAGTCACTGTTGCCTTTCTATCAGCTCGAACCAGTCTGCCCATTCTTCTCTGACCTCTGGCATCAACAAGGCATTTCTGCCCACAGAACTGCCGCTCACTGGATGTTTTTTCTTTTTCGGACCATTCTCTGTAAACCCTAGAGATGGTTGTGTGTGAAAATCCCAGTAGATCAGCAGTTTCTGAAATACTTAGACCAGCCCTTCTGGCACCAACAACCATGCCACGTTCAAAGGCACTCAAATCACATTTCTTCCCCATACTGATGCTCGGTTTGAACTGCAGGAGATTGTCTTGACCATGTCTACATGCCTAAATGCACTGAGTTGCCGCCATGTGATTGGCTGATTAGAAATTAAGTGGTAATGTGCAGTTGGACAGGTGTACCTAATAAAGTGGCCGGTGAGTGTAGGAAGGAAATTCGTCACAAGCTCAAATTAAGTTCTTTCTAAATTTCTTTCTACCAACTAGGTTGACGGCGGAGGGCGATTTGAAGTGTCCCTTTTCTACAGAGGAGACAGGGTATTCCAGTCCTTTCCTAATGTTTCTACCCCTGGCTCAGATGGCCTCCCCTACAAATTTTACAAAAAATACCAATTACTGTTGTTGCCAATGTTAGTTGAGGTAATTAATGTATCCTGTGAGACAGGAGTTCTCCCCCATCATTGAATGAGGCTAGTATAATTGTTATATTAAAGAAAAATAAAGACCCTTTGGATATGGGGTCGTATCGGCCAATCTCTCTGTTAAATGCTGTCGCAAAATATTTTTCTAAATTAATAGCAATGAGGATTAAAACAGTGATGCCTAGCTTGGTGGATGAAGACCAGACTGGTTTTGTGCCAACCAGATCCATATTTTCTAATTTGGAAAAACATATGATTAATATGCAAATGGTAAATGAGACCCATCGCTCCATCTGACAGGCATTTGACAGAGTGGAGTGGGTTTTTATCTGGGAGACAGTTTAAATTTTGCAAATTTTTCTAATATGCTAAAATGGATTAAGATGCTGTATACCTGTTCCTTTGCCCACTCGTGCATAAATGGGGAATTGTCTGCATCTTTCCTTTGCCCACTGTCACCATTACTGTTCGCCCTATATATAGAGCCATTGGCAAATATGATTAGGCTCAACTAGAGAATAGAGGGGTTTGGGATGAAAGAAGTGGAGGACAAGGTTATTTTATATGTCAATGACTTACTTTTGTTTATTTGTGATTCCGGTCGACATTGCCATATGTTTTACAAACTTTTCCGGATTTTTGTAAATTCTTAGGCTTTGAAATTAATTGGTCTAAATCTCTTCTTATGGACTTCTTACAGACTCCTCCACGGGAAGGTTTGGAAAATTTTCATTTACAACTTGTTGGGAGTAGTATGGAGTATTTAAGGGTGGTAATACCTAAAGACCTAACAAGGTACTATGAATTTAATCTAAAACCTTTCTTATTTAAAGTTAAAAGAAAGACTGAAATATGGTCTAAATTGGCCTTATCAATGGCTTGTAGGGGAGCCTTGATTAAAATGCTTATATAACCACAAGTCCTGTACGTTCTAAGAGCCACTCCGACCTGGATCACAAAAGGTTTTTTTGTTGCAATGGAGCGGCTGTTAAATAATTTGTTATGGGGTGGTGTAAGGCTGTGGACACGCTGTGCTACTTTTGTGTTAGCTAAAAAACAGGGGTGGGCTAGCTCTTCCGGATTTTAAGTCATATTTATTTGCTATTAATTTATACCAAATATATAGAAATACTAACTCCCCATTGGGGATATACCTCTTAGAAGAAATTTCCGATAATACTGAGTCCCTCCTTGTTTATATGGACGCACACAGGTCACAGTTTAGCACTTTGAGTATTCTGTTAAAGTTGAAAACGTGGGATAGATTATGGGCTAATACAAGAAAAATGGTGGGTATTAAATTCAGCACAAATTTCACACTAGTATGGTACAATTATAATTTGTTAGAATTCCAGAATATAGCATACGCTAAGGTTTGGAAAGATAGAGGTATTAGGAAAATTTCACAATTATTCATAGACGGCACAATAAAGTCTTTTATAGAACTACAAAATGAGTTTTCACTTCCAAATAGTTATAGATTTTATAATATGCAGATAGCACATGTGGTGTCCTTTTTGGACAGGGAGAGTCTCCGGATATCTAACTGTGACCTCTACCCTGTACTAGAGAAGGTTAAAGGATATAAGAGAGGGGAAATGTGAGGTATATTTAATTCTCTGAGAGGAATTAAAGAATCCAAAATATTAAAGAGACAGGCCTGGGAGAAAGAGTTGGGACTAGAGATGAGCGAACCGGGTTCGGGTATTTGATTAGCTGAGGCTGCTGAACTTGGATAAAGGTTGTTTGGAAAACATGGATACAGCCAATGACTATATCCATGTTGTCCACATAGCCTTAGGGCTTTATCCAACTTCAGCAGCCACCGCTAATCAAATGCTGAAAGTTCGGGTTCGGATCGACTCGAGCATGCTCGAGGTTTGCTCATCTCTAGTTGGGACCAATCTCGGAGGAAGAATGAAAGAACGTGAGAGCTAGTGGGGGGAGAGTTTCAATAAAGAGGAACCATCAGTTAGTACAATTAAAAATAATCATTAGGTTACACTATGTTCCAGAAATTTAAAGGAAAATGGGTAAAATTGGAGTTTATTCATGTACAAGATGTGGAGAGATAGGAGCAAATTATATTCATATGTTATGGAACTGTAGCAAAATACAAAACTTCTGGCAAATAATAGCAGGATATTTAAGATCTAATCTCTGACTGTGTCCACCCTATAATACATTACATATGATTTTGGGCTGTACTTTGCAAATAAGGTCAGGTACACAACTTGTACCTAAATTGTTATTTTTAGCTAGGTTATTGATATAACAAAATTGGAAATTACCATTATCACCTACTAAGCAACAGTGGATACATGCAGTGCTAAAGTTCCAAAACTACGAAAGAATCTTCTACTAAAATAATGAGAAGGTTGTTGAAAAGTATAATACAATCTGGGGAGACTGGCCTGTTGGATGAAAGGTTAGATATTGGAGGTTGAGGTTTAGACTGTTTCCAAATGTAAAATAATGCACGTGGGGAGGAGGAATACTCTATCCGAGTATCATATTGGCAGTACTGTGTTGGAAAAGACTTCAGAAGAGAAGGATTTAGGGGTAGTGATTTCTGACAGCCTTAAAATGAGTCACCAGTGCAACCAGGCGGTGAGGAAAGCAAATCGTATGCTGGGCTGTATAGCTAGAGGTATAACCAGTAAGAAGAGGGAGATTGTGATCCCGCTGTATAGAGCTCTAGGGAGATCACATCTACAATACTGTGTACAGTTTTGGAGACCTCACCTAAAAAAGGATATTGATCAAATAGAACGGGTCGAAAGACAGGCTAAAAAATGGTAGAGGGTGTCAGACATAAAACATATCAGGAAAGACTTAAGGATTTGAATTTGTATTGTCTGGAGGAAAGAAGGGAAAGGGGGGACATGATTAAAACCTTTAAGTATGGTAAAGGACTAAATAAGGTTCAGGAGGGGAGTGTTTTTAGTAAAAAAAAAATGAACTCAAGAACAAGAGGGCACAGTGAGAGATTAGTTGGGGGAAAGATCAGAAGCAACATGAGAAAATATTACTTTACTGAAGGAGTAGTAAATGCTTGGAACAAACTTCCAGCAGATGTGGTTGGTAAATCTACAATAACAGAATTTAAACCTGCCTGGGATAAGCATATATCTATCCTAAGATAATAAGAATGGAAATACTGAAAGGGCAGACTAGATGGATCCAGTGGTCTTTTTCTGCCGACAATCTTCTATGAGACTTGATGTGGCTGTTGGTAGGGTTTTTTTTTTCTCACTCTCCGCTTACTGGGATCGGTGGGGGTGTTAATGGAATTATAATAACTGTATATGTTATGTATTTATCCTTTATTATGTAATATAAAGTTAAAAATAAAATTTTATAAGCAAAGAAAAAGTTTGGAACGAATCTTGGTTCAGAAGTTCAGTTTGCTCATCTTGCTATCCCTCTAAGGGTACAAGCCCACTTGCCGGATCTGCAGCGAGTCTCCTTGCTGCGTTTTTGCAGCGAGACTCGCTGCAGATCCCAGCCCCATACTTTCATTAGCAGAGAAACTCGCAGCAGGGATGTACATCCCTGCTGCGATTTTGTCTGCAGCCCTCCCCATTAACCCCCTAGCCGCCGGACATTATACATTACCGGGTCCCCGTTCCTGCTTGCTTCGGGGCTCCCGGTGTCTTCACGGCCTGCCCGGCTAATCAGTGCGCTGCGGCAGGGCAGCGCACTGATTGGCCGGGCAGAACGTGCCAGGAGCCGCCGAAGCAAGCAGGAGCGGGGACCTGGTAATGTATATCCTGCCGGCCCCCCCTGCAGCTCCGATCGCCCCCGGCCGCATGATCGCCCCCCGGCCGCACGATCGCCCCCTGCACCCCCGGCCGCATGATCGCCCCCCGCCCCCCCCGGCCGCACGATCGCCCCCCGCACCCCCCGGCCGCACGATCGCCCCCTGCACCCCCCGGCCGCACGATCGCCCCCCGCAGCCCCCGGCCGCACGATCGCTCCCCGCAGCCCGTGCGGCCGGGGGGTGCGGGGGGCGATCATGCGTCCGGGGGCGATCGGGGCTGCAGGGGGCTGCGGGGGGCGATCGTGCGGCCGGGGGGTGCGGGGGGCGATCATGCGGCCGGAGGGTGCGGGGGGGAAATCATGCGGCCGGGGGGTGCGGGGGGCGATCCTGTGGCCAGGGGGTGCGGGGGACGATCATGCGGCCTGGGGCGATCGGGGCTGCAGGGGGGGGGCGGGCAGGATATACATTACCAGGTCCCCGCTCCTGCTTGCTTCGGCGGCTCCCGGCACGTTCTGCCCGGCCAATCAGTGCGCTGCCCTGCCGCAGCGCACTGATTGGCTGGGCGGGCCGTGAAGACACCGGGAGCCCCGAAGCAAGCAGGAACGGGGACCCGGTAATGTATAATGTCCGGCGGCTAAGGGGTTAATGGGGAGGGCTGCAGACAAAATCTGCTAATGAAAGTATAGGGCTGGGATCTGCAGCGAGTCTCGCTGCAAAAACGCAGCAAGGAGACTCGCTGCAGATCCGGCAAGTGGGTTTGTACCCTTAACCACTTAATGACACTTGTCATACACGTTCCGCCTGTGTATGTTCTGAGGCTAGGAAGTGAGTGTACCACTGAAAAAACTAAATCACGTGCTCCATGGGTGTTGAGTGACTGACCAGCACCAATGTATGTGATTTTGGGATGCTGACTAGATATTATGGCAGGCGGAGGCCTTCTGTTTTCCTCAGTGCCTGCCATAGTAGTTCTGCCAATACAGGCTGCCACACTCAGGGTCCTATTCCACGGGCCGAGGTGGGCCCAATCAACGATGTAAACGAGCGGCGATTTGCTAGATCGCCACTCGTTTACTGGGCCTATTCCACGGCCTGATGATCGTTGAGCGAGGGCTGCAAGCAGGCCCGGACTGGTAATCTGGCAAGGCGGGCAAATGCCCGCTGGGCTGGCCAGATTACCAGTCCGTGGGCCGCATAATGAAAAAAATAAATAAATAAAAAAACTCACCGCTGCGGCCCGCTCCTGACGTGCTCCTCCAATCCAATCAACGTGGGGCCGCAGCGGCCCCTCGTTGATTGGCGGAGCACATCAGGAGCGGGCCAGCCGGGTCCAGATGAGAGGGCTGCGGTGGCGGGAGAGGGGTTGCGGTGGTGTGTCTTCCCCCAAGTGCCGAGAGCCGCAGACGTGCCGCGCGCAGGCACGTCTGCAGCCACCTCCACCAGGCCCCCAGCGGTGACGTCACTTCCCTGACGCGCCGCTGAGGACCTGGAGAAGAGAGAGGAGAGCCGCCGCCGCCGTGGACGGAAGATCCAGCCGAGGAAGAAGCTGCTGGGAACGAGGTGAGGTGAGAATGTTTGTTTGTTTTTTTTGTTTTTTAACCCCTTCATATGTGGCTGGCCATGGGGGTGGGGGGCTGTTCTATATTGGAGGGGGATGCAGGGGGCTATTCTATACTGGGGGATGGACAGAGGGGGCTATTCTATATGGGAGGGGAATGCAGGGGGCTATTCTATATGGGTGATGGACGGGGGGGGCTATTCTATATGGGAGGGGGATGCAGGGGGCTATTCCATACTGGGGGATGGACAGAGGGGGCTATTCTATATGGGAGGGGGATGCAGGGGGGCTATTCTATATGGGAGGGGGATGCAGGGGGGCTATTCTATATGGGTGATAGACGGGGGGGGGCTATTCTATATGGGGGAATGCACAGGGGGCTATTCTATATGGGAGGGGGATGGACAGGGGGGGCTATTCTATATTGGAGGGGGATGCAGGGGGGCTATTCTATATGGGGGGATGCAGGGGGCTATTCTATATGGGAGGGGGATGGACAGGGGGGGCTATTCTATATTGGAGGGGGATGCAGGGGGCTATTCTATATGGGAGGGGGATGGACAGGGGGGGGCTATTCTATATTGGAGGGGGATGCAGGGGGCTATTCTATATGGGAGGAGGATGCAGGGGGGCTATTCTATATGGGGGGATGCAGGGGGGGCTATTCTATATGGGGGGATGCAGGGGGGGCTATTTTATATGGGGGTAATGTACAGGAGGGGGCTATTCTATATGGGGTATGCAGGAGGGGGGCTATTCTATATGGGGGGATGCACGGGGGAGCTATTCTATATGGGGGAATGTACAGGGGGGCTATTTTATATGGGGGGGATGTACAGGAGGGGGCTATTCTATATGAGGGGATGCAGGGGGGCTATTCTATATGGGGGATGGACAGGGGGGGCTATTCTATATGGGGGGATGCAGGGGGGGCTATTCTATATGGTGGGATGCAGGGGGGGTTATTCTATATGGAGGGATGCAGGGGGGGCTATTCTATATGGTGGGATGCAGGGGGGGTTATTCTATATGGAGGGATGCAGGGGGGCTATTCTATATGGGGAAATGCACAGGGGGGCTATTCTATATGCGGGGATGCAGAGGGGCCTATTCTATATGGGGGGAAGTACCGTGGGGGGGGCTATTCTATATGGGGGATGTACAGCAGGGGGGCTATTCTATATGGAGGGATGTATAGATGAGGATGTTGCTGGAGCAAGAAGCCTAAAATGTCTGTCTGACAGATCCCGTGGAGAGGAGTCCTGGCCAGAGAAGCCTTCATGATGGCCGGAGCCAGATGGAGAAGAAAAGGAAAAGTGGACGTCTCTTCATGCAGAGAAGACGCCTACTGTGAGTGACAGGATGTAATTGCACTATAATCACTGAGGGTCCGTTTACACAGAAAGATTATCTGACAGATTATCTGCCAAAGATTTGAAGCCAAAGCCAAGAATGGATTTAAAAAGAGGAAAAATCTCAGGCTTTCCTTTATGACCTGATGTCTGTTTATAGTCTGTTTTTGGCTTTGGCTTCAAATCTTTGGCAGATAATCTTTCTGTGTAAATGGTCCCTTATAAGGTCTTCAGAACATTTATACAGCTGGGATCTGCCTCAATATCAGGGGTGTCACACTTCGGCCCTCCAGGTGTTGCAAAACTACAATTCTCATCATGCTTTAGCTGTCCAGCCATGATGGGATTTGTAGTTCTGTAACAGCTGGAGGGACAGAGTGTGACACCTGTGTTCTGGGAGAATATTGGTCTTTATATAGTGGCTGTTATTTGGTGCCAGTATAGTGGTATTATCCAGTCACTGTATGCTTAGGGTAGTGGGCATGGTGTGATGGTATAGTGGTATTGTCCAGTCACTGTATGGTGAGGGTAGTGGGCATGGTGTGATGGTATAGTGGTATTGTCCAGTCACTGTATGGTGAGGGTAGTGGGCATGGTGTGATGGTATAGTGGTATTGTCCAGTCACTGTATGGTGAGAGTAGTGGGCATGGTGTGATGGTATTACTCGTATTATTGGTAATATTAGTGTTTTATATAGTGGATTATATTCAGTCACAGTGTAGCGGTATTAGTCATTATGTGGTGGTAATGGCTCATGGTGAGGTGATATTATTTGTTACTTATATACTGGTAGTATTGGAATATTGGTGGGTTTGCTTAGTAACAGTGTGGCAGTAATGTGTACAGTATGGGGATAATATTTGCTTACTGGTGTTATTAACTATGACAGTATTATCATGCACAGGAAATTCTTACCTATGTTACCATTATATATGCTAAAATTTGTCCTGGGGCCCTACTTAGATAGGTAGATAGATAGATAGATAGATAGATAGATAGATAGATAGATAGATAGATAGGAGATAGATAGATAGATAGATAGATAGATAGATAGATAGATAGATAGATAGATATCCAGTAGGAAATGGCTATCTAGCAGCTTATTATGTAGCTTTGATTACACATGAGATCACAACCAGCAGACACATTATGATAATTAAACCTTACTACTTATACCGCCATTATATGGAGTGCAGATTTAGTGAGGATAAAAGGGATTTAAAAAATATAGTAACTTTTGTCCAAAAACAGCACCACCCTGTCCTCAGACTGTGTATGGTTTTACAACTTGGCTCCATTCACTTAAATGGAACTGAGCTGCAATACCTCACACAAACTGAAGAAGAGTGTGGCGCTGTTTCTGGAAGAAGGTGGCCATGTTTTTCTCCTATAAAGGGAATCTGTGAGGTCCGTACCAGGTCTAGGGCTGTAGATCTCAGCAGACAGGAGTGAGGGAGATATCACTGACAGGACCTTTAGTCCAGTGTAAACTTATATAATTGTCCTTTTCATTTCCAACTAAAGTTTCACAACAGCAGCCGCAGCAGCAGCACCCTATAGGTCCATCAGTCAGAGCAGGCAGGGGCGGGGCAGAAGGTGCTGCTGTGGCTCCACCTCTCTGACACTTCAGCTGGTAATGAAAAGAATGATTATAGAGGTTTACAATGGACTAAAGATCCAGTCCCTGATCTGTACGCTGGGATCTACAGCTGTGTACCTGGTATAGACCCCACAGGTTCCCTTTAAGGGCACGTTCATACCTAATCCAATGCAGATTTGATGCTTCTGATTTAATCAGTTGAAATGAATGCATAAATATGCTGCATCAAATCCGCAGCAGATTATGTTATATCATTATTTTTAGGTGCTGATGGTGGGGTTCACATGTATAAGGGAGTAGTGGGGACATGGCTAAATAAAGCAGAATTGAAGCAGTATGTGGGCTGCTGGGGTTTGATTGCCAGGGCTGATTTTAAGTCCCAGTCCGGCCCTGGCTGCAAGGACATAATTACCGATGTCCTTGCAGCATCATACATTACCTGTCAAGGCTTCTTCTCTGCTCTGTCTTCATCCACACTCAGCCAATCACAGGCCACGGCGGTCCCGGCCTGTGATTGGCTGAGCTCTCCGTCAGCTGACCGGCCATTCTGAAGATAGAGCGCGCGGGACCCGGGGATGAAGACAGCGCAGAGAGGAAGCCTGGACAGGAAATGTATGATGCTGCTGCTTGTCAAATCGGCGGTCGCCCGCCGGGCACCGCTATTCAACTGTAGAGCTGCGCGGTGGGGGAACGATGATTTTAGGTCTGGCCCTAAATGAACGATCAGCCAATGACACGATCATCGGCTGATCGTTCTCTCTATTTCACCGAACGATAATCGGCCGAGTCAGGCCAAATGGGGCCGATTATCGTTACTGCGGAATAGGGCCCTTAGGCTGTTCCAGCAGAGCACTGGTCTATCTGATCAATACAAGCAATGAAAAGTTTCTTTTTCAGTTTTTAAAGCCAAAAGCCAGAAGTAGATTCAAAATAAATGAGAAGAAAAAAAGAAGGAAGGGAATAGCTTTCACCTCTCTGCTATACCTACTTGAGACTTTGGCTCAAAATACTGCATCAAAAACTGCAATGCCAGTTTCCCCCAAAACGCTGTGTGTGAGACCAGCCTTAGGGTAGCTGTAAAATATTGTGCAAGAAGTCGAAATAGTAATCTACAACAATCAAATGGCTCATTCTACCTTTTACACCTTTTACATTACAATATACCTTTACTTGGGGCTATTTTAGAATGGTGATTTGTCCCTTTAATATGATGCTAAACTTTTCTATGCATTAAATGTTCTGCAGATCCACATGGCTTTATTTGCCATTTGTTTTGGTGATTTGGAGTTTCCGGAAAGCTTTGCTTTATTTACATAATATATAGCAGTTGTGCTATTTATTTACTGTAAATTTGTTTGTTACAGAAAACCAATTATTAAAATGCAATGGCAATAGGTAAGTCAATTTTACATTCCCGAAAATGAAGCTTAGTGTTTAAAATAAATTGGACATAAAGACAATACTGTATTGTGTTCCCTAGTGCGTTTAGGTTGCTACTTTCATCTAATGCCGTTATGTATAAATAAGTGAGTGCAGTATGCATGTTTTTAGTAGAAGTACTTTCTTAACAACTTTTACATGTGTTATATATTTATAGTACAAGTACAAGGAAGAATATAAAAAGCACAAAAAGATGATAATTTTAACCACTTAAGGTGTGGACTATTTAGGCTCTTTAGGGCAAAGCATGTGTTTCACATTCCAAGATCCATAACGTTTATATTTTTCTGTTGCTTTAGCTGCATGGATACTTAACCCTTTGAATACCAGGCCAATAAAAATTTTTGTGTTTTCGTTTTTTCCTCCTTGTGCTTAAAAGGCCATAGCACTTGCATTTTTTCACCTAGAAACCCACATGAGCCCTTATTTGTTGTGTCACTAATTGTACTTTGCAATGACAGGCTGAATTTATGCATAAAGTACACTGCAAAACCAGAAAAATTCAATATGTGGTGAAATTAAAAAAAAACCCACTTTTTTATTTTGTTATATATGTTCCTCAAGTTGTTACTATTACAACGATATGTAACATGTATAACTTTTATTTTATTTGATGACTTTTAAAAAATTCAAACCATTGTTAAATATATGTTCCTTAAAATCGCTCTACTCCCATGCTTATAGCACTTTTATTCTTTGGTCTATGGGGCTGTGTAAGGTGTCATTTTTTGTCCCATAATGTGTACTTTCTATTGGACTTTTTATCACAATTTTTTTCTGGATTTGATGCAACCAAAAATGTGCAATTTTGCACTTTGTTGGTTTTTTTTGCGCTTAGACTGTTTACCGTGCGAGATCAGGAATATGATAAATTAATATTTTAGGTTATTATGCACGCGGCGATACCAAATATGTTTATTTATTTTTTTATTTATAACATGGAAAAGGGGGGGCGGGACTTCTAGTATAAGTACACTGATCTCTCATTGAGATCGATGCAGTAGTTATACTGCATAGATCAATAAGGTCTATTACGGCGCAAGCCCCTACCCAGGTCAGATGCCGGGATTGCTCCTCCGCGACAAGTTGTGCGGGGGGGGGGGGGTCCCCCTCCACTAGACACCAGGGAAGGCGGACAGCTAGTATTCAGATGCAGCTGTCAGCTTTGACAGCTGCATCTGAATACTTAATTATCCGTTTGAAGTCCGCTCGGATCCCGCCTTCTTCACTGAGTGGCCGAGCGGCCCTGAGACGTGGGGTTATCCCCCACACTGGATAACCCCTTTAATTTGAAAAATACTTCCGTATAGTCTACTGAAAAACATAACCAGCTTTAAAAAACCTGCAGCATTCACTAAGTGGAAAAAGGAAATTCAGATAACTATTCTAAAAAAATTACTGGCAAGCAATTTTAGGCAATGTCTACAAAACTTTCCAAAGTGTTATGCAGCAGGAAGCAATAATAAGAACATTATACAGGTGGCATTTGTACCCTACACATCTCCACTCTGTATAACCATCTTCATCGCCTTTGTGTTGGAGGGACTGAGTATATAATGGTAAACTTGTTGATATCCTATGGAAGTGCAAAAACATCAGACCATTGTGGCAAAGCGCTCCTCGTCAAAGCGGTTGCGAAACGCGTTGGAGTGTGGCAGAGGGGGAACCGGTACAACATGGCCACTGGGTCAGTATATTGGTAGAAGGGATGCAGGAATCTGGGGTAGGACAAATGTAGGGATGGTAGTAGGTTTGGATGTGAGATCTATACCACAGACCTCAGCGCCGTTCTGTTTACAGCCCAGGGGCATTGTGCAATTGATATTTAATAAGTGATATACATACTGTTTACCACTCTAAACATATTGCTGCTATTAGGCTGTGTTATTACTTTTACTTAATACTTTGATTGCTGCTAAATATATTATATAAGTGGATTGTGCAATATTATTATTTATGTGTTTATGAGACCATTGTAGCTGACGTAATTAATGCTCCTACTTCCATCCTGCCACTGATTTTATAAACTAAGTATATGGCATCCTGTGACCTGTAGTCCCCTCTAATTATAACAGTAATTTTTGTACTGGATTCCCCTGTTTGTGCTTTTAATATGTCTTATGTGTATATGTTTTTATGGGAGGGCCTTTTTTTGTCTTGATGTAATTAATAAATAAATGAACTTTTCTGAGTAAATTTATCATTTTGGAGATTTTTTTGTAGGTTCTATAGAGATGAAGGTAAATCTCAAGGGGTATATTTGTTTAATTTACTAAATGTTCTAATATAGGTTATATCATTGTGGCAAACAGCCATTACAATGATAGAACATGTCAGGTATTAAGATGCCATTCCGACATGAAATAGCACTTCTACTTACCAACGTTGTCACTACCGATTAACAAGTCAGAACTGTTGTGATGCACATATTCATGTCAACCAAACTAATAATAACCAGGAACTGGAAGAAACCTTCTACTCCACATAGAAACAAAGTGAGATATGCTTGGTCAACTCCATCTCTGCACATGAAAATGTTATGCTAATTTAACCCATACCTACCCTTGATTTCCTAACCAGTGGTCATGTTTGCTTGGCAGCAAGTACTACTCAGAGTAGCTCCCTTCACTATTTCATACTGATAACTTGATAGCACGGATGAACTGTACCATTTCACCACAGTAATTTGGTTTAGTTGTTTTTTCCTTTTTTTGAGTCTGAATATACTTTTTACATCTCCCATGTGTAAAGGACCTCCAATCTCCTGTACGAATGTTTATTCTTGCTGTTGCTGTACACTGTTTGTACTTTATGTTACTCGAAAAAAAATGTAATAAAAATCTTCAGAATTTTGGATCCATTGGATCATATCTCTATAGACTCTGCTTTATAAAGAACTTATATTTACCAGTGTACACCCATACAAACTATGCATATATAAACTTATTACAAAAGCAGGTATAAAATAACCTTTTTGTGTTACAGGAGTGACATTTAGTGGCCACTTGTGGGAACTACATTTTAGTTCATATTTCTCTGTGAGTCCATTGAACATTTAAGAGGTTTTCCAGGTACTATGTATTGTTTTTATATATTGCACTTAGACATGTGAAAATGGGGGTCAATAACTATACGTACCCTTACTGCTCTCTTGCTATGCCTCTTTAATGTATCCCCATTCCCTGGTTCACGTATGTCTATGGTAATGGTTTGTACAAGACATTGCCCATTAGCTAACCAGCGGCTGCAATGGTGTCTTTTGTGCCCCAATGGTGTCTTGCTCCTACAATTAACCCAGAGTGAGGCTCTGTTACAAAGGAGTAGTGGGGGAGTAAGAAAGGTAAGTATGGTTTTCCCACCTCCTTCCTCATCTACAGAGCACAACTTATAACAACAAGATAGCTGAAACCTAAACTGGAAGAGTCCTATCTCTCATAAACTGTCCTGCATCACTTGGTCCCAAATCAAGGGAAAAAGCTTATGGCTTTTTAAGACCAAGCAGAAAACTAAAAATGTACCAAGAAAACTAACTGAATATATTGTCAATGACAGTTTTGCTTTAGGTCACTCTTTGCACCCAACTGTTTCACACTCTATTTCAGAGATAACAGGAATCTCTTATTAATCTCATCCCTTTTAACCCTAATTCTGTCTAGCAGCTATTTTTACAAGACTCCTCACTGAGCCTGAAGTGACAATCTGTCAGGCTGTACAGATTCTGTTGGCCCCCAGAAAGTCAGCCTGTGGGCCACCAGTGTTTCCTGCCCCACCGCTGTGCCTGCTGTGTTTTTTTTCCTACGAACAGATCTAATTGTTCACTGGATAAAATACTTAGAAACTATTTTGACCTCTTAACCCCTTAACGACCGCGGGCATAAATGTACGCCCCCGAAGCCCATGCCTTAACGGAAATGGGCATACATTTACGCCTGCGGTTTCCCCGATCGCTGTGTGGTTAACCCCCCCCCTTCGTGCCGACGATCGCTGCTATTGGCTGATTAATTCAGATCAGCCGATAGCAGCTAAAAACAGCTTTCCGGGTCATCGGTGACCCAGAAAGCAATGGTGATTGGTGCTGTCCGAGACAGCACCTACTGCCATTAGTATACTGTGTAAAGATGGCACCAGTGCTACCCCCATGATTGCCGTGATAGGCCGGCTAGTACCGGCCGTCCCATCACGGTGATTAAAGTGTTAAAATGAAGTTTTTCAGGTTCTGCAACCTTCAGCTAGGTAGCTGAGGGGTGCAGAACAGGTGTGTATACAATATATACAATACGTGTAGAGCAATTTCCCCTGAGTCCTTAAATACCCCACATGTGGACATAAAGCGCCATGTGGAGCAAGCCTCTGAAGGGAAGGAGCGCCATTTGGATTTTGGAGGCTGGATTTGTCCAGAATTAATGATGAACGCCATGTCGCATATACAAAGCCCTTGTGCTGCCAAGACACTGGAAACCCCCCACAAGTGACCCCATTCAGGAAACTACACCCCTCAAGGAACCTAACAAGGGGTGCAGGGAGGATATGGACCCCTTGACAACAGCCACATTTGTGCCGTGAAAGTGTAAAAATGAAATTTTTACTTTAACGTCACATTGTTCCACATTTGTGTCTGTCACCAGTGGGGTCCATATGCTCACTGCACCCCTTGTTAGATTCCTTGAGGGGTGTAGTTTCCAGAATTGGGTCACTTGGGGGTTTCCAGTGTCTTGGCAGCACAAGGGCTCTGCATATGCAACATGGCCCTTGAAATCGATTCCAGTCAAAGCCAGCTTCCTAAAGCTAATTGGCGCTCCTTCCCTTTGGAAGCTCGAACTGCGCCTGCTTGGCACTTTATGTCCACATGTGAGTTATTTCCGTACTCGGGAGAAACTGCGCTACATGTTTGGTGTTTTTTTCTTTCATCCCCTTGTAAAAATGAAAAAAGGCTAGAACAACGTTTTAGTGTAAAAATTTCATTTTTCACACCACATTGTTCAGAAAATCTGTGAAGCACCTGTGGGGTCCAAATGCTCACCGCAACCCTTGTTAAATTCGTAGAGGGGTGTAGTTTTTTAAATGGTGTCCCTTTAGGGGTGTTTTTTATGTTTTGGCACCCCAGAGCCTCTGCCAACCTGAAGTGTTACAGTAAAAAAATGACCAAATATAACGTAGGCGTTGAAATTCACTAGGCGCTCCTCTATATCTGAGGCTTGTGGTTGCGTCAAATAGCGCAATAGGACCACATATGGGGTATTTTTATAAACTGTAGAAATGGCGCAATACATAGATTGATAGATTGGGGTGCATTTATCTGGTAATAGGTTTATAATTATGAAAGATATTGGATTACAATTCTATTGTCTAAAAAAAAAAGAAAGATAGTTTAACCCTTTCACTACCTGGGATCATTGATGCCTCAATGCCCAGGTTGTGATTTTACATCAGCTTATGGGATCATAAAGATCCTATAAGCTGATGTCCCCTAGCTCTGCCGCCTCTCTGATGTCCCCTGCTGCTGTTACAATCTTGTATCAGCGGCAGTGGAGAGAGGGGAGACGGCAGAGCTGACAGGCGCGTGCCCGGCGCGCTTTCTGCACCCCCCCCCTCCCCCCTGCCGGCATCAGTAGATAGAAACCGAAAGCCTGAGGCTTCTGGTTTCTATGACTACCATCGGGACTTTGCGATCAGTTCGCAGAGCCCCGATGGACACTGGAGAGACAGTTCTCCCTCAGTAAAGGGAGAATTGTCTCTCCAGAGCCCTATAGATACTGCGGTCTTGCTGACCGTAGTATCTATAGGGTTAACTCTCAGCACCAGAGCCGAGAGTTGCGGCGGGTCCCCAGCTATCACTGATAGCTGGGACCCGCCGCGGATGACACAGGCGTAGCTCCTACGCCTGTGTCATCCTCTGCAGTAAATTCACGTCGCTGCAGCACCAGGCATAGGCTGCAGCGACGTGAATTTACTGTGCAGCGGTGGGAGGGGGTTAATAAATGTCGCCAACATAAAGTAGACATGTTGCTATTGCATATAAATATAATTTATGTGGCATAACCATTTTCTGCATAAGCAGAAAAGTTTCAAAGTTGGAAAAATGCAATTGTTTCACGTTATTTAGATTTTTTTTCATAAAGGTTCGTTATAACTAAGGACTCCAATTTACCAGATATGTAAAGTACAATATGTCACAAGAAAACAATCTCAGAATCAGCCGGATAGGTAAAAGCATTCCCAAGTTATTAATGAATAAAGTGACAGGTCATTTTCATAAAATTTGCCTCGATCCTTAAGGCCATTTCAGGACCGGTCCTTAAGGGGTTAAGGACCGGGCTTGAAATGGCCCTAAGGACCGGGCCAATTGTCACTTTTGCGTTTTTGTTTTTTCCTCCTTACCTTCTAAGACCCATAACTCTTTTATTTTTCCACCTACAGGGCCATGTGAGGGCTTGATTTTTTTCAGGAATAGGTGTACTTTGTATCTTTCAATCTGCCATAAAATGAATGACGGAACCCCCAAAATATCATTCATGGGGTGAATTTGGGTCAAAAAATGTGATTCAGCAAATTTTGGGGGTTCCATGTTTACGAAATGCACTTTATGGTAAAACTAAAATTTTTCTTTATTCTATAGGTCGGTCTGAACACAGCGATATGCACGTTTACCAGGTTTTCTAATAGTTTACTATTTTTATTAGCAGTAAACCTTTTTTTCTGCAAATAGGTAAATTTGAAATGGCCCTATTGTGACTCATATCGCTTCTATTTTTTCCACCTACGGGATCATATGGGACATCATTGTTTGTGCCATGATCTCTAGTTTTTATTAATAACATTTTTTTCTAGACCAAACATATTCATCACTTTTTAAATTTTTTACATAAAATGTAATTAAAAAAAGCAATCTCTGTGCTTTTTAACTGCTTTTTGTTCACCCAGTTCACCGTGCAGGAACAGTATTGTTTTAATTTTATAGATCGGACAATTATGCACGCTACGGTATATTATATGTTATTTAACTTTATTATTATTATGTTTTATGTATAAAATGGCAAGGGAGGGGGATTTCCATTTTTATTAGGGGAGGGGCTATCGGATTGCATTTTTTAAAACTTTTATTGATTTTTTTTACACATTTTAAGCCCCATTAGGGGACTTTTACATTATTAGGCTATGTTCACACTACGTAGAATAAGGGCCGTTGTCCGCACCGCAAAACTACGGCCGTTGTTTTGAGGTTCCCTATAATGATTGCAATCCAATGTAACTACGGCCGTTGAATTCACACTACGTATCAGATAACGGCCGTTGTTTATACGGCCCCGTGAAAAATGAACATGTCAATTATTTCCGGCCGGTAATACTGCAACAACGGCCGTGGATTTCAATGAGTGGATCGGAGGTCCCGCGACGCCGTCCGGTCCCCCCGACGTCTCCATGGTAACTCCGGGGGCCTAATGAAGGTCCCCGGGCTTACCATGGATAAGCCATCCTGCTGACAGGGGTGGCTGTGCTACTGCCTGTCAGCAGGATGGTCACATTATACAATACACTGTACTGCAGAAGCAGTACAGTGTATTGTATAATGTGAGAAAAGTGTTACACTAGTGTACAGTAATCTACACTAGTGTAAAAAAGTAAAAAAAAGTGCACCAAACACAATCCCCCCAGCTCCCCCATCCCCCATAATAAATATGCATTACATTCCCCATACACTATAAAACATTACATAAAAGTGATCAAAAACACAAATCATATACATATTTGGTATCGCTACGTCCGTAACAACCCAATCTATAAAACTATATCAATAATTAGATCGCACGACACATTGTAATGCCTGGAGTAGTGGATCCACTGGACCGTCACTAGCGATGGCACTAACCTCACCAGGGAGCGAAGTCTAAGGTCGCTACCCCTGGCTTGGTTGCTAGTGACGGCAGGCGAGGCGTGGCAGGAGCAGTAGGCAGGAGATAGTGCAGGCAGAGGTCTGTAGGCGTGATCGCAGGTGGCGGACAGGACTCAGGAACAATGGGAAGGCAGCGGGCAGGGACTAGGGACAAGGACTGCGGACAGGAACAAGGAACAAGGACTAAGGTCAGGAACAACAGGGAGCTGGGCCAAACGCTTTGGGAAGCATGCAGAGGCTCCAACACCTGTAGTGGGGCAGGGCTGGAATTTATAGGAAGTGATTAGTGCAACTTCCAATTAGGGGCGGACTGGCCCTTTAAATCTGAGACAGCCGGCGCGTGCGCCCTAGCAGGCGGGGACGCGCGCGCCGGCCGGCACAGACGGAGACAGGAGCGGGGC
Source organism: Dendropsophus ebraccatus (assembly GCF_027789765.1). Taxonomy (NCBI): domain Eukaryota; kingdom Metazoa; phylum Chordata; class Amphibia; order Anura; family Hylidae; genus Dendropsophus; species Dendropsophus ebraccatus. Next base: position 74,209,791 of record NC_091455.1, on the reverse strand, counting down.
GAGGTAAGGTGCCCCCCGGGGCCGAACAGGTAGCAGCGCCGGGTCACTGCACAAGGACCCCGGCGGCTGCATGGGGCAGAGAGAGGTCGCGGCGGCGGCCCGGAGCACGGGACTCCGCCGCGGCCGTGACACACATGCTGTAAAAAAATAAGTAAAAAAACTGTACCAGAATAGCTGTATTTTATCAATCTGCTTTAGAAAATACGTCATAAAAGAGATCAAAAAGTCATATACATATAAAAATTGGTATCAATAGAAACTACAGATCTTCCCGCAAAAAAAAAGAAGCAAAAACCAGCTCTGTTGCGCAAAAGATAAGAACGCTATGGATCTTGCAATGTGGCGACAGTTTTTGTGGGTTTTTGCTAGGAAGATAGTTTCTATTGCGCCAAAGTGGTAATAGTTAAAAAAACCTACACAAATGTGGTATCGCCGTAACCGTAGTGACCCAGAGAATACATGTATTATGTTATTAGTGACCGCCGATATGAATTTTTACATCGATCACTAAGGGGCTCTATTCAGCTCTTTATGGCGATGGTGCAGAATAGTGCAGCGGCGCCGGTAATGCCCGCAGCCCCCTCCTCTCAGCTACCGGAGGTAGCTAAGGGGTTGGGGCAGAGTGTGGGGTCATTCCCGGCAAGTCCCCTCACCGGCGATCGCTGTTATTACCAGTATAACGGCGGCCACCGGTAACAGACATTGCCAGCGCAGCTGAACGCTTTCATCTCTTCTCACCGTGAATCCACAGTGAGAGGAGATGAGATGAGGTCTCCCCCTGTCCCCAGAATTAACCCTAGTGACCTGGTCACTGACCCTCCCCTCCAGGGCGGCCATCTGATCCAAGATGGCCGCCGCCATCTCTGTGAACAGACTCTGTTCACAGTGATGGATTCCTAAAAATGATCAAAGCTTTATTCTCTCCACCAACGGAGGTGGCGGAGAGCATGGGGCAATGATCGGTGACCACCTGGTGTGGTCCCAGTACAAGTGATCAGCGGTATACACTATATACCACTGATCGCTTGTTTCAAATGGTGCCGGCACTTTTTTACGCCTGTCACCAAAGTCAAGGGCCCTGGATTACCCGTAACCACCCTGGATTACTTGTAACCATCCCAGATTACCTGTAACCACCCCAGGTTACCTGTAACCACCCCAGATTGCCCGTCACCACCCCAGATTGCCCGTAACCACCCCAGATTGTCCGTAATCTCCCCAGATTGCCCGTATCCACCCCAGATAGCCCATAACCATCCCAGACAGCCCATAACCATCCCAGACAGCCCATAACCACCCCAGATTGCCCGTCACCAACCCAGATTGCCCGTCACCACCCCAGATTGCCCGACACTACCCCAGATTGCCTGTCACTACCCCGATTGCCTGTCACTACCCCAGATTGCCCGTAATCTCCCCAGATTGCCCGTAATCTCCCCAGATTGCCTGTAACCATTCCAGACAGCCCGTAACCACCACAGATTGCCCGTAACCACCCCAGATTGCCACAGACTGCCTGTAACTACCCCAAATTGCCTGTAACCACCCCAGATTGCTTGCAACCACCCCAAATTGCTCGCAACCAGCCCAGATTGCCCGTCACCACCCCAGATTTCCTGTCACCACCCCAGATTGCCCGTTGCAACCCCAGATAGTCAGTGAACACCACCAGATTGCCCGTCACCACCCCAGATAACCAGTGAACACCCCCAGATTGCCCATCACCACCCCAGATAGCCAGTAACCACCCCTAGATAGCCAGTTAACACCCCAAGATTGCCCATAACCACCCCATATAGCCAGTAAACACCCCATAACCACCCCATACAGCCAGTAAACACCCCCAGATTGCCCATAACCACCCCAGATTGCCCGTGACCACCCCAGATTGACCGTAACCACCCCAGATTGGCACAGACTGCTCGTAACCACTCCAGATTGCCAATAACCCCACCAGATTGCCTGTTGCCACCTCAGATAGCCAGTAAACACCCTGAGATTGTCTATTACCACCCCAGATAACCAGTAAACACCCACATATTTCCTGTAACTAAAATGACACTCCTTCTCTTCTGAGCCCTGCTGTGTGCCCATACAGTGGTTTATGCCCACATATGGGGTACCATTGTACTCAGGAGAACCTCCGTTACAAATTTTGGGAAGCTTTTTCTCCCCTGTTCCTAGTGAAATTAAGAAATTTCAAACCAAACAAACATGCTATTGGAAAAATTCAATTTTTTTCATTTTTACGGTCTAGTTTTGAATACTTTCCTTCAATACCTGTGGGGTCAAAATGCTCACCACACCCCAAGATGAATTCCTTAAGGGGTGTACTTTCCAAAATTGGGTGACTTTTGGGGGGGGTTCTATTCTGTAGACATTACAGGGGCACTGCAAACACAACTGGCTCTCAGAAACTTCTTCAGAAAAATCATGCCCTGAAAATGCTAATTGGCGCTCCCTTCCTTCTGATACCCGCTGTGTGCCCACACAGTGGTTTATGCCCACATGTGGGGTACTGTTCAACTCAGGAGTACCTGCGTTACATATATTGGGGTGAGTTTTCTCCCCTGTTCCTCGTGAAATTGAGAAATTTCAAACTAAACAAACATGTTATTGGAAAAATTAAATTTTTTCATTTTTACTGTCTTCTTTTGAATACTTTACTCTATTACCTGTGGGGTTAAAATGGTCACCAAACCCCAAGATGAATTCTTTGAGGGGAGCACTTTCCAAAATGGGGTGACTTTTGGGGGGGTTCTATTCTGCTGACACTACAGGGGCTCTACAAACGCACCTGGCGCTCAGAAACTTCAGAAAAGTCATGCACTGAAAATGCTAATTGGCGCTCCCTTCCTTCCGAGGCCCGCTGTGTGCCCACACAGTGGTTTATACCCATGTATGGGGTACCGTTCAACTCAGGAGAACCTGCGTTACATATATTGGGGTGAGTTTTCTCCCCTGTTCCTCGTGAAATTGAGAAATTTCAAACTAAACAAATATGTTATTGGAAAAATTAAATTTTTTCATTTTTACTGTCTTTTTTGAATACTTTCCTCTAATACCTGTGGGGTCAAAATGGTCACCACACCCCAAGATGTATTCTTTGAGGGGTGTACTTTCCAAAATGGGGTGACTTTTGGGGGGGTTCTATTCTGCTGACACTACAGGGGCTCTGCAAACGCACCTGGCGCTCAGAAACTTCTTCAGCAAAATCTGAACTGGAAATGCTAATAGGCGCTCCTTCCCTTCTGAGCCCCGCTGTGTGCCCATACAGTGGTTTACGCCCACATATGGGGTACCATTGTACTCAGGAGAACCTGCGTTACGAAATTTGGGGTGCATTTTCTCTCATGTTTATTATGAAAATTAGATACTTTAATCTTAACAAATATATTATTGGAAAATTTCTATTTTCCATTTTTTTCCGGCCTAATTGTGAATACTTTCCTCCAGCCCCTGTACGGTTAAAATGCTCATTATACCCCTAGATTAATTCTTTAAGGTGTCTAGTTTCCAAAATGGGGTCACTTATGGGGGTTTCCAGTATACAAGCCTCCTAAATTAACTTAAAAAAAGAACTGGTCCCTAAAAAAATTAGTTTTGGAAATTTCATGAAAATTTGATAATTTGCTGATACATTTCTAAGCCCCGTAACACCCTAAAAAAGTGAAATATGTTTACGAAATGAAGGCAGAATAAAGAGGACATATTGACAATGTGACTTATTAACTAATTTTTGTCATGTGCCTTTTTTTTTTTAGAAGCAAAGAATTTCAAAGTTCGTAAAGTGCAAAATTTTCAAATTTTTCATTATATTTTGATGTTTTTCACAAAAAACACACAAGACAGTGACCAAATTTTGCCACTAACATAAAGTACCATATGTTACGAAAAAACTATCTCAGAATCGCTAGCATACGTTAAAGCATCACTGAGCTATAAGCGCATAAAGTGAGACAGGTCAGATTTTGAAAAATGAGCCTGGTCATTAAGGCCCAAACAGGCTTGGTCCCTAAGGGGTTAAACTAGTACAGTACAGATTTAACAGGTCTGCATAAAAATATGGATTGCGGATGGACTACGGGTGCACAATCAATAATTTTTTGTTCAGATACATTTTTTAGTTTTCTGGTTCACATACATTCTGTAGGCTATGAAGAGGTTGGGCCTCCAGGTGTCAGTAGTGAAACACTAAGTAGCTGATGTCTGGTTATTGCACTGCTGTCACATACTGTATACAGTATTAACAATGCCACATATTCTCCACGGTTTATTCATTACTGGACAATTTCTTACCCTCCCGGGTAATGTGCAACTTAGGGTCCTTTTAAACGTACAGATAAATCACTTAAGCACTTATCATGGTACATCATGGGACCTTGTCACTTAAGGACCCATGACGTACTGGTACGCCAATAGGTCTGGAGGCTCTGTGAAGTGAGCTCAGGAGCTGAGCTTGCTTCACATAGTGTGAGGATCAGCTGCTATCAGCAGCCAGGACCTCACTGTTGATGATGGGCCGCCATTAACCCCTTCTTTGCTGCAGCATTTAAGACAGTGACAGGAGCTGGGCCCCTGTCACTGTCCGACCAGGACCCCCACAGTGTGACAGTTTATTGAGCAATGGCTGCTGTTCGCTACAGCTGCACAAATAATTGACATGTCAGCCTGAAATAATTGACGGTTCACGCACTGTGTGGCTGTCATGTAACATTGTATGTAACATTGAGCTCTGGTGACATGTTTTCTCAGGAGGCGGTCTAGGAAGATGGAAGCGGTTGTTAAATAGTGAACCTCTCCCTGATACAATAGGTCTACCAAGGGCATTGTGTTAATTTTTGTGGATTTTTGGCTCGGGTGAAATAGGATGCAACAGGAGCAGAAACTTGGCTAATTTATCATCAATGATGTTGTCATGTGCCCGATCAAAGAGTGGTGTAGGAACACATAGGGTTTTGTGTTAACTGTTTATAGATGTCAATGTCTGCCAGCTGGTCATTATCTCACCTATGTAGTATGCAGTGTCTATGAAGACTAATGCACCCCCTTTGTCTGCTGGTTTAATTGTCACCTCATTATTGTTAGTCAAGTCAGTAAAGATAGATCTCTTGTGTGTTGTTAAACTGCTGGAAATGTGGCCCTTCTAGTCTGCTTTCCTTAGGACCCTATTATACCAACAGATTATCTGACAGATTTCTTTGAGCTTGCTCTCTAGATGTGCTTTCTCCCACCCCTTTTGCTTTTCTGCAGACATCTGTGAAGGGATCCAAGGTTAAAAAAGATGAGGAAGTGGTGGATTCAGAAGAGTGGATAATGTTTCTAGCACTAGTCAATTCGTTGGAAGTATATGGTTCTGCAGTAGTAAAACTGAATTTTGGAGTGCCTTGTTTAGGTCTGCCATGTCCACCACCCTAGGGGTCTTTGTGTTGTCCATGTGTCTGGAGATCTGCCAACTGAAGATGTGGCCCTCAGTGCAGTCCTTTATTATTCTAAAAAATGTATTATTGCATGTGGTTTCAGTGATTATTTGACCATCACAAACAAAATCTTTCAAAGGGATACAAAACAAAGTGGGACTTTGATATGAAAAGCAGAAAAGAAAGTAGTAACAAACTCTATTTTTGTTTGTAATAGAATCAGTTCGAATAAAGATGTCCAACTGACCAAAAAGGCTGTAATCAATAATTACACGTTCTTCTCAAAGCATACATATCATAAAAAAACTTTTCATGTATCATAGAAACTTATCAAATGTTTTTATCAGATCCTAACCAATCACGAGAAATCTCCAGAAGAAGTATTCACTTAGCATGTTCTCTCCTGGCTCTGTGTCATGTGACCTGGATGGACTGAGGCTGTGTTCACACTACATATGACACCAGCCTTTCTGTGACCCAGCCGTGTCACAGAACGGCCAGGGTCAGTGAAGTTTATCTCGGCTGGTACTGCAGTAGTGGCCGGAATAAACGTCAATTCTATTTAATTGGGTTGTGGGCGCACTCTCCGCAGAATAGCGGACGCACAAAACTGACATGTCAGTGTTTACTGCGGCCACTAGCCGCATTTGCAATTAAAAGTTTTTTGTGAATTATTCACAGCTGTTGCAACAACGGCAGAGAATAATTAACAAAATACATTGTGTGAACATAGCCTGATAATGTAAGTCTATGTGGCCATCCAGGCCTCCCCGGCACAGAGTTGGCAGAAGAGCGTGTTAGTGCGCCACTCTTCCTGCTTGTTCAAATGATCAGTTAGGGTCTCAATCCTTAGACCGTGACCGATAGAAAACTTTTCATATCTCCCTAGGACAGGTCCTACGTATTTTTTTAGTATAAAGTAAGCTTTAAATTAGAAGATATCTTTGCTTGTACATACTATATAAAAATACATTGATATATTCTACAATGCAATGCATTACTGATTTATTGACACTAGAGGGCAGTCTACTAACAGTGAATATATAACTGTGCTACAGAAAACTGTGCAGTTGTCAGCTCCGACTGTCACATGACATTATTTGCAGAGACTTTCAGTGGGACAATGTGCTGATAAAGCAATCACTTCTATCATAGAAAAGCAATCATACAGATGAGATACAGCAGCTCTCCACCACCACCAGACAAATGTAAACTAAACATATGTTTTTTTTTTTTTTTTGTATGTATAAATTTGAAGTTCTTAACATTGTGTGAACCCATCTGCCCTTGTATGGCAATCTTAGATGGGACTCTGAACTAAACAGCTATGGTCTTTGTATGGGGAGGAGAAATTTATGTTGTGACTTTAAATTGTGTGTTTTTTTGGACAAAGGTGTCCATGTGTCTTTCTTTTTTTTTATTTTTGGAAAATTATAAAAAATTAAAAAAAGCCCTCATTTCTGAGATCACGGGTGTTGTCATCCCCAATACCCCGGAGTCTGTTTTGCTGTTTATGTTTCCCATGGCCCAGCAGAAATACAAACGCTCCCTCGCCCGCCACTTGCTACAAGCAGCTAAAACCGTAATCCCCAGACACTGGCGTTCAGCAGACGTTCCGTCTCTGGAACAATGGTTTAAGGAGATCACCCATACTCAACATATGGAGGACCTCCTCTCGCTCACACCGAAGGCGATCTCAACTTACACCTCCACCTGGTATGCCTGGATGGATTTCATAGCCTCGTCCCGCTACAGGACAGTCAGCCTGACACAGCCATAATCAGTGGCCTTCTCCTCTCCTTCCCCCCTCCCCCCCCCCCTCCTGGTGAGATCCACCCATGAGTGGCATGGCTCCCTACTCCTGCTCATCATTCACCACCCGGGTATGGATTGCATGTAAGTAACTATTCTCTTAGCATCTTCATTTGTTTTCCCCTTCTCCCCCCTCCCTGCTTTCCCCCATGTCTCCCTCTCTTGTCCGCCTGAGTTTGGTTTATTGAGTTCTTCTTTTTCTTTATTTAGCCGAATGCTGGTTTACGATTGATTGCTTGTCAGCACAGAGCCTGTCTACTGGTTGACTGATGGCTTATTGCACTTGTTATTATCATATGCCGTTGCAGTTGTCTGCACCTTAATTTGTTTTCACTTTTCTAGTTGCATACTCACCAAGCATCCGATATGCCTGTTATTCTTATCTTTGAATTTTTTGTTTTGACCGTGCTTTTCTACTCTACTGTTTGTACTTTTGTATTATGAAAACTCTTTAATAAATACTTGAATATAAAAAAAAAAAATTAAAAAAAGGTTTAATTAAAAAAAACTAAACTAAACAGCCATGAGATTTTATGGTGAAAATGATGTTAAATTTGCCAGACTGGAGATCAGGCCCACAGTACGCACTGTAAGTACACAGACTGTGTCAAACAAACACTTATACGCACAAAATATATATACACACAGCCCTAACTTTATGACTATTGGCAGGTGAGTATTACTACAATTACAGCAAGAGTAGAAGCAAAAATAGAGTTCTTTGTGTTGGAAAAGGTATTTTTTTAAATTATTTTGTAGATGGGAAAAGGAGGGCAATTTGAATTTTTATTAAGAAAATACTTTTTTATACTATACATTTTTCTGACAGTTTTTAAGTTCTCCCAGGGAACTCTTGTAAGCAATCCTTAGATTGCTTATATTGCTTAGAACTATTGAGTGTAATGCATTTGCATTACACTGATCCTTTAGATTAACACTCTACTGATTAGACTCATCAGCAGAGAAGTCACAGCTAGTCCCAAGCTCTAGCAGAAGCCTCCGGCTGGTCACCCAATCTAGTCACCCCCTACAATTACACCACAGTCTGGCCAATTGGTCCACTGGATCCCAGAACCAATAGCCAAAAACAGTTAAATGATTGACAGTGCAGTAACTTTTGATGTCAGTCATTCCTGATGGGTTCCGTCTGCAGATAGCAGTCGTAACCTGCGAGGCATGCTGTGGGACTGAGCCCCGAGCCTTATCATACTCCCCCACCTGACCCATGCAGTAACTATAGGTCATGTGTTGGAAAGGGGTTACTCACAGAAACATAAAAAGATTGTCGGCAGAAAAAAAAAGAACTGGACCATCTAGTTTGCCCTCATAATTCCTTTATGATTATCTCAGAATAGATATGTTTATCCCAGGCATGTTTAAATTCAGTTACTCTAGATTTACCAACCACATCAGCTGGAAGTTTGTTCCAAGCATCTACTACTACTAGATTTTGTCTACTTGTTCTTGTGTTTAGTTTTTTATTGAAAATACGCTTTTAGAACAGGCCACCTGACGTAAACTTACAGGTGACTGACTGATTTAACTTCACCCAGGAGAGCTGTGGAAGTTGGTGGATTTTACGTCAGTGATCACTAACGTTCACAGCCCTCCTGGGTGCAGTTAATTCTTTTAATAAGAAGATTATTTTGAAGCATTAATAAAGTCTTGTCACAGGCCAGTTCCTATAACTCTTTATCATGAGGAGATCTGCCACAGAGGTGGAAGGGGGGCTGCACCTAGGTGCTGGCTTACAGTAACACCCTTAGTGTTGCTGGGATTCATTAAAAAGCCAAGAGGGAGACAAGCTATTATGGTTCAGCAGAGACTTAACTTGAACATCAGGTACAATGCACGATGTCGGCTGATCGTTGTCGTTCAGTGTTTTTCAACATGTTGAAAGACTAACGACCTGGATAGCAAGGATTTGCTGCGATTGTTCCGGTTAAGAGGAGCAGCGGCAGCAGACCGCCACTATCTCCTGTGGGCTCCCTGCAGCCCCCTCCCTTCCAAACAGTTTTTTTTTTTTGGTGAACGATTTTTTAACCATTATTTCCAATGGACAATGCCTCTGTGTGAGAAGACCATTCCCTGATCTGAACAAAAGCAAGATTTTCAGAGCTCTGCATTCTGGTCAGTAGCACATCTTCAGTACACGGACCGTAATCACACAACATGTGAATGCCCCCTTAGTGTTAACTGAGATATAAATTAATTAGTACCTTTTTTTTCTATTATGTGTGTGTTTTGCCTGTATGGTTATCTCTACATTACTGTTGTATAGTGAGTAAATTTTCATAAATTAGGTTTTTTAATAGCTTCTATTCTCTTTTTCAGAATTTTAAATAGAGCTGTAATCATCTATTGACAATACAGTCATAAAAGTCAATGAGGCCTGAAATATAGATAATGCTAATGTTCAAGGCTCCAATACCCAATATTAAAGGGGTTATCCACAATAAAAAAAAAACACACAGCTACTTTCTTGCTAAAACATCACCCTTAGGGCCAACAATCAGCCAACAAACAAAGAATCTCTTGTTTGTCAGGTGCTCACATCTTTTGTGTGAGCATTAAAATCATCGGTAATAGCCCGCACATTTTCCATCGCCCAACCGCACAAGTAATTCAGCCTTGTAAAGGCTCTGCAGACAAGCGCCAATCCTACTAATGGAAAAGGGCCCTAAGATTATTTTGGGCATAGCGTTAAATAGAAATGGCTGTATAGAGAAGCCAAGGATAAACTGAGAAACTAGCTAAAACAAGCAGTATTTCCTTGTACTTTGTAATATACAGTAGGTTTGTCAAGTAACATTGCCGTACAGGGGCCAAAATGCCAATCTTAAATAATGTTTCTATCACCATACATTGCAAAGACTCTTGAGTGAGTACTCCATTGGATTTTTTTGTCGCTGATCTCCTTGAGCTCAGTGATTGTTGTGTTTTGTTGGTCTATTTTTCATTGCCCCTGGTAGCCAGAATCCTGCTCCACACTGACGAGGGGCAAATACCCCGAAACAGCTGTCTGTGGATGGATGCCTAGCCTTGGTAACCCTTGTCATGTCGCATTAGTCACCACAGAGTTAGACTTTGACGCAAAAGGGGCCACCCTGGTGTTTCCCTACTTATGTTCCAATACTCACAAACGAGTGGGACTTAAGGGGCTAGGTATCGGGGTGGTTTGGGGATCTCTCCCCTGGGAGGCGCCCCTTGGCAACAGGCTTTCCTTCTCTGGAGTGATATCTGGCTATTCCCATGTTTTAGGACTTGTAACTGAGGTTTCACAGACACTTTTTTTTGCATATTTAAATTTATAGGGGGCAATGTATCAGTGGAGACTCTTAAAGGAGTACTCCATTGGATTTTTTGTCGCTGATGTCCTTGAGCTTAGTGATTGCTGTGTTTTATCACCATACATTTCAAAGAAAACCAAAACAAAAAAAATCATGTCATGCCATACATTGGCAAGTCAATATCATGATACTTTAAGTAATATCTACATATAGTAAGCAAATAACATTTCCATTCATAAAGTAATCTAATGTTATTATTCAGACTCAGGCCCTATTACACCAAGATGTTTGACAAATTATCTTACAGATTTTTTTCAGCCAAAGCCAGGAATGGATTTAAAAAGAGGAGAAATCTCAGTTTTATCTTTACGACCTGATCTCTGTTTATAGTCCATTCCTGACTTTTGCCCCTATTCCACGAGTTGTTTGGAGGAGCAAACGAGCGCTATTAGCGCTCGTTTGCTCCTCGTTCCCCGCTCGCTGCCGCCGCTATTCAACGCGACAGCAGCGAGCGGGTGAGTGCGGGAGGGGCTGCTCGGAGGATCACTGATCGTCCGGGCAGCCCATAGGATATAGCAGCATCTGCTGCCGACGCTCCTATTCAACGGAGCGATGGCAGCAGATCGCTGCCATATCAGTCGCTTGTTTTTCAACATGTTGAAAAACAAGCGACTGCAACGATCAGCCCACATGAACGATGTCGGCTGATCGTTGCACTCTATTCCACGGGACGAATATCGTTCGTAGCGGCCGATATCGCTCCTTTAAACGACCCGTGGAATAGGGGCTTAAGGCTGAAAAAATCTGTCAGATAATCTGTCAGACATCTTTTGGCGTAATAGGGCCCTCAAAGTAGTCACAACTCAAGCTTGTAAACCTTTTATGCCGCTCTTGTTATCAGCAGTGGCAGATGCGCTTGGTGTGAATACATAGGTGGCACACCCGCAAAGTAGGTAATACTTCATGAAGGTGAACCAGTGTGCATAGAAAGCACTGTTGCAAAATGCAGATGGAAAATTTGCTAATAGTCTGTGTATGAGTTTTCTTTTTCACGTCCATAGTAAATCCAAATGACCTGATCCTCTTACTTCATGATATCAGTTCCAATTCTTTAATTAAAATACAGTCTACATAAACAATAGGAGTTGTACTTACTTAAACACATAAACAAAGTGCAGCCTTCAGATTAAGAAACAACTAATGACACACATGGACTTGGTTCTTTGTTTACTTAAGTGCATGCAATGATCATGGGCAGGCAAGTTCATAATAACAAAAACATACTTTTCCCAGGAAACTTCCAGCAAATTCCAATAATACACGCCTTATGTTTATGTATTGTATTTGCATCATTAATTGAACAGTTGTGCTTAAGATCGCATCCCTTAGGCAGAAGTTGTAAGATTTGCACCATTGTGGAAATTATAGTGATCTTGCAAAGTACCATACATTCATTTAGTAGTATTGGTCGGGTGAAGCTATTTATGATGAAATTTTGTGTATTTTCATCACACGCGGTTGGTAAATTCTTAGTAAGTGAGAATGATTATTGGCTTTCCTTGGTCGATTACGAGCATTCAGGCCTATAATTGTTCAGTGTAATAATGCATGTTGAAAAGCATGCCTTTGGCTGATCTTGGTCTTTCAACATGTTCAAGTGAAGGTCTGCAGTAGGGATGGTCCGAACTGAGTTCGGTTCGGGTTCGTACGAACCCGAACCCTCGGTAATGATCCCCGCTGTCTGCCCGCTCCGTAGCCATAGGCTGTATCCCAGTTTTCCAGGCGTTCCTCCTGCTGGATCAGCCCGCTTCACGGAGCGGGCAGACAGCGGGAATCTGCTGCCGAGCGTTCGGGTTCATACGAACCCGAACCTCGGCAGGTTCGGACCATCCCTAGTCTGCAGTGCTTCACTCCACTCAACGAGAGCAGACCGCTGCTGACTTTAATGGGCTGCCCGAATTATCTAACAATAGTTACATTTTCATAAGGCTAGGGGGTAAGCATATTAATAACAAGTGCTACCTAGCAAATAAAACTTTATTAAAGCTTTAATAACATTGGATGCAGGTTGACAAAGGCAACAGCTATTTTTCAGAAGAACTTGCTTTCTCAAGCTTTATAGTTAACCATGAGAAATTTATTCTGCTTGCCCCAATCTTGATTTATGCAACTTTACCTACTATCTATTCCTATTATCTAGGATACACCAGCTTTTGCTTTTGGAGACTGCTTTGAGGGAAACAATTTGGGGGCAAAGAACAGGTAACACTTTAGAGTCTACACTTCAATCCAGCGTATACCATGTTTGAAAGTAATCTGGAGGATTCACTACTGCTACAACCAGGTACATACCTTGTGGCACTATTTCAAAGGACAACTTGAGAACATAATTGAATTTAGGCCAGATTCACATGTACTGCTGCTGCAAGTTCCCCAGCTAAATCCACTGTAGTCTGTAGTGTAATTTCCTAGGGCTCTACATTCTCACAGCAGATTTTCATTCTGCTGTGAGAATGTTGTCATGGCCGATTCATTAAATAAGTTCAAGGGAGACCTGGATGCTTTTCTTGAATAATATAATATTACAAGTTATGGGCATTAGATTTCTGGTGATACTTTGATCCAGGGATTATTCTGATTGCCATTGGAGTCGGGAGGGGGTTTTCTCTCTGTGGAGGGGTGATTGTCCTCTGCCTCATAGAGATTTTTGCCTTACCCCTGGATTAACACAGTAGGGTTTCTCTAGGTTGAACCTGATGGACTCTTGTCTTCTTTCAACCTTATTGACTATGTTACTATGTTACTATGTAATGTAGCCCCTACCCTTTTGCCTGCTTCTCCGGTTTCCTGGTGTCCCGCTCAGCCAATCCCTGCACTGTCCCGCAGCAGCCCCTGATTGGCTGAGTGGGACTTCAGGGAGCCAGAGAAGCAGGCGGGAGCGTGGACAGGTAATCTATCAGCCCGGCAGCAGTGGTGGGTTAAGTATACAAGCGCTACATTCTCGCAGCAGAATAAAAATCCGCTGCGGGTATGTAAAACCATAGGTAATTACACTACAGAGTATTGCAGCAGATTTAGTTAGGGAACTCGCAGCATGAAATCCGATGCGATAACATATATGTGAAGCTACCCTTAATAAATATCCCTACTTAAAGGGAATGTGTCATCAGAAAAGGACCTATTGTTTAAATCAAGCTTTTATGTTAAACTTATTTTTAAAGACTTTTTGTTAATTTTTTTGATTTTTGATTTTACGATCTATATTCTTAAACACTCCTAACATATCTTTCGAAAAATCATTAAATCGTTCGGATTTGAAGGATAATCGTTTAGTGTAATAGCACACAATGATTAAATGACCAACGAGAAATCATTGGTCGTTTTATAGAATTTGGACGTATTTTTATCGTTGATCGTTTGCAAATCGTTCGCATGTAATAAGATGTCATTCGGTCGTATGCAGTAGGGGGCGAACGCAGTAGCGACGTCAGGACGAACACAGTAACAATCATATGTAACAATCACCGTTCTGTGTAATTGGGTGAACGATTTCAGGTTGTTCGCCATAGCGGTCGTTTGAGTTAAAAAAATCGTCAAAAAGTCGCTTCGTATAATAGTACCCTAAGCTAAGACTTTCTGTTCTGTACAGATCAGTGCTGAGCAGTGGCCTTCTTATAAACACAGGAGCATAGTGAAAGTCGACACCCATTTATAGATAACAGAAGTACACAGAGATATCTGAGGAGCAGGAAATAATCCTACCTTTTTTGCTCTTTGGTACTCCACTTTTTCTGTCTTCCCATCCGTGCGGATACTTCCACAGAAGAGGGGTGGGCAGGCGCATGTTGCGGGCAGTGATCAATAGCTGGCTGGTGTTACCGATGTTGTGGCAACATCGAGGAGATATTGGACATTATGTACGGATGTGGTTTCACCTGCAAGAAATGCCCGCAGTGTCTGCAACATGCTCCCGCCACTGTCTTGTCTAGGGAGGTTTCAGCACAGATGGGCAGATAGATGAAGTGGAGCACCAGAGAACATAAAAGGTAGGACCTTTCCTGCTCTCTGGCTATCCCCTTTAAAAACAGCTCAGGATAGATAGATAGATAGATAGATAGATAGATAGATAGATAGATAGATAGATAGACCATGAAATGGACCATCACTAGGAAATTTGAAGTTACATGAAAGGACATTGAAGTAAAACATTCTCTTTCTGTACTTACGGGAAAAAGCTTTACGATATTTCCTGTTCTTCACAGTCATGCTTTGCTTGGTAAAGATTTCACTGTAAATGTTTTTGTTGTCAGATATGGAACTAACTGAAATTACTGTAAAAAAGTAACACCATCACCATCATCATCATGTGCTGTCTGGACAAGGGAGGTAGGGACAAGACACAACAGTGAGCCCTAAAGCTGAGCCCACCCACTACCTACTTGCCTCAAACGGCCCTAAGTAGCCGTGGACAACCACGAAGGCGGCCCCTGCTCTGGTGTAAGTGAAAAACAGAATGAGACAGACAAACAGACACAAAGGATAGTCAGCAAGCCAAAGTCAAAACCAAGCGGGTAACGCAGTACAAAATCAGTAAACAATTGGATAGTCAGGCAGGAGGTCAGGTTGAGCAAGCAGAGGAATTGGGAATGAGGATCGCAGGAAAAGACAGGGGGAGGTGGGATCAGGGTATGAATCTTAATAGCCAGCGCTGGCTGGCTCAGCTTTCTTTAATGAGGATCAAGAGCCCGGTCCGGATCCCCATTGGACCGGCGCTCTAATCCTCTTGGTTCCAGACAGGCAGAGGAAAACGTCAATCAAAAAGACTTGCTCAGCTGCAGCAATCAGGTCTTGCAGAGCTAAATGTAAGTCTTGCATTGCTGGATGCTGAGAAGCAATCGGGTGTGTCACACAAAAGCAAAGACCAGGCCTAGTTCACACCAGGCTACTGCACATTCCTGACGTGCATTCTCTATTTATGGCCCCATTTATAACGTAAGCACCATTGTACCACTCAAGGAAACTAGATGATTCCCCCAAGCATAGGGAGCAGTTGTGTCAGAGTTTGTCAGAGCCAGATACTGAAAAATATGTTTTATTCGTGGTAAAATTTTTTTTCAATATCTGGCTCTAATCAGCAAAAACAAATACAGGGAAATCTCCAGAGCAGACCACTGTTTTGAGAAGACCACCCCCCTTCCAAACTGTTTTTTTTTTGTAAACGATTTTTTATTTCCAATGGACAATGTCTCTTTGTGAGAAGACCATTCCCTGATCTGACCCCATAAAACGACCAGAAACAAGGATGGATGGATGTTAAAATTGCTACCCGATAGTGCTGATAGGGCCATGATGAAATAGAAAGCGCACAAGCAGGATGAGAGAGGGTGTAGGGCGGAAATAGGAGGCGTGCCTGGGAGGAGGAGGAAGGAGCACCATAGCGTCCAGGAACAGCGTCCACAGTGGAGCCATGCAGGGAGCAGCTTTAGCAGCCACCGGGACCCCCAGACAGAGAAGTGACAGTGAACTCAATAAATGTTTGACTGCAGCATCGATAGGGCTGAAGAGAGAGAATTCTCCTCGTACAGAGGAAGAATTCTCCCTCTGTTCACCCATGGGGCTCTGTAATGTGATTGTAGAGCCCTGATGGTAGCCATGGACACTGGAGACCTTTGGCCTCTGGTGTTCTGGCTGCCTATGGAGGCTGATGGGGAGAGAGGGGAGGACAGGGCAGGGTAGGAGGGCATGGGATAGAGAGAAAAGTTGCCCTGGCTGTTTATAGAGGCCACGGGGAGAGAGGGGAGGGGTGTCTTGGCTGCTTTTAGAAGCTGATAGAGAGAGAGGGGAGAGCTGGCAGAGTGCATTGCCGTGATTTTTGCCTCCTCCCCCCCTTTCCTGCCACTGGCAACTGATACCAGTGATGTAATAGAATGGTGTATAGAGCTGATACCAGTGATGTACTGTAATAGAATGGTATATAGATCCTGATACCAATGTTATAATAGAATGGTGTATAAAGCTGATACCAATTATGTAATAGAATAGTGTATACAACTGATACCACTGATGTAATAGAATGGTGTTTACATTCTGATATGAGTGATATAATAGAATAGTGTATAGAGCTCCTGATACCAGTGATATAATAGAATGGTGTATAAAGCTCCTGATACCAGTGATGTAATAGAATTATGTACAGAGCTGATACCAGTGATGTGATAAAATAATATATAGACCTGATACCAGTGATGTAATAAAATAATGTATAGACCTGATACCAGTGATATAATAAAATGGTGTATACAGCTGATACTGTACTTAAGTTATACTGTATTCAGTTCCAAGAATAGTTTTAGGGCTGGGCAATACTTCCCATATGTAGGGATGTAATTCATAGCAGTTTAAGTATCTTTAGTGATATATAGCTATACTGCTGAATACCTGGTAGTTTTGTGATGTGGTATAGTATCCTCGATTCTTCTGTATCTTTTCAGTAGTTGTAGGTGTTGAGGTGTCGGGTTGGGAGCGGGCCCCGGCCGATGGCTCCACTACTACCAACTCTCAGCATTCGGTGAGTAATCCAAAGGTTTTCCACGGAGTAGCAGTGACGTCACTATAGTAATTGCCGTAGTTCATGCAGGTCAAACATCTAACATGTTTCGGCGATCAGCGGTCGCCCTCCTCAGAGATAATTTTGGCCTTGATGTCCCGGGGATTCTCCAGCAGAGCGCACATCAGTGACCTCAGTGTACGCCGCCGGAAGTACAGGCCGGCGGCGTACACTGATGTCACTGGTGTGCGCTCTGCTGGGGAATCCCCGGAACATCCCCAGAGAGCGCGTATCAGCCAAGGGCTGGGCCGACAGGAAAAGAAAAAAAGAAGACAGCCACAGCAGGGGAGCCTAGGTTCTAGGTGAGTTGTGGTTTGTTTGTTTGTTTTTTGTCTGGGGGCCATCTATAAGGGGAGAGCACAAATGGGGGCTATATACTACTGGGGGGAGCTCACAGGGGGCTATATACTACAGGGGGAGAGCGCACATGGGGGCTATATACTGCTGGGGGGAGCTCACAGGGGGCTATATACTACAGGGGGAGAGCGCACAGAGGGGCTATATTCTACTGGGGGGCTATATACTACTGGGGGGAGCGCACAGGGGGACTATATACTATTGGGGGGCTATATACTACTGGGGGAGTGCATAGGGGGCTATATACTACTGGGGGGAGCTCACAGGGGGCTATATACTACAGAGGGAGAGTGCACAGGGGGGCTATATACTACTGGGGAGGCTATATACTACTGGGGGGCTATATACTACTGGGGGAGCACACAGGGGGGCTTTATACTACTGGGGGCCTATATACTACTGGGTGAGCTCACAGGGGGGCTATATACTCTAAGGGGAGAGCGCACAGGGGGGCTATATACTACAGGGGGAGAGTGCACAGGGGGCTATATACTACTGGGGGAGCTCACAGGGGGATATATACTACTGGGGGACAGCGCACAGGTGAGCTATATACTACTGGTGGAGCAACAGGGGGCTATATACTACTGGGCGACAGCGCAAATGGGGGCTATATACTACTGGGGGAGTAACAGGGGGCTATATACTATTGGGGGAGAGCACACAGGGGGGCTATACACTACTGGGGGAGCAACAGGGAGGGCTATATACTACCCCCTTTGTACCTAATATCAAAGTGCTGTCGAGAGAGAAAAAATGCCAGTTTTCCCGCTAATAAGCAGCAATTCTGTATGTAAATAGTTGAACGTTTGTGAAAAGTAACAAAACACGTTTTCTACTGATGTTCAGCTTGGACCTTCACCTGACAATAGATCCCGGTAAGTGGACTTTCACTAAAAGTTGTTGAGTACCCCTGCTCTAGGTGTTACTTTCCCTTAATCTTGGTGATGTGAGTCAGTCTGCCAGCTGAAAAACTCACTGTAGATTAGACACAACTCCATGCTTGGGGGAAACATTGAGTATGCTTGAGTAGTACAATGGTGCTTACATTATAAATGGGGCCATAAATAGAGAATGCACATGATAATGGTGGTGTTACCTTTTTACAGTAATCCCAGTTAGTTCCATATCTGACAACAAAAACATTTACAGTGAAATCTTTACCAAGCAAAGCATGACTGTAAAGAACAGGAAATATTGTAAAGCTTTTTCCGTAAGTACAGAAAGGGAATGTTTTACTTCATTGTCCTTTCATGTAACTTCAAATTTCCTAGTGATGGTCCATTTCATGGTCTATCTATCTATCTATCTATCTATCTATCTATCTATCTATCATCTATCTATCTATGCAGTTTTAGATAAGGTTTTGCACTTGAAAATACTTTACATAGCGTTTCTGCAGTAAATAGTATAATAAATTAGCTGATCTAGATGCATTGATCACTTCTGAGAATATAGCACTAAAACAGCATCACATGTAATAATCCAGAAGATCAAACACCATTTTTTTTAATATTCAGAATTTCATACTTCTATTTTCTTATAGAAAAAAAAGATATGATTATGTGTGTGATTATTTTATGACACTATATATACTCTTTAAGAATGCATCATTTTCATGATTTTTATTACATTGCACGATGGAATTTTTTCTTAATTTACTGTTAAAGTCTAGAAATACCTAAATGTGCTCAGTAGGCTGGGTTTACACTGCGTTCTTTTTTGTCCAATTCACTGTTTCCATTATGGAGCATTTAATTTTAACTTGCAGAAAAACATGGTCAGTCTAATTTTTGAGAACTTAGAAGAATCTGTTTTCGTTAGGCTATGTTTACACAAATATCACATATTCATGTTATTTAATACTCCAAATAATGGTCATTGTTTAACATACTTTGACGTTTAGTTGAATGATGGCAGCATTTAACACCCTTGGGTGTAGCTATTTTTAAAGGCAATTTTTTTTAACAACTTAAAATAATGTCCATTGTTTGTGAAATAATGGCTGCCGATGTATGTCCTGAACATTAATTTGATGGCCACTGCGAACAATGGACATTATTCTATGCATTATGTGAACTAATGGCTGTTAATGGAAATAATTGAAGACTTTCACTATTTTACTAAGTCAATGGGAAAAAGATATAACTGTACTTCTAAATTTATTCCTATGGGTAACAAATATAAACGACTAAAATCAAATCCTGCATGGCTTACAACTGGGGTTAAAGGGGCTATAAATGAAAAAAAAAAGGCATTCAAAAAATACAAATCAGAGGGGTCAGCTGTAGGCTTTAAAAATTACAAAGAGCTTATTAAAATATGGAAAAAGGTCATAAAAGCAACAGAAATTCACAGTGAAAAGCAGGTGGCCATAGATAGTGAAAGACCCCCCCCCCCCCAAAAAAAAAGTTTTTAAATATATTAATAATAAAAAAAAAGGTCAGAACATGTAGGTCTCCTAAATAATGGTGACGGAGAGTTAATTACTGGGGATCTAGAGAAATCTGATTTACTGAATGGGTTCGTCAGCTCTTTATGTACAAAAGAAGAGGATGGAGCTGAGGTGGGTGGGGACAGTGCTGAGGTGGACGAGGACAGTGCGGCTAACACATGTAATGTATTGGACTGGCTGACTATAGATATGGTCCAAGATAAATCAAATAAACTGAATTAAACCAAAGCTCCAGGGCCTGATGAATTACACACAATAGTTTTTCTGGGAACTCAGTTCTGTAATTTCTTTACCCTTGTATGACATATTCAGTGATTCTTTGCTGACTGGTATTGTACTGAGGGACTGGCATAAGGCAATGCCGATCTTTAAAAAGGGCTCTAGGTCTTGTCCAGGTTACTATAGACCCATAAGCTTAACGTCTGTATTGAGTTAACTATTCAAAAAACTTATAAGGGAATATATCGAGAAATACGTAGAGGGTAATAGTATTATTAGTGATAACCAGCATGGTTTTTTACTAAGGACAGAAGTTGCCAAACCAAACTAATATGTTTTTATGAAGAGGTGAGTAGAAGCCTGGATAGTGGGGCGGTTGTAGATATGGTGTATCTAGAGTTTGAAAAATTGTCTGATGGGTAAGTTAAGATCTATGAAATTGGAAAGTTTAGTCTGTAACTGGATTGAAAACTAGCTTAATAATTGTACCCAAAGAGTGGTGGTCAATGATTCCTACTCGGAATGGTCCCCGGTATTAGTGGTGTACCCCAAGGGTCAGTACTGGGCCCTCCTTCTCTTTAACTTGTTTATTAATGATATTGAAGATAGAATTAACATCAATGTTTTTATCTTTGCAGATGACACCAAGCTTTGTAGTACAGTACAGTCTATGGAGGATGTGCAGATGTTACAGGATGACTTAGACACACTGAGTGTTTGGGCGTCCACTTGGCAAATGAGGTTCAATGTGGATAAATGTAAAGTTATGCACCTGGGTACTAATGACCCACATGCATCATATGTCCTAGGGAGAGTGACACTGGGAGAGTCGCGGATGGAGAAGGATCTGGGTGTACTTGTAGATAATAGACTACAGAACAGCACACAATGTCAGTCAGGATATTGTCATGTCAGCAGGATATTGTCATGTATATAACAGGCATGGACTCTCGGGACAGGGTTATAATATTATAAAGTTTTGGTGCAGCCCAATCTGGAGTATGCAGTTCAGTTCTAGGCACTGATTCATAGAAAGGTTGTCCTAGAGGTGGAAAAGGTACAAAGGCGGACAACTAACATTTATTTAGTCCCGAGAAGAGACGTTTAAGGGGAGATATGATTAATTTATATAAATATATAAAGTTCAAAAAAAGGTTTAATCTCCAGAGGCGACAAACCTTCTTTAACATGAGAACAGTGAACCTGTGGAACAGTCTACCCCAGGATCTGGTCACCCTACTTTCACAAATCACAAACCTTCTTTCCCTGCCGCAATAGCAATGTGTGAAAAAGTTTCTAAATCTCTTAAAATAGGCCGTGTCCTTAAGGAGTTGCATGGATTTTACTATTTTTTTCTTTAGATATCAAGTAACAACAAATTGTAATACATGTTATGGTCTGGTCTGTAGATTTCTCATTATACTTGTCAATAAGTATTTTCTCCCAGTCTATTTCCATAGAAAACACGAAGAAGAACATGATTTGTTTGCATGGTGATGGGAAAAAAATGTATTGATCTTTGGAGATGAGAATTCAGCTGATTGATATTTATTGACTGTTAATACAAAATAGTTTTTATGACTTGCGCTGTGAATTGTGGCTGACAAAATATGAAATGTAAATATGATTAATGTTAATGGCTGGGAGGTAGTTTAATGCCTGCAGAGATCCATGATGCTCTTGTGAATTAGTAAAGCATTTAACCATCTATTACGTGCTAGAAAGTTGCTTGGTAAGGGGTGTTTAAATGACTTTATGTGACCTTATATATTCGTCATGATCTCCAAAATATTCCCGTGTTAAAATAATTTACTAGGATGTATAACATCAACAAACAGGAAACCTTAGAGAAATAATTCTCTTTGTGAAATATATCACTTTGTATTAGCTAGCGACCAGAAGCAATAATTAGTATTATGGGTTGGATTTACGCTAGAGCGTTTATGTCTTTAGATTGTTTTGCATTGTTTTCCACACATGTGCCTCCTCATAACGTCTATTTTTGTGTAAAAAAATATTGCAAAAAAATTCCTGATTTTATGTACAAAAGGGATTTGTATGCTTTTTGTGTTATTGCATCTTCAATTTCAGATCCAGGAGGTTATTATTCACACAGACCCAATACATGCCACAACTACCACAACATACACAGTCTATAGAGTCTTTCCAGACACATTAGCAGCACATAACTGTGCTTAGGTAGGTAAAAGCTATGTCTGTTTAGCTCACATTAGCTGTTTAGCCCATTACCTAAACAGCATACATTGTAAAAAAATATCTAGCTCAGAAACATTAGGTTTATACAGGTTTTCAGCTTGTGTGTGTAAGCAAGAATGTTTCCGTCCACTGACAGTAATTCAATATAGAGTCTCTTGTAATTGTGAGCAAACTGAAACAATGTATTATTAGAAAGGTCTGAAACTTTGAAAAATGGTTGGGTTGTCTCATCCTACATGGAGTCTGGTACAGAATTTTAGTCCCCACATTAAAGCCATATAAGCAGCCGGCAGGGGGAAAATTCATTACAAGTACTAACTTCTCCCTGTGCCCGCGGTGAGTGGCGGGGCCGGCCACAGGACCCCTGCCGGGCTCTGGGTTCTATGGAGCCGACACGTCATGACCTTGCTGATGCACTGATTGGCTGAGCGGCCAGTCCATCAGTTGGGACAGGCCTTTTCCTCCAGAGTCATGGCGTCATCACAACTCAGAGGGAAAATGCCTTCCTGTGAGGGTCCCCTGGCCAGTCTTGCTGCTCATGGCGGGCACGGGAAGAGGTAAGTTAGTACTTTTAACTAATTTCTCCCCTGCTGGACTTCTCCTTTAAAATTGTAGATGTATGTAAAGTGTAACATTTATGTTTTTGAGGCAATCAGGTTATAAAGGGGAAAAGATATAAAGAGCATGTGAAAAAAATGAAGGCTGTATACTTTATGGGGGGGATTTATGAAGACCGGCATACAAGTACAACGGTCTTTTATTAAGCCCCGCCCACTTTTTCGCTGGAGGATTCACTAAGAGGCGTATGTCTCTTAGTGAATCTGGCCGGCCGGGCGCCCGAATGTGTGCCTGGTGTATCAAATCTACATCTGCGTCTAGGAGGTGTAGATTTGTGCCATGATTTGCGCCCGCAAGCAGGCGTAAATCATGATAAATGAGGCGTGGAAGGAGGCCACGCCTCCTCCCCGCCTCATCACACTCGCAAACTCCGCCAGCCTGCCCATCAGGCGAGCGGGGTGCACGAGAGGCGTACGCCAGGGAGAACAGGCGAATCTGCACCTTCTCCCTGACGTATGCCTCTGGCGCAAGCTTCATAAATCCCCCCCTATATGTTTGGTTTTGGTGCTGGAAAGATAAGAAGGAAAAATATGGCTGGAATTATACGACTGTGTTTTACAATGTCATGGAACCCCTTTGGTTCAAATTTTATCATACATCACCATGCAAAAACTAATTGTTCAAAAAAGAGTCTTCTTTGTATCTAATAGACTGCCTGGTATAATATCCATATCTTGATTTTATTGAACATTGTGTAGTATGTTGTTATAGGTGCTGCATTGCTATTTGCACACTGTATGGTACACTAATGTACACACCATATACAGTGAAACCTCTTTGTGGTGTTCTATATTAGCACAGCTACTTCCATGCAAAAATAGCACCATCCCTATCCTCAGGTTGTGTGTGGTATTACAATTAACTTCCATTTACTTCAGTGGAACTGAGCTGCAAAACCCACACCCAAGCTAAGGACAATAGTCCTTAGTTATTGTTTGTTTCAGTGATCCCGAATCTAAAACCTAGATCAACAATTTATATACACTTTTAGGCTGGGTTCACACTACGTATATTTCAGTCAGTATTGTGGTCCTCATATTGCAACCAAAACCAGGAGTGGATTAAAAACACAGAAAGGATCTGTTCACACAATGGTGAAATTGAGTGGATGGCCGCCATATAACAGTAAATAACT
Organism: Dendropsophus ebraccatus; assembly: GCF_027789765.1. Taxonomy (NCBI): domain Eukaryota; kingdom Metazoa; phylum Chordata; class Amphibia; order Anura; family Hylidae; genus Dendropsophus; species Dendropsophus ebraccatus. The sequence goes on along the minus strand of NC_091455.1, from coordinate 74,185,661 downwards.
GCCATTATTTCAATATAACAGCCGTTGTTTTAAAATAACAGCAAATATTTGCCATTAAATGGCGGCCATCCACTCAATTTCAACATTGTGTGAACAGATCCTTTCTGTGTTTTTAATCCACTCTTGGTTTTGGTTGCAATATGAGGACCACAATACTGACTGAAATATACGTAGTGTGAACCCAGCCTTAAATAACAATAACATGGTTAATACATTTGTAGGTTCCCCAATGCTTCTTACTCCTCCCTGGTGTAACTCCCAAGAGGTCCTCTAATCCTGACACAGTTCTATTGTGAAATATTCATGCACTCAGCAAATGCATTGATGCTAGTGTGATAAATTTACAAGAGATGTAGCTAGTTATCTCATACATTAACGTTAGACTGATGGTCTTTGGAGTATAAGGGACTGACCATGCATCCATTATTTATACGGGCTGTTATACGTCAGCTGCAGACCCATTTTCCTTTTCATTTGAGCCAATGGGAATAAGTAAATATTGACCTTCTAAAGTGAATTATTGATCGGAATGTTTTAGGTGAACTGGTCTCATAGAACTCTTCTTAAGATATTATATGAAGATTTATATTACGGTATTTTTTTGGTGAGTCATATTGCCTTACTTAACACATAACATTCTGTGTCACCTTGACAAGGACTTTCTCCTTATAGATTTCTAGCCTCTCCCTCTACTTTTACCATTCATATATCATAAGGTCATGACAGCCATCTAATATTCAGCTCTGCCTTAACTTTTAACTGATCATCAAAGAGTAGCAGCGTGGGATCTATTGTGTTGTACCAGATCAGTATCCCTTTGCTAACAGCTGTAAGGGTGCACAGCACTTTTTAATTCTAGAGTCTCATATTTCATACAACGTTAAGCTTTCTTCTACTGTAGCTTATCTTTATAATTAATAATTATTTCAAATGGACAAGTTATGTTATGTTTAACCGTTTAACACAATAATACTTAGTTCTATGACAGATGTCGTGTATCTGAAGTATCTTCATACATCATGTCTTTGTACAGGCTATCTACTGTGGTTGTTCAAAAGAAAAAGAAAACAAATAAAAAACAAATAAATCACCAACAAACAGACAACAGGGGATTGACCTCTTAGTTATGGTTAGAAAATTTACCATGTGCTTAAAATTATGATTTAAGTATGGTTTTGCACCCAGGATCTATTAGCTATTTTGTGAGCAGCATGGCTAAACAATGAGAACAAGAGGCTCACTAAAAGGCTATGGACACAGGTGCACTGTTTTGTTTTTTTTATTGTCAATTTTTTTCCTTCATGGAAATCCAGTGGTTTATCCAGTGAAACAACTTTCTAAATAGTCTTTATTAAAATATTTCCTACCATTTAGCTGCCACTCAGGGAAAGCTATAATACTTTCATTGTTAGAGATTACCGTAGTGTTTCAGTGTTTCAGGCCAGATAGCAGACAGGGAGAACCTGTTTTCTTTTTTTAAGACTTACAATTCAGTATATTTAACTATTTATTAACTTTATATTTAATTTCTTTGACAAACAACATGAGCTCAGATAAGTAGAAACTTAAAAATATCCCTTCAACGCCTTAGCGTCACATGACGTACCTCGTACGTCATGGTGGCGCGAGGGGAGTTCAGAGAGGGGCCCCACTTCATGGCGCAAAAAATGACACCTCACACAGCCCAAAAACTAAAAGCGTTATAAGGATGGGAATAGAGCAATTTGAAACACATTTAGTTTTTTTTTAAAAGGTTTTAATTTTTTAAAAGCCATCACATAGATAACATGTCAGTTTTACCATAGGATGAACGGCGCAATTTGACAGCGCAAATGATTTTTTCCAGTTTCGCTGCATATTTTATGGAAAAATAATGCCTGTCATTACAAAGTACAATTGGTGTTGCAAAAAATAAGGGCTCATGTGGGTCTTTTGGTTAAAAAAAAAAAAAAAATGCAAGCGAAATGGACTTTTAGACATAAAGTGGAAAAAGCAAAAGTGCAAAAATTAAGTTAAGTTTTGTTAGTATAATGAAACCACTTTCTGTTAATGCAAACATGTTGCAGTCATTTTGTCTTTATCATCTATAGAATTTCTGAAAAAAAAGAGTTTTAAAAGAAAAATAATTTCTTTTGTGATAGTTGTTCTATAGCAGGAAAGGGGAACTTTCAGCACTCTTGCTGTTGCAAAACCTCAATTCCCATCATGCCTGGAAAGCCAAAGCAAAAGCTTTGGCTGTCCTGGCATGATGGAAATAGTAGTTTTGCAACAGCTGTAGGGCCGTGGCTCTCCATCCCTGTTTTACAGGAAACAACAGAACAAGCTGGACATACACTTCACATCATAGGTAACTGCTGAAGTGAGGCTGAATGTATTTTATTTATAAGTTTCAGATTGTATACTTTCTATCTGGACTCCTACAACACACTAAGCAGGGAAACATTTCTTTGCTACAAAAGGTGAGACATGCTATACAGTGGGCACACCCAAACTATTCCTATATCACACTGCCAATATACCAAGAGATGCATATTTGCACTTATAAATTACTAGTGTATTCTTAGATAACTGTATTTATCTAAGGTCAATTGGGGGCATTAACCCTATGTATATGGTATAGTTACTAACCATGCTTTACAGAGAAAATCAGGAGATGTGCAGGGCTGTTTGCATATTTTATAGAATGCCAGTAATGTGTGTTAAATTCCAATATCTGATAGGGATAAGAGAGCTGTCCGTTTCGGCAATACAAATGTACTACTTTGTATGAGGCAATGTACAGTAAGCAAAACCAATAAAATCTGATGACCGCACAGTCTTAAACTGTCACTCCTTCTTAGCCCAGTAAATCTCCCAGACTACTTTGGTGGTTCGTAGTTGCCAAGAAGGTGGCATACATTTCTTCCAAATAGATATTTGCATCTAATAAGTGCCAAGTCAACTGAAGTACACACATTAACACTTGATCATCTGCCAGCATAGAATAGCTTCAATCACTTTTATCAGGTGGTTTTATTCATATACACGTTTAATCCGGCATTTCTTCACACATACTTCAAAGTAAAATGAAACATAAAAGGCGAAATAACTGTTTATTAACATTTATCTCACTACAAGTGCCCAGATAAGACAGAGTGGTATTTAGGAATACAATTCTCTGGCCTATTTATGAAAGGTTTACCTACCTCATTAGATATTAAATATTTAATGTAAAAAGAAAAAGTCATTCAGGAATACTTGGAAACTGTCTGGTTTCTTATGGCAATTAAGATTTCCCTGAGCTCCCCTTAAACAAAGAGCTTTGTTCTTTTGAGGCAATTACCAGAAGTAAAAAAAATATATAATGCCAGTAAAACTCTAAAAAGGCATATCTGCAGAGGGAGGCAGAAGGAGATTTGCTTTAAGAAATAACTATTAGCAAGGTGTCTAGTGTGAAGTCGTTTCAGTATTTAATGCAAACATTTCAATTAATGTTATATATGCTATTGATTAACCCACCAGGCAAGAAAACATTAGTTCTACTCTACAAGAAGAAGTAAGAAACTATACAGTAAACGGAATAGACAGAATTTTCCATTTTCATTGCTAGATTGTAATGAAGAACCATATAGTCATTCCTTAGAACCAACAGGATCAATAGTAAAGCAATCTTGTTTATGGTTCTGACCTGTAGTATAGTGTTGTATCAATAATTAAAGGGGTTTTCCCATCATAGCACCTTCAGATATGTCACTCAGAGAGAGCACTTACAGGTTTCCATATCTTTTATTATCAAGAGAGATAGTAAAGCATAGGTGTAAGGTCCTATAGAGTATGTTAAGAAGGTGGAAGCCCCCTTAATAAGTGATCGACCTTACTCTCTTGATCTCTGACTGACAAGTAAAAAGATCTTAACAAATGTATTAGTCCAAATCCTTTAACATTTAATTATTCTATACATAGGTGGCAAGCTACAATTCCCATCATGCCTGGACAGCCACAGCCAGTGTTGGACTGGCCCACCTGAGGACCAGAGAATCCTCAGGTGGGCCCCCAGGGGTAGAACCTGCACTAACACTGACTGACATGTCTATTCTCACTGGTTCTTCATTGGCGGGCCCCCAGGATCATTTCCTTTAGTTAGCGCCAGATACCCCAGTGCAACACTGGCCACAGCTAAAGCTTTGGCTGCCCAGAAATGATGGGAATTGCTGCTTTGCAACAGCTGGAGGGCCACAGTTTAACACCCCTGTTCTATACTATATGTTATAACAAGCTTTCTCTGTACTGTTTAAAAAAGAGAAGGCAATGACTATAAGGGATAGGGGTGGAGAGAGCAGTCGCTACTAGGTTCTGGTGGCTAGAGGAGGCCCATAGGCCCCTTGGTCACATGAGAGTCCTTTTTATAAATAACAGATCATTACATACTTAGTAAGGTTGAAAAGAACACATGAAGTTCAACCAAGGGAGAGATTAGATGAAGGGAAGACATATTGGATGGATAAATTCTATATTTCTACAAAAGCATGAATGTGACAGGTTGGTCAGAAGCCCTGTTATGGTCTATAAGTTGTGATTCTAGGACTTTAATTTGCCTTTTAATATGGCCTGAATGCGTTTATGAATTTTTAGAGTGGCTGTAGTCCAAATATCTGTTTTGTGCTGTTTTTTCAGCATCATATTCATCAGAGATAAAACCCTAAAATTAAATGGAATAGGCCTTAAACTTTGTACAGAAGGAAGGACATTGGAAACTAGAGGGCAAGCACAGAAAGGAGGACATTAGTTTTGAAATTTTTAATGTTGAGTGCAGTGTTAGACCGTACATCAAAATGTGTCCTTAGTGCACATAGTGTGCTGTTATATAAATCTTCTGAGGGGCAGGGAAGAGGGTAATATTTTTTGTTTGCTAGTGGGGTCATTTGTGCTCCAGGGCTGCTTTTTAGTCCCAGTCAGACCCTGTCTGCATGCTCCCCTTTAACCACATCCACAAGTTATTTAGGATTAAATGCCAATTAGATTCAATTCAGTTATAAATTCAGTTATAAAGGCTGAAGACAAGGCAATGTTCTTCTTGTGCACTAATTGAAGGTCCCTCTGTGCTTGTTTGGTGCGACCTTCCACTTAGTCACCAACAGTACAACAGTGAAAAGATCCAAAGCACCACAGTTGCTTTGAAAAAAATTCAGCTTTAATTTCAAATCCATTTAAAAAAAGCAAAGCCAGCTAAGATTCAGCCAACACAGCCTTTATCAAGCTGATTTGTTGGCTTGGTACAGACTACATTGGCTAAATTTCGTCTGCCTTTGCCTTTTTTTTTTTTTTTTTTTAAATGATCGTGAAATAAAAAGAGACTCTAATGCAACTGTAACACTTTGGATCCTTTCAATATTATTCATAAACTCAAAAGACTTCGGAAAAGACGAAGAGATTTGTTTTCTGTATCTTTTTTCAAAGAAAAAATGATCCCCGTCATTTTAGGGTCAAAATTATGTCAGTCATTTTGCGTTTTGGAGCCCCTTCAGTGCAATGACGGCTGTTGGTACATTATTCTAGTTCGGGTGGACTAATTGTCCTTTGGGTATGTCTTTAATTTAAAAATTCCAGTGAGTTTAATAGTAAAAACAGTGAAAGGACAGTGAAAAAAAGAAAAACCTGTGTGTGAACAACTAAAAAATAACATCCATTATTTGCAAAAGACGAATAGTAGTCATGATCATTATTTTGATGTCTGGGCAGACAACATCCATCATTTAATACAGTGATTCCCAACCAGGGTTCCACAGCTCTCTGGGGTGCTATAAGGGCCCTCCAAGGATGCCACAAGCCTCCGGTATTAAAATAAATAATAACAATTTAAAAAAACATTACTGTTCTCCTGGCCAGGGACCAGGCGTGTGTCCATATTGCGGCAGAAAGTTCCGCCCATGACACTGGATGCTTCCTGCCGTGAAGGAGCAAGACTACCTGACCACAGGCCTTCCCGTAGGACAGCTGTACATACCTGTACTGCGTTGTGTGCAGTGACGTGGACACCAGAGAGGAACCCTCCATGAATGGCACAATTGATCTAGGTAAGAAGGGGGTTAATTGCAGGTGGGGGTTGGGGGGTTGAGGGGGTCAATTGCAGATGGGGAGGTGGTTAAATGCATGCGCCAGGAAGTGGAGGAGTTTTATTGCAGACCCTGATGGGTGGAGGGGGTAAATTACAGTTAGTTGTTGGGCATAGGGGGTAGATTGCAGGTGGTGAGGGGGCAGAGGTAGTTGATTGCAGGTGGTAAGGGAGTAGAAAGGGTTAATTTGTGGTTCAGAGGGGGTTAATTTCAGGTAATAGTGGGGCAGAATGCAGAGGTTAAATGCAGATGGTGGTTGGAGGGGGTTAATTATCTGTGAGGGCACAATGGGACATTGGGGTGTACAGCAGGGTTATTATTACTATATGAAGGACACAATAGGGGCATTATTACTACATGGAGGAAACAGAAGGGTGCATTATTACTATATGTGGGGGCACAGCAGAAGGCATTATTACTTTATGGAGGCACAGCAGGAGGCATTATTACTCTATGGGGGCACAGCAGGAGGCATTATTACTCTATGGGGGCACAGCAGGAGGCATTATTACTATATGGAGGGCACAGCAGGGGATCCTACATACAGATCACAACCCACGTACAGTATCTACAAATACTGCAAGTACTACTGTTTGGAAGCCTATAGGTGGGAAAATCGAAGGAAGTTGCTGGAAAAGTGCGGAGCCTGAGATGTTTGGCAAGTTTGAAAAGATGAATTGTAGCTGCAAGAAATCATCATGGAGGCCTGGGCCGGATGGAGAGGATAAGGAAAGCTAACGCCTCAGATAACAAAAGACATAAAAGACGTCACCTGTCAGTCACTGAATGAGTTTTTTTTTGTATTTTGTAGCACATTGCTTGGTAGGGGTGCCCTGAGATTTTTCATTTCCAAAGGTTGCCCAAAGTGGAAAAGGTTGGGAAGCACTGATTTAATACACCGTGTGCATTGGGCAGCTTTTATTAGATTGACTTCAATGCATTGCATTGAGGTCAGGTAAAATGTGGCAATAACAGACGTCTTAAAAAAAAAAAAAAAAAAAAAAAAGGGTACCTGTGAACAAAGCCTACATGAGACAGTTTGCAATTTACATTCATTATTTTTTTTAGTTATCATGGAAAATACAGCACTTCCTTTTTTCTGACTATTTTTTTCTCAAAGAGTCAGAAAACAGGAGGTTCAGTGTTTCCCAGTCCATCTGATCGCTCACAGAGAGAAGGCAATCATGTGATTGACGGACACATTGAGCCGTTACTCTCTGTACTGGCCAGAATTCCTGAGTTTAGTCTGTTGTTTTCAACCAGCACAAGTCAGCAAATCTGCCTTCAGGAGACTGGACCTGGATTTCTGGTAAGTTCAGCTTTGTTTTACATCAGTATAACAACAACAACAACAAAAAAAGAATGAATATTGCAAACGTGCTTTATTTCACATCTACCAAGTTATAACGACAGTGACACTTTAATGTCCTTCTACCCCCCTCCATGTTATATTATAACTGTAATTTGTAAAATTTAATGAAAACAAGTTTGGAAAAAAACATTTAAACTTACAGCTTTTTACAACTCTTTGGAGAGTATTAAATCCAATTGTAATGCTAGGAATAGACAATCTTACATTTTGTTTTCCTGTGTTACATGGTAGCGTTACCAATTTGTTACTAACATTCATTTTATAAACATCATTTCGGAAATTGGATATGTCAGACACATAATGAACCTTAACCCTAATTTGCTGATGATCCCACATTATACCTAATGTGGTATCACTTAGTAATGGTGCATAAGGAAGTTTTCACATTTGTAGACCCTTCCCCCTCAGCCATTACCCAGTGGAAAGTGCTATACACATTACAATGCACAGCACTGGAAACGCAAGGCTTTACAGTTCAGGATGGAACTGCCCTTTTATGTTTTGTAAACAACTATACTATGCAACATTTCTTTTCCTTCCATTACAGTCATAAATCAAGTATTGGATTAAGTCATATAATATAGAATGTAGACAATCCTTGATAAACCAATCACTTTTCCTTGTTTTGTTCTTCTGTTATAATCTATTATTTAGTACCACTCATGTAACAGTACTAAAATACAATAGAGATTTTCCTTTATGATGGATTATGCATAGGTTGTTTAAATTATATATTACTTTGAAGCACTAACAGATATTTTATGTTTCTCTGCTACTTTCAGATGCAGGAAGTGATTCTAATTTCCCTTTACTTTCTTTTTTTTCACAGTCTCCCTCTTTTTTTCTCCCTCTCTTCTTCTCTGTCTCCCACTAAGGAAGAACTAAATGGTACAAAAGTTGTATCTTGATTAGTAATGCCTTGGATTGTAATTTTTTATTTTATGTTAAATGCCTAAACAAGCGAATACAGTAAACATGGGCATGCTAACTGACCACCTGGAACAGAGAGAGAAGCCTGTTCACCCATGCTTGTAACCCCTGAGAGAATGGGAGATGAGGATCTCTGTCTGCTTCACATACTGGACTTGACTTGCTTAACCTTTAAGTTGTATTCACGATGCTTGCTTCAATGCATCAAAAGTGCTAGTGACCAAAAATCTAATATTATGTTAAACATTTTTGCTACTTTTTTTGAACATAGAGTATAATATTGATGAAGATAGAATACATCACCTGTTGCCCATCCGATAATTCAAAAATATATTATAAACTATAAGGATGTGTATTTTTTGTGTTTGATCTAAGGGAATTACATTGTTGGCCTTTTACATTTTAAACTAATAAAAAAAATATATCCCTGCTTTGTTAAAGTTCTGTTTTCATTTTTCAGCTGAGCTCTGTTTCTCCCCACTATCTCTTTGCGGCAGAAAATGGGTTGTATAGAATTTTTTTAAATCCATCTGCTGCTGGTAAAACAAGACCTCAGCTGAGCTCTTTTCTCTATTTGTTTTTGTAATCACGGTGGTCTATATCTTGTTGTTAGTTTGTATTTACTAAATGTAAGGTTAAAAAACAAACAATACATTTGATTTAAATTTTTTTTTTTAAAAGGATTTATAGAGTCTATTTCTGGTTCAAAAACATGTTGTTTACATCATACGTAAAACTTTTGTGTGACTAAAGCTTTATGTACAGTACTGTCATGGCTTCTGCTTATAATGAAGCTGTATGACTGCTGTGACAGATTCATTTTCCAAGTAATCCAAAGGCGCCTGCATGGATACAGTATAACAAGAAGAAAATAGAATTGAAGCAATTGTGCTGTATACTGTGCTATGCTTGCCTCCACAAATACTGAAAAGCTTGGTGGAAAATCCAAGGGAATCCCTCAATGGCACTGGGGGCCTCATAGGGGTTTATATTATAATTTAAGGGAACCTGTCAGGAGTTTCATGCTGCCTGAACCAATTACAAGTGGATCATGTATGAAATCGCTGAGCATCTGTCAACAAACAAGTCATTTTTATGTTTTTGCAAAATTCATTTTACAGTAATAAACTTCACATCATAAACCTCATACCTGAATCATCAATGTTTCTGCTCATTAATAATAATTAGCGGCTCCGCACTTTTGCAACATATCATTTAGCAACTTTTTCTGACCACTGATGCAACATCAGTGTAATAGGTCAAAGTCCTTATTGAAACGTCAGCCTTTAAATTCATGCAGAGACAGGACAACCCTTTAGACTTATTTCCTAATTAATTTTTTGGGAAGATGTAGTTTAATTGAATCCATGGTGAGAATATCATTGTAATGTAGCAACAATTATCAAATAATTCATTAAAGAAAGAAAATCCTGCCTTGGGTTAAATTTACTTTAACTGCCCCTTCAAACCCCCTGCAACTTTATCAGCATTCACAGGGCACCCATACTCACAGCATCTTAGCTTGTTTGCAGTTACTAAAAGCGGCGCTCACCTTCTAGGCCATAGTAAGCTTCATGACTGCCTGGAAGTATCTGTTTCTTCTGGACACACACCTTCTGGACTGATTCTACATGTGAGTGTCCTGGAGGAAGAGACAATCCTGGCCTCTAAAGGCTGCAGGCAGGAATCTAGAAGATGATGTAGAAAATACAGATTTCTTTCTTTATATTTTAATCTTGGGGATGGGATGCGGGGGGAACATGGGAGATAACTACAGAAAGAAGGCTATATACAGGGAAAAAAAATCTATTGGAGACTCCAGGGTTAAGCTGCCTACTGGGGGCTAGCTACAGGGCAAACTACCAACTGGGGGTTTTGTACAGATGGAAACTACCTACTTGGGGCTATTTACAGGGTAAAATTGGCTACTGGGGACCTATTTACAGGAAAAGCTTATCTATTTGTTCTACTGGGGGCTATTTACAGGGGGGAACTACGTACTGGGGGGCTAGATACTGGGGGCTATTTACAGGGGGAACTACTGGGGAAGCTACTTTCTGTGGCACCTATGTTCAGGGGTAACTACCTACTGGGACACCTGTATATTAGGGAGAATACCTACTGGGGCACCTATTGCATATACAGGGGAAACTACATACTTGGGTCGTTATATGCTGGAGAGAATACCTACTGGGACACCTACTATAATGTAATATAATATAAAGTGCTTTGCCCTTTTATGATACCTATAGTTTCTTTTATTTGTCTACAGAGGGCTCATTTTTGCAGAGTGAGCTGTAATTTTTGTTCATACCATTTTGACTATTATTGACCATTTGCTCGCTGTTTGTTGAATGTTTTTGAGAGGTAAGCTTTTTTGACATTGGTTATTGTTTTTTTTCCCTGGTGGTGTTTACCATATGGCATATCATATCTTAATAGTTAACACATTTCAAAAGATGGTATTACCAATCATTTTTATTATTTTTATTATGCGTTTACATGCTTTTTTTCTATTTTTACATTTTCAATGCATACTTTTGTCCCCATAAGGAACTTCATAGCTTGTGCAATACACTTCACTACTACTATCTAAGGGGTTGAGGAACTATAATCTGAATTTTATGTTTTGTGTGCAATTTTTTGGGAAGATGGGGCAAGGCTATTTAGATTACATTTATGTAAATGTATGCTTTATAGTACAGTAATATTAAACAACACAGATATGGATGGTTTTACACATACAGTATTAGAGCCTCCCAGCTATTGTTGCCGCTTTGTTAAGAGGTGATTTTCTAACACTATACATCAGCTACCACAAATGATTAATTATCATACTTATCTTAAGCTCCCTCACAAGTCATTCAGATATCATTTCCAATTATGTGGAAATTGATGCATCTTTGACTGGAGAGTTATGTAACCTTTAACAAACTAATTGAAGTATTATCACGTTTGATGTATGTGGTTACTTTATCTCCCAAGAAGATGACTTACTTTGATTTTAGATATACTAACATAGATAGGAATCGTTTAAGGTGGATTAAACACTTAATATAAGCCCAGTGTCCCATAGGCTGTCTATACTGAATTCCACTTTAGAGGCATGCTTAACCTGTGATAAATCTTTTCTTTTAGTTGTTTGAAAACAAAAATAAAAATTTGTAGATAAGATGTATTCAGAGCATTCTCTTCATCTCACAGGCAAGAGACTGGACAACAACTATAATGCATAGTGGACACAGTTAACCTTTTCCTCCCTTTCTATTGATCATAGCAAAATGTCAGAACTGGTCAGGGTCCGGTAACTGAGAATCCCGACGATCGCTGTAATGAAGGGGCAGGCGCGCGGGAGCAGTCACTGAATTCACTGTCTGGCTGGGTCGGGAACAGGCCAGTAGACGCGCGGATGCCGGGAACTGGCCCCAGGAGAGTTAACGTTTATATATTTTTTTTATATTGGTCGCCCCATACAGTTGGGATGTGACCATTTTTGAGTTCCCCCACCGTATGGGGTGACCATACCCGGTGTATAAGATGACCCCAACTTCTAAGAAGATTTTTCCGGGTTAAAAAGTCATTTTATATGCCGGAAAATACGGTAACTGATGTGTCTACTGAAAGAGACAGCTGGGGTGTACTGACATGAATAAAAAAATCCAATAGAATGGAGTAGAAGTCCAGCACTCACCAAATTTTTTGCCGAGAACACTTAGTGGGACATTGGAGTTTTATTTTTACCACTATTCTAATGAGGATTGGTGTATATTTTGTTCCAATCTCTTGTGACTGATTTATTAAAATGTTGCAAAAAACACAGAAATGAGTATAGAAAAACAGGCTGCACCTCAATATATAATAAGCAAAAATAGGAATAAAGTTTATTTTACACAACCAAACAATACAGACATTTAAAAACACCTAAACCAGAAACTAAATCAAGCACAGGGCCCAATAAGGCTCAATGTGCAACCTTGCACACCCCCCAAAAACAAAGAAGATGACATAACCCAGAGCTGTCTTATAAAAAAGGTGAGTAACCCACAAACAAGTGGAGCAAAAAATATGTATATATAAACCAGTGGTATTAATGCAATCAATGTGTTACTAAAAAACAATAAGTTAGATAAGACTCTGCTCCTGCCCCCCCTTCCCCGAGCTGTTCTGTGATATCAGTTTTTTATACCAATATCTTTTGTTCATTGATTCTCTGGTGTGATTGGCTTATTGCCTGCATTCATTCTCTTATCTAACTTATTGTTTTTTAGTAGCACATTGATTGTATTAATACCACTGGTTTATATATACATATTTTTTGCTCCACTTGTTTGTGGGTTACTCACCTTTTTTATAAGACAGCTCTGGATTATGTCATCTTCTTTGTTTTTGGGGGGTGTGCAAGGTTGCACATTGAGCCTTATTGGGCTCTGTGCTTGATTTAGTTTCTGGTTTTAGGTGTTTTTAAATGTCTGTATTGTTTGGTTGTGTAAAATAAACTTTATTCATATTTTTGCTTATTATATATTGAGGTGCAGCCTGTTTTTCTATACTCATTTCTGTGTTTTTGCATCATGTTTTTTGGAGTTTAGTGGCTGGCACTCAGCTGGATTGCATTGGTGGTGCCCGCAGAGGAGGTTTCTTGTTCATGATTTATTAAAATGTAGCACTGCCATAGTGAATGCATCTAAGTAAAAAAGTCACAGAAAAAGTCCCAAAAATTGTGCAAGCATATTCACCTGGTATTTACCAGACGTAGGCCTGCACCTGTTTGTGTAAATTTTTAAAAAGTCGCAAATGATAAATTAAGTGCTAATCCCACATTATGCAAACTTTTGGGTGAACTGAATACTCAAAACAGGCAGATTAAAAAAAGTTGCATCTAAAAAATATTCACCTGTTGAATATTGGTTTATAAGTTTAGACCAAAAATAGGCAAAAAATCCAATTATTTACCTAAAAATAGGCGCAAAACTCTTCATAAATTTCCCCCTTAAGCCCCTATTACACGGGGCAATACTGAGGAGCAATGTTGGCTGATTGTTGTCATCTATTATTGCCGTAAAGGCCGATATCAGCCGATAATCGTCTAGTGTAATGCGGCCTTTAGTTTATTGTAGACATCAACGGCTGTGGCAGGGAAGGGGATGGATGGTGTGCTCTTGGGGCAACAATAGTTTCGGCCAGGTGGTAGAGAGGCCTTACACTGACACATACCTCCTACCTAAACTTTGTTGCAGACCAATAATACCTCTTTGTGACAATGGTATTCTCGAATGTGGCACTGGCCTGTGTCAGTACGATAATGTGCTCTGCCACACAGAAAAATGTGTAAAGGAATGTTTTGTTGAATCGAACAAAGAGTTCAAGTTGTTGACTTGGTCTCCAAATACTCAGATCCCAATTTAATCACACATTTTTAAGATCTGCTTGAAGAACAACAAAAGTTTTTTTTTTAGAAACTGTACTTAAGTTGGAAAGTCATCTGGAAATGATGCATATCGTATTCAAAGCTTGCAAACAGTGGATTGTTACAGAAACTCATCAAATTACCAAAAACCACAAAAGTAGAAGAAAATTGAATTATTATGTATCTCAAGGGAAAGAGAGCATTTATCTCTTTTCACTTTGCTAAATCAATAGTCTTGAATTTCAAATAGAGATTGATGTAAGAACTGACTTGGATTGGATAACAATGGGTTCATTCCAAAAATGGGGTAAGGGCTGTAATTACAACATAGTTCAAAGGTAAGCAATTGCATTGTTACTTTATTACATGCTATGTACTGTATATTTATATAAATGCTTATAAGTGCCAATGCTATGCATAAATTGTATTGGAGCGGTCTGTTAAAAAACGATTATACAATTAAAAGGTCCATAAACCTGGGTTCATGGACATAATAATGTTTCCAATATCCAAGACCATTTTAAGACTAACCCTTTTAAAGGCTTTTTAGTGTAGGATTAGCTAATGGGGAAGACTGCTGAATCAGTGTGTTTAGAGAGATATGGTTTTGTGGGTTATAGGACTAAAATTGACCTCAGTAAACAGAATGTTGGATATTGTTCGGCTGTATTTTTTATATGTTTAGGGTAAAGTTCCAGGTTACATGTTCAAGTAAAAAAAAATATTTGGCTTATAATTTAAATTTTGTACATATAAAATTAAAAATTAAATAAATTAAAGCAAGTAAGTCACACATTCCCCCTCTTTTTTGCTTATGTAACATCAACATATTCAGCAGTACTGTACAGAGGCAACAATACTAACCATTTTCTGTAGAAAGTATGAAAACTATGGATTTTTTCTTAATCAAAAGTGTAGCAGTGAGTATAAGTGCTGACTTACTGGAAACCTTCTCCACAGCCCCACTCTGAATAACAATCAAAGTAGTTTCTCTGCCCTCACTCAGTTCCAGTCTATGTATGCAGCTGGGGGGTATGTTCACACTGAGTAAAAACTGTGGAATTCCGCGGCAGAGCTCTCTGCTGCAGAATCCCGCCGTGCTCAGTGTCCTGCAGTGTCTGAATGGGAGGGCGTGCGTGCCTCCGCTTCCTCCCCTCTCTGCTCAAAGAATTGATATGTCAATTCTTTGAGCAGATAGAGCGGAGGAGTTCTCCGCCACGGAATTTCGCCATTTTTGCTCAGTGTGAACTGGCCCTTAGGGTGCCCTCACAAATCCTTTTGTGTGGCGTTTTTTAGGCCTCCAAAAAAAAAAAATCTGAAAAAATGCCAATGCGTTTTTTCCATGCATTTGTGTTTTGTTCTGCCATTTTTTTCTGGATTTTTTTACTTTATGTGTGAATGATCTTTTTTGTGGTTTAGGCATTGTTGTGTGCTGAACTTTTTTTTCCCTTTGCCATCATATGACCTTGTTGCTGGACCACAAAAGGTGAAAAAAATCCATACGCACAGCAATGATATTGAGAGATAGAATCTATAAAAAAAAATCCAGAAAACCACATTATATGATTTTTAAAGTTAGATAGTTCATTTGCATTTTAGTGCATGAAATAAGTATTTGATCACCTACCAAACCAGCAAAACTTCTTGCTCTCACAGACCTGATAGTTTTTCTTTAAGTAATTCCTCCAACTCTGCACTCATTACCTGTATTAATTGCACATGTTTTAACTTGTTACTGTATAAGAAAAACACAGGACAATAGTCAAACAGCGTGGTAAAAAGGCAACAACTGTTGGCTCAGTTATTAGAAAAAAACAAAAGATGACTGTCTTGGTCTGGGGCTCTATGCAAGATCTTGTCTTCTGGAGTAAGGATGATTCTGCAACGGTCAGGGATAAGCCCAGAACTAAATGGTAGGACCTGGTCATTGACCTGAAAAGAGCTGGGACCACAGTCTCAAAGATTACTTTTAATTACACACTACACCGTTATGGATCAAAATCCTTTTGGGCATGCAACGTCCTCCTGCTCACGCCAGCACATGTCCAGGTCCTTTTAAAGTTTGCCATTGACCATCTGGATGATCCACAGGCATGGGAGAAGGTCATGTAGTCAGATGACACGAAAATAGAATTTTTTGGTATCAACTCTACCAGAGGTGGATATAGACATTCATACTTCCTCCCTGCTGCCTTAAAGACACACACAGAGGAATGATATGTTAGCTGTGACATTTTTCCTGGATTCCTGGGAGGTCCCTACAGTACAGCACAGACATCAGGGCCACCGGAGGAATCTCTGGTGGGCCCTGATGTCTGTGTCATACTGCACTGTGAGCAGGCACCAGTGTGGGACTGGGGTACTTGAGGCCACCAGTAAAACTAATCCTGGGGGCAGGCACATAAAGAACCAGTCAGAAGCAACATGCTGACCCAGTCCTATCCTGGACTGATCTGTATCTGTAACCACAACTCCCCAAATAACAATTACCACAACTCTCAGCATGTCCTACACTTATGAAGTTGGGGTATGGAGTATGCTCCAACTCCAAGTGTATCCTAAGGGCTGCAGACAGTCAGTTGCTGGGAGTTGCTGGGAGTTGTAGTGTTTATAGCTGTTGTATTTTGAAGGACCTAGGTGCATTGTACACTTGATGCTATTTGGGAGATCAGAATACACAGTTCTGTGGGGTCTCAGTGTGTGATATAACAAATATATATAGCCTTACCATATTATCACCTTACATATCACTATATATATATATATATATATATATATATATATATATCACTATACCAACACATTGTTAAGGTCTATTCATCCATTCACATGTACAGGATCTGCTGTAGATTTTATGGTTTGTTTCATCTTTAGTTACATTTAGCTTCAAATCTGCTGCACATCCTGTACAAGTGAATGGATGAATAGACCCTTAGTGACTAAATCCAGTAAACCAAGATTAATTTTACCAATAACATCAGAATATAAGAAACAAATAGTATCACCACACCTTCACCACAATAATAGTAGCTAATACCCCCATATCATTACTAAAATCCAGTATACCAAGGCCAATCATACCAGCAGCAAAACCAATAGTACCAAACAAATATTATTTCTACACTTTCACAACATACTGACTAATACCATACCATTACCAAATATAATCCACTACAAAGACCACAACCCCCTGCACACACTGACCCATATTGAGGAAGATAGCAGCTGTACACTCCAGTGCAGTTATATCCAGTGACTTACACGTGGCATCTTCTTTGAGTGAATCACAGGGGCGTCTTCCCTGATTAGAGTTGCTCAGTTTTCCTTTTCTTCGCTATCTGGCCTTAGTCATCATGATTCCTCTACGGAGACTCTGCGAGATAAACATTTTAGGCTCCTGACTTGCACCAGCTTTATCTTTTTACAAAATCACTATAGTAGATGGCCCCCTCTGTGCACCGCCTATTTAGTAGATAGCCCCCTATATGCAGCCCTCCTATGGTCAGTGGCACATCTGGAATGCCCCCCTATAGTTATAGCCCTTGGGTAATCTCCACATAGTAGGTGTACCTGTCCATATAATAAGTTGCCCCTTTGTGCCATCTCCATATAGTAGGCGGCCCCCCTCTGTTCTGTGCACATATACAAGGTGGTTCCCTCTGTTTGGTCTCCATATAGTAGGTGTCCACCTCTGTGCAGTGCCCTATAGTAGCTGCCCCCCATGCAGTCCTCTATAGCAGCAGACCACCCATGTGTAATCCCCTATAGTAGCTGATCCCTCTGTGGAGTCCCCTATAGAAGATGGCCTCCCTGTGCAGTCCACTTATAACAGATGCCTCCCGTACAGTCCCCTATCGTAGCTGCCCCCCCTCCCCGTGTATCCCCCAATAGTAGCTTCCCCCCCATGCAGCTCCCTATAGTAGCTGCCCCACTCATGCAGTCCTCTGTAGTAGCTGGCCCCATGTGCAATTTCTTCCTTATAGCTTACCCCCGTGGAGTTCCCTAAAGTGGTGGCCTTCCTATCTGCTGTGTAGTCCCCTCATAGTGGCTAGCCGTGTATAGTAGATGGCATCATGAGTAGATAGAAAAAAACGTCCTTTTACCCGCTCCCCACTACACTGTGTTGAAGGGAGGATTGATAGGGCCATGTATTGGGACATTTTGGCCAACAACCTCCTTCCTTAGAAAAACATAAAAACATTTAAGATGGATCTTCCAGCATATAAATGACCACCCGAAACTCACAGCCAGGGGAACTAAGTAGTAGCTCTGTAAGAAACATTTCAAGGTCCTGAAATGGCCTAGCCAGTCTCCACACCTGAGCCTAAAATATCTGGAAAGGTTCTACTTTTTATATATGTATATATATATATATATATATATATATATATATATATATATATGTACAGTTGTGCTCAAAAGTTTACATACCCTGGCAAATGTTTATGTTTAGTTTTCTAACATTTTTTTCTACTCCTGGTTAAAGCTTGGGTGAAGCCATTTATTGTCAGACTGTGTTTCTCTTTAACTGTGTTTTCTCTTTTCTTTTTCAAATTCTGTTTTTAGTGAAAATTTTCAAATAGACAATAAGAAAAAACAAAATGACCTAAAGTGTGGCAATTAAATATAAGAAATGTAGGCATAATAAAAGTAATCTGTCAAACACTTATACAAATGATATAAATGTGTCAAAATGTACAAAGTTTTGGAGCCACAAACATGTTAACTTAAAATAGGGAGGGAGAGTAGGAGTGGGGAGTGGGAGCGAAGAAGAACAAGGAAAGGGAGATGGGGAAGACGGAGGGAACAGAACAGAAAATCAGCTATTACTGCTTAATTTGGGGAGTTAAAGGGAATGTGAGAAAATGACCTGTTGTTTAAATTATGTTTTTTTTATGTTAAACATATTTTTAAAGAATCTTTGGTGAAATTTTTTTTCTAATTTTTAATTTTTCTGTCTATGTTATAACATATTCCTGAAATCTTGCAGTTTTCATTCTTATCATCGGGGCTATAACTAAGCTGAATCTTCCTGTTTTGTCTGAGGAGGCTTCTGCTGTAAAGTGATCTGTGCAGCATTGCAGCGATATGTGACACCAGCAGATAGAGGAGACAATAGCAGCTCCATGTGGAATGATCCCTTCAAAGGTCACAGAATACACTCAGCAATGTTTCACATTCATCTCATGGGGACAAAGTGAATCTATTGTCATCTATGTCCATGAGTCTTGCTGTAAAGCATATCACTAAATCGTCCAAACACAGAGTGCCAGGGAACTTTTGCACTTCCTCATCCCATTTCTAAGGTGATTCTTAGCAGCCAGGTCACTCTCACCCATACACTAATTCCAGCCAACCCTTATATTGGTATTCCCGCTTCTAATCAAATCTCCACCCACAGTCAATTTACCCTCACATTCATATACCTATTTACACTGTTTTCCACAATGACAATTTTTTCCAAACTTTCATTCTTATTCTACTTCTCATGTCTTCTCATCTGCCTGTTCTTATTTTTCATCACCATACTTTCCATTTGTTTCTCCATGCCTTCTATACCCAGAACACATTAGAATAAGTATAAGAATTGCAAGCCGTGATTCATATACAGGGCAACACTTCTACAACTGTTTCCTAAAATAAACCAAACTGTACCACAAAATCACCTCTTCGCACTACTGTGGCCCATTAATTCCCATCACTTATATGTTAGCTCTGTAGGTGTAAGGGGACACTCATTTGCTTTATACCACAAAATAGAAAGCACACCAAGAAGGCTGTATTCTCAGAACAAGCTGGTGTTTTTGTTGAGCAGCATAAGAGGTTTCCACAAATTACTTATTTATGATGAGTAATTGTATATATTTAGACGCATGGACGGCTATTAGAGACACCACGGCTCCCCCTCTCCACCTCTGACATCCATTTACAGTTAGAACACTATTGACTTGCTTGCTGTTGTAGAGGCTGGAGAATGTGGCTCCAATGGAATTCAACATAATTAACGTGTGATATATCTAATGTATACACAGTAAGCACAATATGTATATTCAAATAGGTTGTAATGTTATATAGCGATTTATGTTCAACAACGTTAAAAAATTATATATTTCTGAAAAAATCTAGTAATTGTTGGCTATGTTACCACAACTTTTTTTCTTGTCCGTTTATGATTTTTAAAAAGGAGTCCATCATTTTGCGTCCAAAATAACAGCCACCCTTAGGTGCAATAACGGCTGTTGGTACATTATTCTAGTTTAGGTTGACTCATTGCCCTTTGAGTGTGTCTTGAATTGAAAAGTCCATTGAATTATATAGTAAGGACGGGGAAAGGAAGTAAGAATTATTACAGATAGTCTATATATACGCCACCCTCTTACTGGGTCTAGATTCGAGGTTAGGCGAGTAAGTGAAATACAAAAGCGAGTGTAAAATAAATCACATTTTGCTTCTATAATTGTTATAGGGAGTTGTACAAAGATATAAAGGAAGCAGAAGGAAATAATAATTACAATAATACAATATAACCAATTATAAATTGGCCAAAACTAAAGTGTTCCATTTCCAACTATATGAATTTCAAGCATAGTTATGACACTATGAGCCCTTAAACACACAGGTCTCCATTTCCTTCAGGTCTAGTCTCCCCTTGACTTCCTTTTTCCTCTCTCCTCTTTTTACTCCTTTGACCCATATATGGAGCTTTTTATACCCAGTATGCCCCTTGTTTTCCCCCATTCTCACAGACGTTCTGTTTCTACTTCATTAGAAAAAAACAGCAGCTGCATTTCATTATTCATTAGAAAAAATCCTGCAGCTGCAGCTTAAACGATCCCGGCGCAGCCATGCTGTGGGGGTCCCGATCGCTTGTGCCGACAGGCGGGGGTAAGCTTCTTACCTCCGTCCTGTAGGTTCGGCGATCCATGTATAGAGTCTGCTCTCAGGCTTCTTATCTGTTCATTATCAGGAAAATCTGTCTTAATTACAGAGAAGCAAGTGAAGACAGGTTCTGCTGTGTCCATTATATCCTATGGAGGGGGTGAGGGGCCGAGGGAGATGAGTGAGCAGGAAGAGGAGATCTGAAGGTCAGCTGTGTGTAGACTGTCTAGGCATCTAAAACGCTGGATTCAGAGGTCAGAAAGGTCAGGTGTTGTGCTGTGTAAGACTGATATTTCTCCTCTCCATGCTCACTCACTCTTCTCGACCCTTCTCCATAGAGCATAATAGACAAAGAAATCCTGCTTCTTCTAAAGTGAGGGGCAAGCTAGAAAAACAGCTTGTACTATTGATATTTATTGTTTTCAGAAAAATTACATTGAAATGACAGTTATGCTTTAATCCTTTGAGGACCAAGCCCAAAATGACCCAGTGGACCGCGCAAATTTTCATTTTTTTGTTTTTGTTTTCTCTTCCTCCCCTTCTAAGAGCTCTAGCACTTCCATTTTTCTAACTACAGGGCCATGTAATGGCTTGTTTTTACAGGAATAGTTGTACTTTGTAATGGCGTCTTTCATTCTACCATAACATGTAGGATGGAACCCCAAAATTATTATTTATGAAGATATAAATTGGTGAAATCGTAAAAAAGAATGCAATATGGTAACTTATGGTTGGTTCCTGTGTCTACGTAATGCACTATATGGTAAAAGTGACATGATACTATCATTCTGTAGGTCAGTCCGAACACAACCATATGCAGGTTACACAGATTCTCTAATGTTATATATATTTTTTATTAAATCCTTTTTTTGGCAATTAATTAATACCATATTTGTGAAGATCGGACGTTTTGATCACCTTTGTAATACATTTTTTTTCTATATAATGTAACAAAAAATCGGTAATCCTAGCGCTTCTTTCACACTTTTCGTTTATGCCGTTCACAATTTGCGAAGATGATTGATTTATTTTATTAGATCGGACAATTACCCATGCTATGGTATATTATATGTTTATTTATTTATTTTTATATGTTTTATTTATATAATGGGAAAGGGGGGTGATTTTAACTTTTATTGGGGAAGGGGCTTTGGGGTATTTATAAAATCTTTTTTACTTTTCTTTTTATACACATTTTAAGTCCCCCTGGGGGACTTTTACATACACTTATTACATTACATACACTGTACAATGCTATGCCAAAGGCATAGCATTGATCAGTGTAATAGGCGTTCTGCTCATTGAGCGTGATCGCTGCAGCCTGTAATTAACAGTGAGGGCCGGGCTGCTCAATGTACCCCACCTGCTTCATAGCTCAGGACGTACCGGTACGCCCAGGGTCGTCTGGGGACAGACTTCCAGGTTGTATCGGTACGTCCCTGGTCGTCTAGAGGTTAATAGTAAAAACGGTGAAAAAAGAAAAACTGTGTGTGAGTAACTAAAAAAGAAAAACATCCACTGTTTGCAACAGACGTCCCAAAAATAATTGACATGACATTACTTTGATGACCCCATGATCCCTACGGCCTCCCTTCCCAGCTTGCGCACACTTTGCGGGGTTAGCGGTCACTGACCGACAGTGTTGAGTTAGTGTAGGGACTCTTGTGAACCAAGGCACCTGCAAGTGGTACATGAGGCAATATCAGTGGCGTAGCTACCAGGGTCGCAGCTACCAGGGTCGTCCGGGCCCCCGGCTGATGAACTCCCTGTGCCGCCTGGGGCCCTGATTTCCGGCACAGGAAGCGCACGTCAGAGGCTGTTAGGTGAGTTTGTGTGTTTTTTTTTTTTTTTTTTTCTTAATTTTGCTTGTGGAAGAGGGGGCATCTATAAGGGATGGGGGGAGAGGGGGGCATCTATAAGGGATGGGGGAGAGGGGGGCTTCTATAAGGGATGGGGGAGAGAGGGTCATCTATAAGGGGGGGAAGGGGGGCCATCTATAAGGGATGGGGGAAGAGGGGGGCATCTATAAGGGATGGGGGAGAGGGGGGCATCTATAAGGGATGGGGAAGAGGGGGGCATCTATAAGGGTTGGGAGAAGAGGGGGGCATCTATAGGGGATGGGGAAGAGGGGGGCATCTATAGGGGATGGGGGAAGAGGGGGGCATCTATAGGGGATGGGGGAAGAGGGGGCATCTATAAGGGATGGGTGAGAGGGGGGCATCTATAAGGGATGGGGGAAGAGGGGGGCCATCTTTAAGGAATGGGGGAAAAGGGGGGAATCTATAAGGGGTGGGGGAAGAGGGGGGCATACATAAGGGATGGGGAAAGGGGGGGCATCTATAATGGGGGGAGAGGGGGCCATCTATAAGGGGAGAGGGGAGGCCATCTATAAGGGAAGGGGGAGAAGAGGGGGCCATCTATAAGGGAGGGGGGAGAAGAGGGAGCCATCTATAAGGGAGGGGCGAGAAGAGGGGGCCATCTATAAGGGGAGGGGGGAGAGGGGGGCCATCTATAAGGGGGGGCAACATGCTGTGGGGGCCATCTATATATACTATAAGGGGGGAGGTCACATAGTGTCAGGGCTACCCACTAAATGAGGGTGTAAAGGGGCCAGTACAGATGTGCAGTGTGTATGGAGATGAGAATGGTGACAGAGTGAGGAGCCTAATATGTTTGTCTGGCAGATTCTGTGGATCCGTGGCTCGGAGAAGTTCTCATAACGGCCCAGGGCAGATGGAGAAGAAGAAAATGAAAGGGGAAGAACTCCGATCAGAGAAGACGTCCCCTGTGAGTCATCTGATATGACTGCACTGTAATGTATATGGTGTATACAACCTGTGTGGAGCTGCGTCCACCTCTATATGACTGGATGAGGTGATAGTGATCTGTGTACAGTGGATCTTATTCAGTAGCAGCGGTGGTGTTAGTCAGTATGTGCTGGTATTAGTTGGTATGTGGCGGTGTTAGTCAGTATGTGGTGGTAATACTGTATTTGTTACTTGTTATCTGGTACTGTGTTTTATTGGTCTCAGTATACTGGATTTGGTCAGTAACAACGTGGTGGTGATGGTAGTGGTTGTGGTGTGGCGGTAATATTTTCCCCTTGTATACTGGTATTATTAGCAATATTGGTCTCAGTGTACAGGATTTGGTCAGTAACAGTATAGCGGTAATATATATGGTGATAATATTTTTTCAATCTATATGCTGGTGTTATTGGTAATATCTGTCTTGCGGTACATATCTATCTATCTATCTACACACATACACCTACCAGTAGCATCACTTGGTCGTGAAAGGGGGGGGGGGGGCCCAAGTTGACCTCTCGCACCAGGGCCCAGGAGACATTAGCTACGCCCCTGGACAATATGGTTTGATCAAATTATATACCAACATCCTGGCGTTGGTTTTTAAATGTAGCCGAGAGGCATTAGTGTCAGGCATAGGTGTGAGGTGCAGCAGCTCCTTTCTCTCCATGTCGTATATTACTTTGATGAACGCGCAGACAGTTTATGCATTGTGTGCATTACATTGGATGTCCGTCATTCCATTGACTTTAATGTGTTGCATTGAAGTTAAAGGGGTGTCCACTTTATAGTAAAATTGTTCAGAGTACAGTATTAGTAAGTGTACTCACTGTATATACTGACAGCAGTTCCCTGTGTACCCCATAGGGCTAAAATCAGACTTCCCTCCTCCAGGCTGGGCTGCCCTGCTCTGTGTTGAGTCTGTCCATAAGATGGCTGACATAGAGGAACATGTGACCATGCCCCACCCCACAGTGTCCACCCCTAAGCCTGTATATGCCTATGGAGGACACAGAGGGCAGTGTATGGTCACATGCTCCTCCATGTTGTCCATCTTATGGACAGATTCACCACAGTGCAAGGTAGCACAGCCTGGAGGAGGGAAGTCTGATTGTAGCTCTATGAGGTATAATTTTTTTTTACCTTGTGTAAACATAGCCTATCATCTATCTGCCTGTGTCTACAGCTCTGCACCTGGTACGGACCTGACAGATTCTCTTTAAAGAGGATGTACCACCAGGTACATCCTCTTTAACCTAAACCTACTGATTGAACGGCGCCGGCATGGGGAAGTCGGTGCCATGGTCCGTTTTTTGGACCGAGGCCCGGTTCCCATGAACGGCGCCATTCTATGCACCGGAACTGGACGATGCTCAAGCACTGGAGGCGGGCTGGGCAGCCCCCAATGGGAGGGAATTCCCTCCCCTGTATGACGCAGCTCCCTTAGAATGAATGGAGCCGCGTCATACAGGGGAGGGAATTCCGAAAAACGGACGGCGGCACCGGCTTCCCCCGTGCCGGCGCCGTTAGATCAGTGGCTTTAGGTTAAAGAGGATGTACCAGGTGGTACATCTTCTTTAAAGCTGCTAGAAGGCAAGTAGCTCTTCTAATATTGTTGCACTGGAGCCTCTGCTTCATGTATGCACCCCAACTTATCTATACAGCAGCCATTATAATTGAAGCAGGGTTTTGAACCTACTCTTGCACTTACATGAGACATGGTGTGGAGCCGCACATTTAACAGGGTTGTAGTTAGTTTCATAGTTAAATCGATAGGAAAGCATAGGAATATCTGCTAGGAAGCAGCTTAATGTATGTACATATAACCTGTCTACTTAGAAGCGCTGGTGTATAGAGGTTTAAATCCCCCAACACAGTCCTTGAGAGCAATGTCCAGTCAAGAACTAGTTGATAAAAAATTCAAGTAGCTAATAAAGAGTGTTGTATGAGAAGGAAACATACATAATGGAGTAAAACTAACAAACAATTATGTATCAAATAAAAACATAAATTATGTATAAGTCACTGTACAAAATCACTTGCACAGCATAGTATAGACTTTTTAATTTCTATATGGGAAAGAAATGCCTATTTACTGGAAAGGAAGCTAACATGAGCCAAGAAGCAACAGGGTGTAAAAGATTCAAAGTTGAGATCCAACTAAATGCAGATAAAGTTTTGTCTATGACCCTTACCTAGATGGAGTTCAGAGCGTTTCCCCTTTCTTTCTTAACCCCTTCGTGACCAAGGGTCATTGATGCATTGATTTGCAGCTTGCACAGAAGCAGTGTTTTTCCTCGCCATCTAAGAGCCATAAAGCTGTTACTTTTTACCACGCATGGGGCTGTTTGTGTGTGTGTGTGTGTGTGGGGGGGGTTTCATCTTTTGCACCATGACCTATAGTTTTTATTGGTACCAAGTTACTGTAAATGGAGTATTTGATCACTTTTTATTATTTTTTTCTGATATGTAATAGAAAAAGTCAGCAGTCCTGGTGTTTTTGTCCCCTCTTTTCATTTAGGCTGTTAACCTTGCGCGAACATTATTGTTATATTTGAATAGATCGGACAATTCTGCGCACTTTGATAACCAATTAGGTTTATTTATTATGTTTATATATGTTTATGTTATATGTTTTTTATTTATTATTTAATTTTTTTTGTAAAATAAGAAAGGTTTTCTTTAACTTTTTTGGGGAAGAGGGGCTTTGTAATATTTTTCAAAACTTTTTTTTTTTAACACTTTTAATCCCCTTAGGGGGACTATTACAAGTAATCATTAGATTGCGTATACTCATTATTGGTATGCTACTGCATAGCATTGATCAGTGAGACTGGCACTTTGCATGTACAGTCTGCCTAAGGCAGACTCTAAATGCAGATCACTGGTCTGACAGGAGGGATGTAAGTATTATTCCTTTAATTGTGACCCCTGCCACCGGGGGTTGGGGGTTCCAATCATTAAGGAGTTTATGGCAAATAGCAGTAATCCCTGCTGCCTATCATTATGGCTAATAAGACCCTACTATTATATTACATTATTTAAAACCACAGTTATGAGGCTGCGAGATGAGAGGATTCCTGAAGGTGACATCGGCATCAGTTCGATTACCGTATACATATTTACTGTGTCCCTTTCGAGAGATATTACTTCTACATTCGCTTGACATGTGAATGCTATGTCTGCTGTATTAAGACAATCTTATGCACTCGGCCAATTATGTATGTAATGTTTGGTATTTTTTTGTTTTGGAAAAAATAACAAAAAGATTTTATTTTTATATTTTTTTTTAAAAAAGGGCGGGTTTCAGTCTCCTGTTGCCTGCAGTCTGCGTGTCTCAGCTCTGGACCTTGCAGCCCTCTTTTGCTCTCCTCTCACTTTATGGAAGGCTGCTCACACACAAGACAGTTTTAAAGGGGTACTCCAAAGAGTAACATTTTTTTTTAAATCTTTTGTTAATACATTGCTTTAATATTACTATAACTTTGTAATTTAACTTCCTTGCCATAAACATATCTTTTTTCCTTTATATATCGACTTCAATTTGGCAGTTCCCAGCCCCTTGCTCTGACTACTACACAGTACTACTGCACAGGACTATTGTCACAGAGCAATTACCAGGCTTAGGGTGGTATTACACGGACCGATGGGGGCCCGATAATATCGCTAAACGAGCCTGATAATACCTCTTAACTGGGCCTATTACACAGGCCGATAATCGTTTAACAAGGGCTGCAGGGACATTGTTACCGATGTCCTTGCAGCCCTTGTTTAAACTGTATACATACCTATCCAGGTTGCAGGGCTCCTCTTCCTCTTTCTCCCAGGGTCCTGCGCTTCTAGCTTCACAGCGGCTTGTCTCAGCTGATAGGCCACTCAGCCAATCACTAGCCGCAGCGGTCCTGGCCTGTGATTGGCCAAGCGGCCTGTCAGCTGAGACAGGCAGCTGTGAAGCCGGAGCGCGCGGGACACGGTGAGAAGCTCAGAGGAAGAGGAGCCCTGCAACCTGGATAGGTATGTATTCCTCTTTGCATATCGTCAGCGTCGGCCGTGCAACACTATTACACGTAGCGGTGCGCGGTCCGCGCCCAACGATTATAAGTCAGAACCTATATCAACAATCAGCCGATGACAACGATCATCAGCTTATCATTGTCTTTATTACACGGAACGGTAATCAGCCAGATAGGGCCGATTCGGCCGATTATCGTTCCGTGTAATAGTACCCTTAGACTGCCATGCAGTTCTCGACATAAACGTGTGTCGCATATTACTGCTGCCACTCATTGGAAGATCATATGTAAAGAAATAAAAGGTATACATTTATTTTAATGGAATTATATTACAAAGTAATATAACTTTATTAAAGAAATGTAATAACAAAAAATCAAAAACAAAAGTTTGCTCTCTGGAGTACTCCTCCTGAGAACTATTATGTTAGCATATTTTTTATAGGTGCTAAAGGGCTGCCTGGTATCCTGGATCTCAAGAGTAATGGCTCATAAGAATGGCAATAATAAACAACATAGATTGATAGGCAACTTATCAGTGTGTAAGCCCTGTCATACCTATTTTTATTGAAGATTACGTGTAGTGGTTTAACCTTTTTTTGTATTTATTATGGCGATTTAGTAGTAGATAATTGTGGGGCTTAAGAGGAGGTGGATCAGGAGAAGGGTTGGGGGGGGACCGGTTGGGGGGGACCGGGTGGGTGGGAGTTGTTGTGAAGTGTTTTTTAGTTTCAGCCTTTTTTAAAAACATTTTGCAAATTAGATATTTGTATAATAAAATAATATTACATTAAAAAAGGGAAAAAACTATTCAACATAGATTGATAATAGCATTTCATATTGATCAAAGGATTGCATAGGGAAACAGACCTCAATGGTAAAATCTAGAGATAAGCAAATTTACAGTACAAATGAAGCGAACCACTATGTTAGCTCAGCAATCTGTATATCAGCCGGCTGCCTTTGAAGTTTGTGCTGATTCGCCCCAGGGGCCTGGAAAAGCTAGATCCAGTCCTGGGAGAAGGACTGGATCCAGCTTTTCCAGGCACCCAGGGTGGAGCGGCATGCAGCAGCATGGACTTCAAAAGCAGCAGTCTGATAAGCAGATTGTCGCTCATGCATGCAAATATTGTCCCAATCCCATGGGGATTCAAATGTTGGGATGTATTTTTGCAGGTGATGCCATATATGTCTGGTTTCAAAAATTTCCAGATATACATAGAAAATTAATAAAGATAATATCAGCTTTTTTTTTAAGCAAAACTTTATAAACTTTGTAATTTTGGTTCGGTATGCATTTAAGTTTCCTTCAAATGCCAACAATTACATCAATAATAATATGTTTATCTAAATAGAGCTAAACGGTATTATGCAACGGATTTCATTTAAAATAAGTAATTTTACCATTAAATTTTGCTTACCTAGACAGAAAATTCTATTTTGTTTACACTGTCCGTGTTTTGCATTATATTTATTTTTGAAATATAAAACAGAAGATGATGTGATTGTAGAGAAGGAAGTGCATTACATCCACTGACAAGGTGAATCAAACTTCATTAGTTTTGCATTAGTGTGTGGTGAGAGCTCCGGTGTTTTGTAATGGCCTCTACAGGTAGATGTGATACAACGGGGCACTTTCTGCTGACTTCCCACTAATGCACTTGTTAGCTTTACATCTGTATTTGTCATGATGCTGAGGTTTTGGAAAGTGGTTATCAGAACCAGCCAGTGTGCATTAACATCACTCAAGGGTCATTGACAGTAATAACGGGAATGTTTTATAGTTTAACCTTCTGACAGTGAAAACCCCTAATGATCAATGGAAATCCTCATGTGTTTGCAGCAAAGCATTCAATAGTGCAGCTGAACAGATTTTTGTGGGAATCCAATGGAAATATTTAACACTTCTAAAAGGCTTTAGGCAATACACATTATACAAAGGTCAAATCTGAAAATGTGTTTATGTGTGATCTGAATGAATGTCAAACTTCAATAACTATAGAGGAGTACAATAAAAGTCATTTTAAAAGAAAGAATACTATTATTATTTAACAGACATTTGTATCCAATGTTTAGTTCTTTTTAAACTTATGTTATGTTTTCATCCTTATTGACCCCTTTATGTTAGCCATTTGGATATATAATCACTTTAAGTTCAAAAAATGTTAGATTTCCTATTTGAAATAGTATACTGATGAGAAATTTTTTTTTTAAATATAACCTTTATTTACCTTATTTTAAAACATTTTTCTCAGTTCTTGAATCAGCAAATTATTTGTTCACTTATACAGTGGCCATCACCAGATAACCGTACACAAATTAATCCATTAGTTCATATCGCACTCATAAGGGTAATTGCACAGTCTTACTTTATATTGCACTTCTCACATTTATATCTTTGCACTTTTCCCGCAACCATGTGATGTGCATTGGCAATTGTAAGGTGCTTAGTTAGTTTTTAGTTCATATTGCACCTTAATATTAAATTGCAAAGTCCCCTTGGCTATATTGCACTCTTCTTTGGCAATTTTTAAGGTGCTTATTTTTGTATCCTTTATTTATTGTTCATACCACAATTTGTGTTCATTCCACATATAATATCATTCTGTGAGCTCAAAATATCACACTTTATTAGAATTTCAAAGAAGGTTTTTTGTACTTCCCTTTGTTTATTTATTTTTCTTTTTAGGGGTTCCTTCACACTCCATTCCGCTGGCCCAACACATTTCTTGAACCACTCATCATCAGGGGCCGGTTGGTAGCTTCACAGGTATTCCATTGGTATCTCATGAACAAAGAAAAAACTCAGCTCACCATAGGTGGTTTGTTGTGTGATGGTGGACGTTCAGGCAGGAGCAAGTGGAGTAGTAGCGGGCCGCACCCGGTAATAATAGTAAGAAGGAGGAGAAGATCCACAGCGTCCAAAAAAAAGTTTTGTTGTCTTTATTATGAGGCATATAAAAAGTTACAAAAGATAAAAACGTAGGCCAACGTTTTTATCTTTTGTATTTTTTTATATGCCTCATAATAAAGACAACAAAACTTTTTTGGGACGCTGTGGATCTTCTCCTCCTTCTTACTATTCCATTGGTATATCCATATGCACAGCACTGGTGATGGCCGCACACTGATTCCTACTTCTGAGCTTCTCTTTTATATCCCTTGAGGATCCTCCTCCCAGTTTGATTGCTAAAGTGGCCTATTCCCTCCTCTGGGTCCGGCCTACCTGATAGGCAACAAAGAGGTGATCACATGATCTCTTGTTTTCTTGACAGATGGCCTGAGACGCAATCTGCGTGTCAAGCCTCGCTACGCACTTTTCACCTGATCGGTAATTTCTCTTCCATCTTGGAGGCATTTATCTTGTGTATTGCTAGGAGACCTGAGACGCTATCTGCGTGTCAAGCCTCCTCCTGAGTATTTGAACTAGCAGCGCAAGGTCAGCATATCTCTCTCTTTTATCTAAAACATACATATGAAATAAAGTAATTTAGGCCGTGCGGCTTCACAGTATTTAGCCGATAGGTCCACCGTGCCTCACATTGCAATAGTTTTTTTGTCATAGTTCCCCCGGAGCCGTGATCTCTCCACCACTTCTATTACTTGACATCTGAGAGATTCGTAATCACTCCGGTGTTTTTCGGCAAAATGCAGGGCTACAGGGGTCTCTCGTTGATTCCTTATATCTCCCACATGCTCGCTTAGTCTCTTTTTCAATGGTCTAAACATCTTTCCCACATAGTTTTGTGGGCATGGGCAAGTGAGCATATATACCACCCCACTCGTAGAGCAGTTGGCAAAGCTTCTTGTTTCATATGATTCTCCTGTGCTACTGCTTGCAAATATTTTGCCAGGAATTATATGTTTGCACATAGTGCAGTTGTTAGGGTGGTATTACACGGGCCGAGCAGGGCCCGATAATACCTGTAAACGAGCAGCGATCTGCTAGATCGTTGCTCGTTTACTGGACCGATTACACGGCCCGATAATCGTTTGACAAGAGCTGCAAGGACATCGTTACCGATGTCCTTGCAGCCCTTGCTAAACTGGCATACATTACCCATCCACGTTCCAGGGCTGCTCCTGCGTCAGCTTCTCCCGGGGGTCCCGCGCGCTCTCTAGTGTCACAGCAGCCTGTCAGCTGGTAGGCCGCTCAGCCAATCATAGGCCGGGACCGCCGCGGCCTGTGATTGGCTGAGCGGCCTATCAGCTGACAGGCCGCTGTGACGCTAGAGCGCGCGCGGGACGCAAGGAGAAGCGGACGGCAGGAGCAGCCCTGGAACGTGGATGGGTAATGTATATCGTTAGTCGCCGGCCACGCACCGCTATTACACGCAGCGGTGCGCGGTCGGCGCCCGACGAAAATAGGTTCTAAATTATATCAACGATCAGCCGATGATCGTTGTCATCGGCTGATCGTTGCATTTATTACACGGAGCGATAATCGGCCGAATCGAGCCAATTCGGCCGATTATCGTTCCGTGTAATACCACCCTTACACTTGTACGTTCCTGTCAGTTTTGTTGATTTTGCATTGTTACTTTTACTTGTGAGTGGTAAATAACTGTGGACCAACCGGTCCCTTAGATTACGTCCCCGTCTGAACGTGATCTGTGGGGTCTCTGATATCGCGCTTGCGATTGTAGGGTCTAATTGCAGCACCGGCCAATATTGCGTTAATATGGCTCTTATCTCCTCCGATTTTACATCATATGTCCCTTTGATGCGAGGTTTCTGGTCATCTCCCATTTCTTTTTGTCCTATAGTAAGCAGTTCATTTCTATTCTTTTGTATCGCTTTCCAATAAGCCTGCCTGAGGACTTTCTTCGGGTACCCTCTTTCCATTAATCTGTTCTTCAGATCGCTAGCCTTAATTTTGAATTCTCCCAAGCTCGAGCAATTGCGAAGTAAGCGCAAGTATTGGCCAACAGGTATACCGGCTTTTAATGGCCGGGGATGACAACTGTCCCATTGTAGTAGTGAATTTGTAGCTGTATCCTTTCGATGGACAGTAGTTTTCAGTTTCTTAGTGGACGCTACCTGTATATCTAGATCTAAAAAGACCATATGATGTTGATCAATGGTCTTTGTGAAACGTAGGCCCATTTCATTTATATTGAGCTTGTCAACAAATTGACAGAAGTCTTCAGGAGTAGAGGACCAAACCAGCAGCACATCATCTATGAATCTAATCCATAGCTGGATGTGCCTAGACCACCGCGTCATCTCCTCTCCGAAGACGATATATATTTCTACTGCCAATACCCTGTGCAGTAGAAATGTGTATATATATGTTCCTGTCATGAAGGGGTGTTAATATGTGTGGGGCTGCATCAGTGCATCAGAATTAAAGGAGTCAGTGACAGGAGAAGTCACTGAGTCACTGACTGATTGGGATCACTTTTCGGACCGGAAGAGGGGTAATACTTACCTCCGTCCTGTCGGATCAGCGATCTTCTCATAGTCTGCCCTTAGGCAGACTCTATGAGAAGCGAGCTAATATTACTAATCAATGTTATGCTATAGGGGGACTTATATAGGGCCCAGAGGAAGCACGTGATGTATTAAGCGTGAAACTGTCCGTTGTCTAATTACTTTGTCACATTTCCATGACCTGAATGGATTTAAATGGATTTTTACTGTAATTGATTCCTTGTGAGTGCTGTATTTCATTCCTACATGTTGGATTTGGATGAAGAACTGTTTATTTGTGTTGAGCACCACCAGTTCACAGAAGTAAGCTCCCTGCATTAGGGTCAACACATGTTCCCAGCAATTTTTAAGCAGTACCAGAGTCTGTAGTAGTGCCAAGGTTGCCAGCTGCCAGGTACGTGCAGCCATCCTGGGAGCCCAATCAGCACAAATGTTTTCTCATCTTCAAAACATATTCCCTATTCACAGGATAGTAGATAGAACAAACTGATTGATGTGGGTCTGAACACTGGGACCTCACCAATCACAGAGGAAAATTGTATCCCACAATGAATGGAGTACACTGGATGGGCAGTGGATCTATTCACTGGATCAGTGATCTATTCATTCTCATTTCTCATTTATTTATTCTCTATGGACTAACAGAACCTTGACAAGCACAGAGTCTCAGCACTTGGTAATTTTTAAAAGCCTTATAGAAAGTGAATAGAGCACATACAGAATCTGCAGCAGACTGGATATTTCAGATTTGATGCTGTGTTTAGTCATTTAGTTACATTAATATGCCTTAAAGGGCAACTCTAGCGATTTTTTTTTTCTTTCAAATCAACTGGTGTCCGAAAGTTCCAGAGATTAGTAATTTACTTCTTTAAAAAAAAATCTCAAGTCTTCCAGTACTTATCAGCTGCTTTATGCCCTACATATATTTGTCTATTTATATGAGAAAAAAACACACAAACGGCGCTGCATGTGCAGGTCAAAACACACTATGGAGGAACATGCATTAGGCTGATAAAGAGGGGATTGCACTCTTGAAACAGTGAATAAAAGCCTAAGGGTGCGTTCACACCTACAGGATCCACAGCAGATCTGCAGCAGATCCGCAGCAGATTTGATGGTGCAGATTTGATGCTGTGTTCAGCTATTTAAATGAAATCTGCTGCGGATCCGGTAAGTGAGAACGTACCCTTAACCTGATTTTACACCAGTGCCAGGAGTTCTTTCCATTTAGATAAAGCATATGGAGAACGTGGCGGGTGTTCCAGAAGTTGTGTTTGTGCAGAACAAATGCCACATAATTCTTCCCAGTACTGCTACTGTCATATCTTTGCCTATGACATACAGCAGCTGATAAGTACTGGTGGACTGGAAATTTAAAATTTTTAGAAGTAAATTACAAATTGCATTTCTGACACCAGTTGATTTGAAAGGAGTGGAGTTGCCCTTTCAATCTGCAACATCATATCTGTTACAGATCCTGTATTTGTGAATGGAGCCAGTAATATTCCACATAGTACTTTTAAAACACTTAGGCCGTATTCATATGTTCTCAGTATTTTCGGATCTGCAAATACTGAGTGCTTTAAAAACCATTAATTTCTATGGGGTAATTCACACATCCAGTATTTTTGCGGATCCGCAATCCTCGTAGTAAAAAAAACCTGGCTTGTTGTAATGCGGTCCGCAATTGCGCTACGGACACTCAAATAAAAATCTATGGGGGCCTCTGTACCGTGTGAAGACGGCCTTAGCACTCCGCAAAACCATCCGCAATTGCGTTCTGCAATTTTGTCACATTAGCATTCAAGCACCTCCTCGCTGGTTGGGACAGCTAGTGACATCATTTTATGCCATCTCCCCCCCCCCCCTCACCTTTTTTTTTGAGGATCAGCAAAATATACAGCACAATACGGATGCACTACAGATGATATAATTGTGGAGAAAAAATATTGATCACGAATTTGATCCTTGAAAATATATGTGAATATATATTTTAATTTAGCTTTAGTATGTTGCCATAATCTGACTGTCAGGACAGGGTAGGCAGGGACAAGACACGACAGTGAGCCCTAATACTGAACCCACCAACTGTCCCTACCTACTTGCCTCAAACGGCCCTAGGTAGCTGTGGACAACGACGAAGACGTTCCCTGTACTAGATACGTGCACACAGAACAAGACAGACAAACAAACACAATAAAGGATAGTCAAACAAGCATGGGCAGCGTAGTACAAAATCAGGTAACAATCGGATAGTCAAAAAAGTCAAGCCAGAGGTCAGGTAACAAAGTCGAGCAAGCAGAGGGATTAGGTACGGGGATCGCAGGAAAAGACAGGGGGAAGCTGGGATCAGGGTGTTAATCGAATAGCCAGCTCTGAAAAACTCCTTCAGCTTAGTTTTATGCTGACCAAGAGCCCGGTCCGGATCCTTATTGTACCGGCGCTCTGATCTCCCAGTCTCCAGACAAGCAGAGGAACAAGTCAGTCAAGAAGCCCGCTCAGCTACAGTAATCAGATCTTTGCAGGGCTCTGGTAACTCCTGCATTGCCGGATGCAGAGAATCAGTCGGGTGTGTCACATAAATGCAAAAACCAGGCCCAGTTCACACCAGGTTACTGCATGATCCTGACACTGACATTGCAGTGCTTAGTTAGTTACTCCCCTAAATATAGTAGCTCACCTGAATACAATAGCAGTGATTGAACATTACTAATTAATGTTATTGCCTTTATCACCAATATTTACTATATTGGAGAATCAAATTGTGGAGCTACCCTTTCAGGTAAATTCAATTACAATCTGTAAGAGCCAGCAAGCTTTTTTCCCAATATATCTCAAGTGCCCAGACAGTTGTAAATTCTTAGAATAAGTTTAAACATGATTTCTGACAAAAAGGAAGTGGTCTTCAGAGCATTGCTTGTATACTCTTACTTTTGAGATTTCACAATTTTGGATTTACTCTAAAATCTCTGGACTGACATCAAGAAACAAATGTACAAGACAAACCGCAGGAAATCAAAATTTATGTGTGGTAGACCTAAAATATTTTCCCATAACAATTCTGCTCAGGATCCTAAGACTGTGAAAGACTCAGTTCTTATTTAGGGATTATTTCATCTCTCAGCCTAAGGCTATGTTCACACTGCGTATGAATCCGTCCGTAGATCGTACGCCGCTGTACATGTGCGGCTGAAACTACGGGCGTGGGAAAAATAGACATGTGGCCGGATGCATACGCACCGCGAACATACGCCCGTAGTACAGTTATGCTTCCCTAGCTTGTTTCGAAGCGATCTGAGGCAGGTCATTTACTTGGAAATCTTCGCTCAGCCCCGTAAACCACACAGAACCTTTTGGATCTAAAAATCAAGTTCAATTTGGCAGAAATAAGTACTTTGTACGGGACCGCATGGAAATCCATGGCCGTGAGTTTCGACATTTCCGTCCTCAAACAATGGTCTTGTTCATTTTTCATGGCGCCGTATAAGATCCGGCCGTAAGCTCATACGTAGTGTGCACTGTGCGGGCGTATATCGTATACTTTCAAGTGAATGCATCAACCTCAAAACTTCGGGTGTATATTCGCGGTTCGTACTACGGCCGGATTCATACGCAGTGTGAACATAGCCTAATGGTACATTTACACAGGCAGATTTATCTGACAGATTTTGGAAGCCAAAGCTAGGAATGGATTTGAAAAGAGGAGCAATCTCAGTCTTTCCTTTATGACCTGATCCCTGTTTATGGTCTGTTCCGGGCTTTGACTTAAAAAATCTGTCAGATAAATCTGCCTGTGTAAACGCACCATTAGGAGTATTGATAGTAAACATTTGTCTGGCAGATTTGCAAATTTCTTTTTTTTTTTTACAAATTTACTGGAAGTGATTCAGTCTGTGATAATACTGTCAATTATACAACTCTTAAGATATAGATTTTGTTACACAACACATTATATTAATTCCAAAGAATTAAAGGGGCTATACAGTAAAGATGAGCGAACTTTTCAAAAGTTCGGTCCGACCGGACTTTCAGATTTTTTCGGAAAGTTCGGTTTGATTGTTTTGGTTTAGATAGAATCTTCGGATTTCATAGTTTAAAGCATCTATAGGATACGGGGGTAGTGTATTTGGTTGAATTTAGGGCTCTACATGTCAGTAACATTGTTATCTTTTCGATATCTCAAAGTCATTTTTTTTTTTTTTACACTTCATAATTCACCATTACAGGGTCTATGCAGGAAAAAGGTCACAAATGCAGTGAAGGAGCAGCAGTAGTCATTGGAGGCCAGTGGAGGTCCACCAATAGTCATTTGAGGCCAGTACAGGAGCAGCAGTAGTCAACATGGAGGCCAGGCAGGAGCAGCAGTAGCCAACATGGAGGCAAGGCAGGATCAGCAGTAGCCAACATTGAGGGCAGGCAGGATCAGCAGTAGCCAACATGGAGGGCAGGCAGGATCAGCAGTAGCCAACATGGAGGCCAGGCAGGAGCAGCAGAAGCCTACATGGGGGGCAGGCAGGAGCAACAGTAGTCAACATGGAGGGCAGGCAGGATCAGCAGTAGCCAACATGGAGGCCAGGCAGGAGCAGCAGTAGCCAACATGGAGGCCAGGCAGGAGCAGCAGTAGCCAACATGGAGGCCAGGCAGGAGCAACAGTAGTCAACATGGAGGGCAGGCAGGATCAGCAGTAGCCAACAAGGAGGCAAGGGCAGGCACACCAGTAGTCAACCTAGATGCCAGTTAAGGCCCAGCAGTAGCCAACAAGGAGGCAAAAGCAGGCACACCAGTAGTCAACCTAGATTCCAGTTAAGGCCCAGCAGTAGCCAACATGGAGGCAAGAGCAGGCGCAGCAGTAGTCAACGTGGATGCCAGTTAAGGCCCAGCAGTAGCCAATATGGAGGCCAGTGAAGGCACAGCAGTAGTCAACTTGGATGCCAGTTAAGGCCCAGGAGTAGCCAATATGGAGGCCAGTGAAGGCACAGCAGTAGTCAACATGGATGCCAGTTAAGGCACAGCAGTAGCCAACATGGAGGCAAGGGCAGGCACAGCAGTAGTCAACATGGAGGCCAGTGAAGGCCCAGCAGTAGCCAATATGGAGGCCACTGAAGGCCCAGCAGTAGCCAAGATGGAGGCCAGGGTAGGAGTAGCAGTTGTAATGGGGTGACATGAGCAGCAGAAGCAGAATAATGAGGTCCATGGACAGGCGAGAGGTAGCAGTGCAGCAGGAATGGTGGAATGACCAGTAAGGTCTAGTTCACATATAGGCCATAATAGATGCAGAAAAGGTCCTACATCTTGGTGACAACAGGACCAAATCCTACTCTGTGGTATCAGGAGCAGGTGTCCCAAAAGTCCTTATCTATCCATGTGGCGTTCATTTTGATGAAAGTCAGACGTTCCACACTATCACAGGACAATCTGGTTCTCCTGGGACTGACAATCTAATTTTTGTGGCCAGTCTAATTGTTGTGGCCAGTCTGTTGTGGCCAGACATCTAATTTTCCCACCCAGTAGTCCAGGGGTTGCGGCATGTTAGGTGGCAATCTAGAGTCCAAAAACACCTGGACTTGCTGCTTGAGGTGAGCCACCATGTCCTGCTGCTGTGCGGGTGCTCCTGTTACCCCGGCCTGTGGCTGCATGAAAGTGTGCATCATGGACATCAGGCTCAGACTGGTGCCGCTGCTCATGCCACCCAAGCTTCTAGAGGAGGATGTGGAGGAGGCAGCGCTGCTGGTGTGGCCCTGGTGGGAATGGCGTGAATGAGAGCGCCGTGTTCCAAAGGCTGCCACTAACTGTGCACCCAGCCCCTCTCTATATTAATTAATTTTTTCCTCCCATTGGGAAGGGTGAATGAATTCACACAGCTTGTTGCGATACCGTGGGTCCAGTAGTGTGGCCAGCCAGAATTCATCCCGTTGACGAATCCTTTGCAAGCGTGGGTCAGCCCGAAAGCATATCAACATGCGCTTAGCCATTTCCACCAGGGAGTTGGAAGGAGTCCCTGCCTCCGTCTCCACAGCATACTGCCAATGGGTACTGCCTCCATCCTCCTCATTCTCCTCCTCATAGCCCTGCATATCCTCCTCTGGCCCCCCTCTGGTCTGGCAGGAAGGCTCATCTCCTTCTCCACCCGTCTCCCCTGAGTTCCTGTGCGTTCAGGTCCTCCTCTTCCTCCTCCTCAACTTCCTTTCCCTCCTCTTCCGCCAAGCCTTCCTCCAGCGACCCAGGCTGCGACAGTGGCAAGACCTCTTCCCCCTCGCCACTGAGTCGCATCAGCATCAGCTCCAGTACATGAAGCATGGGTATGATGGTGCTCAGTCCTGTGTCTTGCCCACTGACCAGAAAGGTGGCCTCCTTAAAGGGTCGTAGCAAGCGGCAGGTGTCAAGCATGAGCTGCCACTGGCCGAGCTCCAGGTTACGCCGTGTCCGCCTGCATCAAGAGGAAATCAGTCAAGGCCTTCCTCTGCTCATAGAGCCGGTCCAGCATGTGGAGGGTGGAGTTCCACCGCGTGGCTACATCGCAAATGGTTGGGAAGACTTGAATGGCTGAAATGGTTACACAACTTTCGAGCCATTGACAGCACAGTCTGTAAATGGGATGAAGACTTTAGAAAGGATGTAA
The DNA here is from genome assembly GCF_027789765.1 of Dendropsophus ebraccatus. Taxonomy (NCBI): domain Eukaryota; kingdom Metazoa; phylum Chordata; class Amphibia; order Anura; family Hylidae; genus Dendropsophus; species Dendropsophus ebraccatus. The sequence goes on along the minus strand of NC_091455.1, from coordinate 74,146,112 downwards.
CTATCAGTTTTAAAACATGTGCCATAATGGGGCGTGCCTTATACCTCCTTGATGCAGCGCGGAGAGAATGTTGCTCCCATTGTTATTTACCACTGTCCCAACTTTAAGATGGTGTGGAGTCAGCCACGAGAGGATTTCCATCTCAAGCAGGTGGTGCAGCTCTTCCCCTGTGTGTCTCCTTTCACCCAGGCAGGCTAGATGCAGCACAGCTTGGCGCCTCCGTGCTACACCCAAGTGGTACAAGGGAGTAACACGGGCATTTGAGGAGGTTTTGGACCTACTGGAGCAGGTGGAGGAGGACCGCGACACAGGAACCCTGCTGTGACAATGGGGTAGTGTCATCGCCCTTCCCTGGCCAAGTTGCTAGGGGTCCCCCGGCCTTATTACATTTACCCACTGAGCAGTAATAGACATATACTGCCCTTGCCCGTAATTACAGCTTCAGAGTCTGTGGTTAAATGTACATGTCTGCTCACTGAATGGCTCAGCGAGTCAGCAACCTTTTCACGAACATAGCTATACATGGCCGGGATAGCTGTGTTGGAAAAGTATTGTCGACTCTGCACACAACATCAGTTCACGGAAAAGTGCCAAGTTGACAATTTTAAACGGCAGAGCCTGGAGCACCAGCAGCTTGGCAAGGGGGGCGTTCAGCTTGACTGCTGTGAGATTGCTGGGTGCATATGTCTGCCTCTGGTATAGGGACTCCATGATGCCAGGCTGCCTACTGCTAGCAACACAGGGGCCACCAGCCAAAGAAGGGTGTGAAGCCACACTCCCTTCCACAGAGGAGGTCTGACTCTGTGAAAGGCCCCCCTGACTACTGCTGCTTCCTGCTGCTGTTGACCGCGGGTCTGCCTGGGCCTGCTGTGACCCACTATCACACCATTTCTCCCAGGCGGAAAGGTGGTGGCGCTTCATATGGGCAGCCATAGCGCTGGTGCCAGGATGGCAACTCTCACCGCTTTTAATGCACCTGTCGCACAGGCGACAGATGACCACATAGGTATCCTCCGGGCACTTTTTAAAAAACTGCCACACAAGCGAGGTGTAGAGTCTAGTACCGACAGGCTGCGAGGATGGGCGGGCGCTGCCGATACTAGGACCTGCAGTGGAGGAGGTTTCCCCAGTGGTCATTTGCTCTTCCCGGCTACGCTTCCAACTTGTTAGTTGACTACTGCTGCCTGTCTGCTTTTAGTTGTGGCGGGCCTTCTGGCGGACGGATTCCCGGTTGACGAATCCGTCGAATAAGCCAAATCCTGCCGTGGATCCCATGAAACATCCGATGTAGCATCATCCTGTTCCAGAATGATGCTATCATCCTCATCAGGCTCCTGCCCAGCCCTCTCTTGTCTACTGCCTACTGCTCTCCTGCCAGGCCAACATGGGCCTGCTCTGATATCGCCTCCGACACAGCTATGCCCTGCACTTGATTGTCCCCTGTCTCTTCCCCCACGTGCTCATCATCATCAAAGAGCAGTTGGCTGCTCATAGACACCAACAGTTCCCTTGCAGGCAGCGGGTCAAAATTTACCGTGATGTTGCTGAGGATGTCAGATGGAGGACGTGGGGAAATTGCTGCGTGCCCGTGCCAAGTCAGGGTTGTGTCCGAGGTACCCACAGATACCTGGCTGGCTGTTTCACTACTCATCCTTGTGGATGTCGAAGTGTGAGCCAGCCACTCCAGGACTGTGGAATTAGACAAGTGGACACGACCCTGGTGTGACAAAGGAAGCTCAGGCCTGCCACTGGACCCTTTTACTGCGCTACTTCCTCTTCTGCCCCTTGAGCCAGACTCTCTGCCCTGCCCTCTGCCTGAAACGCTTTGTGAGGTTTCCTGCTGCCGCTGTGCCCTGACTTTATATTCAAATTCTGATTGCTACACTTGGTAGATGAGAACAGTATTTTCTGTAATATATAGGACTTGTATATATATATATACACTACCGTTCAAAAGTTTGGGGTCACATTGAAATGTCCTAATTTTTGAAGGAAAAGCACTGTACTTTTCAATGAAGATAACTTTAAACTAGTCCTAACTTTAAACAAATACACTCTATACATGGCTAATGTGGTAAATGACTATTCTAGCTGCAAATGTCTGTTTTTTGGTGCAATATCTACATAGGTGTATAGAGGCCCATTTCCAGCAACTATCACTCCAGTGTTCTAATGGTACAATGTGTTTGCTCATTGGCTCAGAAGGCTAATTGATGATTAGAAAACCCTTGTGCAATCATGTTCACACATCTGAAAACAGTCTAACTCGTTACAGAAGCTACAAAACTGACCTTCCTTTGAGCAGATTGTGTTTCTGGAGCATCACATTTGTGGGGTCAATTAAACACTCAAAATGGCCAGAAAAATAGAACTTTCATCTGAAACTCGACAGTCTATTCGTTTTCTTAGAAATGAAGGCTATTCCATGTGAGAAATTGATAAGAAATTGAAGATTTCCTACAACGGTGTGTACTACTCCCTTCAGAGGACAGAAGAAACAGGCTCTAACTAGAAAAGAAAAAGAAGTGGGAGGCCGCGTTGCACAACTAAGCAAGAAGATAAGCACATTAGAGTCTCTAGTTTGAGAAACAGATGCCTCACAGGTCCCCAACTGGCATCTTCATTAAATAGTACCCGCAAAACACCAGTGTCAACATCTACAGTGAAGAGGCGGCTGCAGGATTTTGGGCTTCAGGGCAGAGTGGCAAAGAAAAAGCCATATCTGAGACTGGCCAATAAAAGAAAAAGATTAAGATAGGAAAAAGAACACAGACATTGGACAGAGGAAGACTGGAAAAAAGTGTTGTGGATGGATGAATCCAAGTTTGAGGTGTTTGGATCACAAAGAAGAACGTTTGTGAGACGCAGAACAAATGAAAAGATGCTGGAAGAATGCCTGACGCCATCTGTTAAGCATGGTGGAGGTAATGTGATGGTCTGGGGTTGCTTTGGTGCTGGTAAGGTGGGAGATTTGTACAGGGTAAAAGGGATTCTGAATAAGGAAGGCTATCACTCAATTTTGCAACGCCATGCCATACCCAGTGGACAGCGCTTGATTGGAGCCAATTTCATCCTACAACAGGACAATGAACCTAAACACACCTCCAAATTGTGCAAGAACTATTTACAGCAGAAGCAGCAGCTGGTATTCTATCATAGGTAATGGAGTGGCCAGCGCAGTCACCAGATCTGAACCCCATTGAGCTGTTGTGGGAGCAGCTTGACCGTATGGTACGCCAGAAGTGCCCATCCAACCAATCCAACTTGTGGGAGCTGCTTCTAGAAGCGTGGGGTGCAATTTCTCCAGCATACCTCAACAGATTAATAGCTAGAATGCCAAAGGTGTGCAATGCTGTAAATGCTGCAAAAGGAGGATTCTTTGACAAAAGCAAAGTTTGATGTAAAACAATGTTATTTCAAATACAAATCATTATTTCTAACCTTGTCAATGTCTTAACTCTATTTTCTATTCATTTCGCAACGTATGGTGGTGAATAAGTGTGACTTTTCATGGAAAACACAAAATTGTTTGGGTGACCCCAAACTTTTGAACGGTAGTGTGTAGTGTATATAGGACTTGTAATATATAGGACAAGTATAGAAATTGTCTATACGTATATATATATGTATATATATATATATATATATATATATATATATATATATATATATAGCCCTTTTTAAGATATTCTGCTATACACCTGTACTTTTTTTTAAGATATAATGCTATACACCTGCACCAGGAATTTTTGTCTCTCAGGATAAGACGGATATGATATACACACTATCAATCAGAAGGGTCCAAGTACAGAAATTGTCTATATATATATATATATATATATATATATATATATATATATAGCACTTTTTTTAAGATATAATGCTATACACCTGCACCAGGAATTTTTGTCTCTCAGGATAAGACGGATGTGATATACACACTATCAATCAAAAGGGTCCAAGTATAGAAATTGTCTATATATAGAGCACTTTTTTAAAGATATAATGCTATGCACCTGCACCAGGTATTTTTGTCTCTCAGGATAAGACGGATGTCATATACACACTATTAATCAGAAGGATCCAAGTATAGAAATTGTCTATATATATATATATATATATATATATATATATATATATATATAGATAGCACTTTTTTTTTTAGATATAATGCTATGCACCTGCACCAGGTATTTTCGTCTCTCAGGATAAGACGGATGTGATATATACACTATCAATCAGAAGGGTCCAAGTTTAGAAATTGTCTATATATATATAGCACTTTTTTAAAGATATAATGCTATACACCTGCACCAGGTATTTTTGTCTCTCAGGATAAGACGGATGTGATATACACACTATCAGAAGTATAGGACTTGTATATCTACACAGCACGTTTTGGTTCCATGCACCCTTTGCTGTCCTATGCCTAATCTATCTATCTTTCGCCCTCTCTATATTTCTCTATCAATCACTAGATGTTTCTCCTCTCCGCTTTCCTAATCTTTCATTTCCTTTCCCACAATATCTTCTCAGTAGTCTGTAGTACACAATAGCAGCAGCAGCACCAGCAGCTTGCTTCCCCTCTCTCTCTCTCTCTCTCTCTCTACACACACTGCATGGTGCAGTGATGTGACCGCTTCTCTTAAAGCAATACTGACATCACACAGGGGGTGGGCTAGTGCAAGATCCCTGCTGATTGGATGTGTTCCGGGCATCATGGGAAAGCGCTTTTCCCGCCCGGAACACTTCCTGCTTTCTAGAATGGCGGCTGACATTTTAGAAGGCAAGAAAAAAAAATCGGAGCGGATTTCCAAAAATCCGAATCCGATCGGACTCGGATTTTTAGAAAAATCCGAACCGGATCCCATACCGGCCGCACCGGTTCGCTCATATCTACTATACAGGTTTAGAAAACATGTCTGTTTTCCTTCTTGTCTGTCTATATAATCAAAGCAGATTTAATTGTCTTTGGTTCCATTTAAAAGTAATTTTTATTCCATTCATCATAAAATCACACACAGTACATGATTTTATAATTTTCTGAATAAGCATTCCTTTTTACTGGAACCCAAGGCATGCCCTCTGCTTCACTTACCTGAAGCTTTCATGCTAATCCAGTCTTGCACAGCAATGCAAGAGGTGATCTGATGAACAAATTTTATACCTGTCTTGATGTTGTGTATCTGGTTAGTAAACTTTCCCCAACCATATGATCAACAGTTTGTTTCACTTTCTCAATTAAAAACACATGCACTTTTGGTTGATTGTACTGTGCAAGTGCATGGGAGAGTACAAATTAAGGGGGGTTTAAATTGACTCTTGTTATGGTGCGTTTACACGTAACGATTATCGTGCGAATTTGCGCGATAACGATCGAATTTGAACGATAATCGTACGTGTAAACGCAGCGAACGATACATCGCTCATTTTGATCTTTCAACATGTTATCAAATCGTCGTACGCAAAAAATTCGCAAATCGTTTCGTGTGAACAGTCGTTCGCCAATTTAACCAATGTGTGAGATAGGCTTAAGCGTTCGCAAAACGATCGCAAAACGAATTTTCCGTACGATATATCGTACTGTATAAACGCTGATCGTTGTGAAAAAAAATCGTTACTCCGACATCATTAATTGTACAATCGGGCCAATTATCGTTTCGTGTAAACGCACCATTATAGCTTCCTTTCCCAATGACTACTTACTCTAATAGTTCCTTTTATTTAACTTCTTAGGGTGTTTTCTAGAGGTGGATGTGCTAATGAAATGAAGAATCTCATGAAACGGAATACGACCTATAGGTTAAATGGATGCTAAAAAATCACATTGAATTACATTATCAAATCTAATGAGATGCAAAGAATACTTTATTTTGCTGTACCCAATAGCCCAAACTACTACACTATACTATATGGAATAAAGGCACAAAATGAAACCAGTTAAACAAAATGAGAAATGTATATGAATGGAAACAATTGGTTTGTCTACATTTCACTATACAAGTAAATGTTTGTGTTGGTGTATATGTTTCTATCCATTTCAGGGGCTAAAACGTGTATGTTAAAGGAAAAAAACTAAACTGTGTGAACCCAGCCTAACATTTAGTGTCCCTTCTAAGGGCTCTATTAAGAGGAGCAATTTTCTGCCGCATCCGGCTGATTTGGAAGATTATCACTCTTTGTAATAGGGACAACGATCAGCTGAAGAGCTGATCATCAACTGATCGTTGTTTAAATGTGCTTAAAAAACATAAGGTTTCACATTGTCCTTCTGGCTTCTGTCAGCTTACTGCAGCCATCGACGGCGCTTCTGAGCTGGTCTCTAAAAATGACAGGCCATCCAGCCAATCACTGGCCATGGCTTTGTCTCGCCTCTGCCAGTGATTGGCTGAGTGGCCTTTCACTTCAGAGACCAGCTCAGAAGTGCCCGCAGCGGCTGCAGGAAGTGGTCAGAGGCTAGAAGGACCCCCAGCAGCTTGAATAGGTATGTATAAAGTTTATTATTTTACACTTTTAAAGCAAGGACTGCACAGACATTGCTAATGGTGTTCACGCAGCTCAGGCTACAAAATTATTGAGCCGTGTAATAGGCTTAGTAAGAGAGTGCTAATCTAGCAGATTGGTGCTAGCTTATGCTGCTCGTCAGCAGGGCAGTATTAACATCTGCTGCTTCCCTAGGCACTAAACCTGAAGACGCCCCATCTTGGGGAGCGTGGGGGACATGCATGTAGAAACATTGTTGAAATTGCGTTTTTCCTAGTTTTTAACAGCTTAAAACATAAGCAAATTTCCACATTGAATCAATGATTAGAGACGTCTGCATATTGTCTGAAGGGATTCTCACCACAGGATTGGTGAATTGGTAGGTAATAGCCCCAGACCTGAACAATTCCAAAAAAAAGAGACCAGATTTACTGGCAAGTCTGAATGGGAGGTGGGAGACTTAAAAAAATAATAATAATAATAATAATAATAATTAAAATTTGCTTCCTTCCCCCTGCTCTCTGATGCTTCCCCCCTTCAAGGTGTTGCCCTAGGCAATGGACCACGGGTGCCCGAGTGGTAAATACGGCCCTGCTCGTCAGGCCATGTACTACTTGTAATCTCTAAAGAGGTAGGGCATCTTCTGAGCTTTTGTTGACAGAAAAGAAGTAAGGACTTGACTCAGTGTCTCTGCAGGGAAAACGTTTTGCACAAAGAGGCCTATGCTCTATGCAACCAGAACATTTTGAAGGGTTCCTGAGAACCGCTCCCATATGTGGTAAGTAACCTGATAGATTTCACAATTGTGGGCTCATATAACATCCAGCCAATTCATCTTTAGAAGTTGTTAGGCTGCAGGGATTTGTCATTTCAAAATAAATCTAAATACACCTAATGGAGCAAATAGGACAAATTCATTCAAAAACGTTCCCGGAAGGCTGACAGAAAACTCTGCAAAGAAGTGGTAACAACAGCTCCATGTCCCCAGAAAGGGGATGTCCAAGCAAGTGGAGTGGAAATGAGTAGAACACAGTGTAAACTTTGCTGCAAATCAGTACCTCCATTTAATCTGCAGCAACTACAAAAGGCTATCCTGTCCGCATAGCGTTCCCGCAGAGTAATTTCAACATCTAGTGGAACCACAATGGCTTGCTGTAGTTCTCTAGGTCAAAGGAGATTCAATGTGCTACTACTGTACATAGGTGTCTCAAATAAAGTGTCTATTTAGTGTATATTTAAAGTGTAGTAAAAGGAGGTATAATCATATCACTCGCCACAGTGATACTAGTCATTGCTTATTTATAATGATATTTCACTTCCATGGCTCTGTCTCTATACTGTACTGTCTAATGTGGGTTTAAGGTCAGAATTTAGGATTTATGAGCAGAGAATAATGACTTAACAATACCTAAGATGTCATTCTGTGTTCAATTTGACAGAAATACCAGTATAAATACAAAGAGGATACTAAGCTTAACTTCTATAACCATAGCAAGAAAGGATTTAAATAGAACTCAATATTTGCAGCGACTGCTCATTTTTTTCCGTATAGTGTACGAAGATGATGGACATCAACCCCAACTTCATGGTTTACTAAACAGTAATTCATTATTTAAAAGATTTATAGATTTTGAACAGGAAATGTTAAAAGAAGAAGCAAATTAAGTAGTATAAATTATTTATGCCTTGCTGATACATACAAGGTTTCTTGTTTATGAAAGAGATTGAAAGAAAAGACAGAAAAATGTAAAGACTTACATAATTTTTTTCTCTCAAAAGCTAAAGTAAGTCTGTCAAAAGTTTTGATCAGTCCAGGCATGGGTGTTGGCATTACCTTTGATTGGTGGGAGAAGCACACAACTAAGCTTTTCTCTCCCCATCTCTCTCTTTTACTGCAGGAGATGGATTTTATAGTAAGGCCCCCTTCACACGGCCATGTCACTTTTTACTGTCAGGAAATCCTGATCAGGAGGCCTCCAAAGGCTTTAGAAAACCATCAGGATTTCTTGACAGTGATCTGTTTTTACTAGAGATGAGAGAATTTACAGTAATAATGAAGTGAATCTCTTCGTTATCTCTGCAATCTGCTAATTAGCCTGCTGCCTTTTAATACACTGCTGCTCCGTGCCGTTCCTCCCCGGGTGCTGGGGAGAGCTGGATCCAGTCCTGGGAAATTGGGAGAAGTTTCCCAGGACTGGATATAGCTTTTTCAGGCACCCAGGGAGGAGGGGCATTGAGCAGCAGTGAGTTAAAAGGCAGCAGGTTGATGAGCGGATTGCAGAGATAAAGAAATGCTTCAGGAATTGCCTTTCAGGATTTCCTGATCAGGAATAGTATGCCAACAAATATTCCACATATCCACATGGCCCCTTGCGTACTTTGCCACCTTCTCCCCAACGTGTACTGTGTCACCGCCTCCCCCTTCTGTACCATGCCACCATCTCTCCCTCGTGAACTGTGCCACTGCTCCCCCTCGTGTACCATGCCACTGTCTCCCCCTCATGTACCATGCCACTGTCTCCCCCTCATGTACCATGCCACTGTCTCCCCCTCATGTACCATGCCACTGTCTCCCCCTCATGTACCATGCCACTGTCTCCCCCTCATGTACCATGCCACTGTCTCCCCTTCGTGTATCGTGCCACTGTCTCCCCTTCTTGTATTGTGCCACTGCATCCCCCTTGAGTATTCTGCCATTGTTTGCCTCTTGTGTACCGTGCCACTGCATCCTCCTCGTGTACAGTGCCACCGTTTCCCCTTGTGCATGGCAGCCATCACTTTGCAGAGTTCCGGAGGGAGGGAGACACAGCCATCACTTTCCAGAGATCCGGGGCAGGGAGCATCAGAAAATTCTGGGGCTCCCACAGACTTTTATGGGGGTGTCCATGCCGGAATTACAGAGGAAAATAGGACAAGATCTATACAATCTGGACCTATTTTTCGGAACGGACACCCTTCAGAAAAAATTCTGAAGGGTGTCCGTCAGTAATGTACCTTTATGGATCAGGAAATCCATACGGATTTCCTCATAAGAAATCCAGGCAGTTTTTTTGTTCGTGTGAAGGGGGCATAAGTCTGTAGAGCCTGTCTTATGTAGCTAAGAGACAGGGATAGAACCTTAGCTGAGTACTTCTTCCTGCTCACTCTCGTCATTTTACAATCCCGACTGATCAAAACCTTTGCAATACAAAAATATGCAATACAAAAATACGTGTGAAGGAAAAAACAGGGTTTCTCACCACCATGTAGATTCAATCGATCCAGCAGTAACCTTCACGCTCCGGAGATCCAGAGCAAAAATACTCACAATGCCTTCATGACATATATTTCTTTATTTTCTTTTAGTAGCATACTGAAGGTTACTGCTGGGTCGATTGAATCTACATGGTGATGAGAAACCCTGTTTTTTCCTTCACACGTATTTTTGTATTTTATACAGTATGTTGAGAGACGGGACTGATGGAGTCCGGTGGTGTGGAGGCAGTTCTAATTGTGCAACAGTGCGGAATATATCTATTGGTTGTGAGTTGATCAAAACCTTTTACATGACACTTCCAAAGGTTTTTTAAGTAACACAGACACTTTAATTTTAACCTCTTTCTCTCCTTCTCATTTTATATATCTTAAAGTATACCTACGATTTTAGTACCTTTTCAGGAAAAGCTGCTATATGGGGGAGATTCATTAAGCATGGTGTAAAGTGAAACTGGCTCAGTTGCCGTAGCAACCAATCAGATTCCGCCTTTTATTCCTCACAGACTCTTTGGAAAATAAAATGTGGAATCTGATTGGTTGCTAGGGGCGACTGAGCCAGTTTCACTTTACATCATGCTTGATAAATCTCCCCCTATGTGTATACATGAGAAGTTGTACTTGTTTTGACTACTATGTAATCATATATCAACTTTCTTACATTAGCTACAGCTATTAGACATCACATATAGGCATTGTTTTCCACACACACAATGATTGAACTTCCCCCCATGTCTCAGAGGATCTACTTCCGAGATGTGGGCTCACCAAAAGTAATCAGAAAAATCTAGAAAATGTCACCTTTCTAAAAGTCCTATTACATGGGCCAATGAAGGGCTGATCAATACTGCAAATAAGTGCTGATCTTTTAGATCAGCACTCGTTTACAGCCCGTGCAGTCCTTGCCCAAACAGTAATTACTTTATCTGTCCATGCTCCTGGTTTTCTCCTGTGCTCTCTATGCGTCCCGGCATAGAGTGCTGTGGCTTCTGAGCGGCCTGTCTGAGCTCAGCCAATCACTGGCCGTGGCGATGCACTTTCTACGTTGTACAGGTGTTTCCTCTTGGCCCTTCTTTATATTTGAGTGCTTAATATGGTATTGTGTGGCTGTTTTGTGTTAGTACACTTCTAGGCTATGTTCACACACTGTCAAAAAGACATTATACGAATAACGGCTGTTGTTTTGACATAATGGCTTGTATGCTATTAAATGACATCCGTCAAATATAAAATTATAGAAAAAAAACAGCGGCTGGCAAAATATACAATTTCTTTTCATTCTGTTTCTGAAAAACATTGTGGAGGACAGGTAATTGCATTATGAACTATAACATTTGATTGGTTTATGAAGTTTGTGAAAGGAAATGATTTCAAAATGGGTCATTATTCTTTTATAAATTATTATATTGATTTCTGGACTACTGAATTTTTAAATGGTGTTATCACTGCTAAGTTTTATGCTTTTTTATGCATTATTCTGTACTAAGTATACAAAACCTCCTGTGTATTTCATGTTCTATTTAGCTTGGGTAATAAAGTAATAATATGCATACAAAAGCATGCGAACAGCCAGTTAAAATGCTATAAGCTAGCAACCGCATACTAATCCGTACCCTTCTGGTAAATTAGATTCATAGAAATAGATGTACAGTAGCTTTGTGCTATACTACATTACCTCTAAATTTATTTTAAACTGGAACCCGTTTAGATTGGTTTGTAACTGACATGTATTGAAGTTTGCTATTGAAATATGTGAGGGTTTAGACAGTATTGCCAAATATAGGAAAGACAGTTTTATTATTTTTCATAGTAATTACATTACTGCTCTGTTTCTGAAACTATGTGAACATAATATATAGAATGGTATTCCTACCATTCATTGTCTAAGTTAAATCCACATGCAATATTCACATAAAACGACATATAGAGCACATTGTAACAAAATAACACTGATACACGCATTCTACAGGATACCAATATATAGTACCTAGATAACATGCAGCACCTTAATAATAATTTATTAATGACCCCCTGTAATGCTGGCAAGTAAATCCCATATAATACTAAAAATCTGCTCCAATAAATCAATTTATGGTTTTGAGGTGGATTCGCATGACTTTATGCCAAGGACAAATTGCAACAAATTCCAAAAGTTTTCAGTGAGAATTTAGATGTGGATTTTGATGTGGATTTGCCTAGGGCTTGCTGTGGATTTCACCCCTTGCAATGCTGACTTATAGACTTAAAGTGTCACTGTCGTGAATTTTTTTTGCAGAAATCAATAGTCCAGGTGATTTTAAGAAACTTTGTAATTAGGTTTATTAGCCGAAAAATGCCTTTTTATCATGAAAAAGCAGTTTGAAACTCTCCCCCTGTCTTCATTGTTCTCCTATGAAGAGAGCTAAATAAAAGACCAAAACAGGACAACAAAGAGTTAATCTACAAATAGATCACCCTCTATCTCCTCTGACAGTCCCCACTGACCTCTCTGAGTTCTGATTACAGCTGTCACCCAGCTCAGTGCCTGTAATCCCTTTGTTCTCAGCTTTCTGCTAACTCCCTCCTTCCCCCTCCCCCCTCCCCTCTCTATAGACCAGACTGGGTATGTCTGATGCAACAAGTCACAATTTCCAGATTTTTTTTTTGCAGTGAATGGAAAAGAGGAGGGGGGGGGGGCTGGGAAAAGGCTTTTTACATGCAGATAATGGCATATTTGGCTAATAAACCCAATTACAAAGTTTTATAAAATCGCCTGGACTATTGATTTCTGCAAAAAAAAAAAAATATGACAGTGATTCTTTAATTTCTTCTAGTATGGGGAAGAGAAGTGTTGCTGTTGTTTTTTTTCCACAATTCACAGAGATATGTCAAAGGTTTTGATTGGTCAGAGTCTCAACGTTTAGAGCCATATTAATCTCTAGATATTGATTTAGCCAGAGTACTGTCAATGCTAGTACCAGGCATAGGATCAGAACAGGCACCTAGAATCAAATTATTTAGTCAAAGAATGCAGCAGGAGTCCTTTAAGTAGGGTAGGGCACATTGCATCAATAGCACACATGCTTTAAAAGTGCATGGGCATAACCTGAAGAGGAAAAAGCTAGACACTATATGAACAGGCACAACAACAAATACAAAAATTACACGACACCACAAAAACTGCTTAAAAACAATTAAATGACCACATAGGTTATAATCACTATGGGTGGTTGGACATAATGATCCACAAACCCACCAGAAAATTCATGCAATATTTATACCCCACATGATTCAAACAGATTGTGAGTACATACAGTATACAGTATATCACTATGATAAAGTAATGCCTCTCACGTAAATGAAAAACAAAATTACTTATAATAAAGTGCCAAAGTGGGTTTCGGACCTGGTCTTTCTCTCTCACATGATTCTAGGGTGAATAAGGACTTGTTCATGTGCAATCCCCTTCTTGATATGTATGCACTTTTTGCTGTATCCAACTGACCGTTGTGCATTTTGTATTATAGATTTTTTTTGGTGTACAAATTTTTTTTATTAAATGCACTTTGTCACTTTATTATAGATAATTTAGTTTTTTATTTACTTGAGGGGGATTACTTTATCATGGTGATACTGTATATATGGAATTAAAATCTGTTTGAATCATATGGGGTATAAATATTGTATGAATTTCCTTGTGGGTTGGTGGATCGTTATGTCCAACCACCTATAGTGATTATAACCTATGTGGTTTTTCAAATTGTTTTTAAGATGTTTTTGTTGTGCCATGTAATTTTGGTATCAATAAAGTGATTTTTTTTGTATATTGTGATATACAGTGGTTGTTGTGCCTGTTTGTATAGTGTTTTCTCTTTAGGTTATGTAATTGTTTCTTGACACTAAGCTGCACCCCCATCAGAGATTGTAGGAGGGCTCCCCTATATTCATTTTGTTTAAATGTGCATAGGATGAATTAGATGGCAGCGGGAAGGATGCTGCAGGGGAGTCCTGGTGGGGAGCAGCAATTGGTGTACCAACTGAAATTCGGCGGTTGTGGTGGACAGTAAGGGAAGCATGACACCTGTTTTTTCACATTTGTGTCTTCTTATTGTCGATTGTAAAACAAAGCTGATTTGATATGGCTACACTAAAAGGATGAAAGGTATAAAATAAATATTGGGATACAAACCAAGTGCCAATAAAAGCTGATATTCTGAAACAAGTTATAAAAGAGTAGGACACTGGATGTCTGTAGGGCTCACTAGTTACATGGTATATGTCCTCTAGACTTTTTTTTTTTACTTATTGGATCCTGATATGCTGAAATATTCATGTTACTTATACTTTTTTGGGGGTAATTTTTGTACATTATTATGGGGACAGCCATATTGCCTGAGCTTCTGCTCTGTTATTGTTATATTTATGTCAGTTATATGCTGTACAGCAGCCACACGGCCAGCGATAGCAATAGGCTGGAGGGAACTCTATTGACTTCAGTTGACTAGAGTTGTGACAGCAATTTCCCCATCTGTACATACTTTTTATAACAGCCAGATCCACCCCACTGCTTATGTGTATAAGTAGGTCCATATTATATTTGTGTCCTCCATGGCATGGATACTTTGGAAAAATTTGAAGATGGGGTACCGATGTATGTGTGCAGGACAACACTAATTTCTGGGGGCCAGTACGTAGTCAGCTATTGACTATGTTCGTATAATTTTCTGAGCATATACACATTTTTTGGGGACTCAAAAGCATGCTTTGTTGTGTGGAGGGCTCAAACAGGATGTGAATGAGTTCTACTTCCCATGATGACACACTCTTCCTGCTCTGTTGCTGACATCCCCAATACATTGCACTGGACTCTGAGACCAGTGATTGCTGCAATGTGTTCAGAATGTCATCAGTGGAGTGGGGTAAATCTACCATCAAGTAAACAGAAGTTAAGAATAAGGAAAGAAAGCAGTCAGCTGGTGGTGCAATACTCCAGAAAACAGCAATCCATGCATATACCAAATTTCAAAGAAAATAGAGTAGCAACTCACCAATGTCTTCTTAAAATCATATTTTATTCAGGACAACATTTTTCATCTTTATCAATGATACATATTCATGGACAGCACATAACAGACGCCAGCAAAACAATCATAAGGCAACAGCCATTTCATGCTATCTCACAGCACTTCATCAAAAATAAACAGAAGTTCGAGGGAGGATCGGAGTGACATCACTGGACTGGATTCTGTAATCATAACATTCTGTAATTTTTTTTCCATTTATATCAGAACCTTCTTTAAAGAGACTCTGTCAGTAGGTTTATGCTGTCCTATCTAAGGGTAGCATAAACTAGTGACAGAGAAGCTGAACAGAATGATGTATCACTTACATTGTTCTGTGAAGCTGATTTGGTGATATCTTCCTAAATAACAAGGACAATAACTAGTCTTCTCCATTATGTGTGTGCTCAGCAGTTCTGGATATTCATGAGCACCAGCACACTCTGGCAGTTGGCAGCTGTCTATCTATACTGTGTATAGGCAGACAGCTGTTAATCCACAGCCAGGGGGTGTAGTTAGTGGTGCAAACTAAAGAACATTCTTCTGCATATCATTGATTGGTTAAACAGAATGATGTAAATAGTACACCGTTCTGTTCAGCATTTCTGTCACTACTTGATGCTGCCTTCATTTAAGGCCCCATAAACCTGGTTACAGATTCCCTCTGGAGGGGAAGTCCCACAAAGGTACAAAAACTGCAGGCAGGCTGGGGGGAATGGGGTACAGTAAAATAATAAAGAACTGAATTCACCCATCCTTGTGCCTCCCATGTGCCGCTCCCATGTTCTGTTTACTGACTGTCATCTTCAGCTGGAAACCTGGTACGTCATGTACTTGGCTTCTCCAGATAAAACGTCACAGCCCGGTTGAGTAATCACCCCCTCAGCCAGTCAGTGACTGGGGTGGTGTCGTTTCCCAGTCACTGATTGGCTGGGCAGACAATCACTCAGTCAGGCATGTGACATTGCAGCTAAAAGAGCTGTAAGTCACCGCTTGATATGAACGGCATGAGTTGAGTTGTTCATTATTTTCTTTCCCCCTCCAGCCTGCCTTCAGTTTTTGTACTTCCGTCAGATTTCTCCTTTAACCCCTTAAGGACAGAGCCTGAAATGACCTTAATGACAGAGACAAATTTTATGAATATGACCTGTGTTACTTTATTCATTAATAACTTCAGGATGCTTTTACCTATCCGGCTGATTCTGAGATTGTTTTCTCGTGACATATTGTACTTTACATTTCTGGTAAATTGGAGTCGATACTTATAAAGAATCTTTATGAAAAAAACCCAAATAACGTGAAAAATTGTAAAAAAATGCATTTTTCCAACTTTGAAACTTTTTTGCTTATACAGAAAGTGGTTATACCACATAAATTATATATTAAATAGCATTAGCAACATGTCTACTTTATGTTGGCGGCATTTATTAAACGATCTTTCATTTTTTTTAGACAATAGAAAGCTTAAAACATAAGCAGCAAATTTCCAAATTTTCAGTAAAATTTCAAAATCAGATATTTTTAGGGACCTGTTCAGGTTTAAAGTGTATTTGAGGGGACTGTATGTTAGAAAGCCCCACAAAGCACCCCATTTCAGAAACTGCACCCCCCACACTCTGCAAAAGCACATCCAGAGAGTGTTTTAACCCTTTAGGGGAGTCACAGAAATAAAAGCTAAATGTGTAAGAAATTTTAAAATTTTTATTTTCCGTGCAGAGATTTTATTGTAATCCAATATTTTTCATATTTATAAACTTATTACCAGAGAAATGCACCCCAATATTGATCTCTCCGTTTCTGCAGTTTATAGAAATACCCCATATGTGGCTCTATTGCGCTATTTGACACAACCACAAGCCTCAGATATAAGGGAGCGCCTAGTGAATTTCAATGGCTCCGTTATATTTGGTCATTTCTGACTGTACCACTTCAGGTTGGCAGAGGCTCTGGGGTGCCAAAACCTAAAAAACACCCCTAAAGGGACACCATTTAGAAAACCACACCCCTCAAGGAATGTAACAAGGGGTGCGGTGAGCATTTGGACCCCACAGGTGCTTCACAGATTTTCCTAACAATATGGCGTGAAAAAAGAAAAATTTACACTAAAACGTTGTTCTAGCCTTCAATTTTTCATTTTCACAAAGGGATAAGAGAAAAAAAAAGACACAAAACATGTAGCGCAGTTTCTCCCGAGTACAGAAATACCCCACATGTGGACATAAAGCGCAATTTGGGTGCAGGGCAAGCCTCCAAAGGGAAGGAGCGCCAATTGGCTTTTGGAAGCTAGATTTCACTGGAATGGATTTCAAGGGCCATGTCGCATTTACAGAGCCCTCGTGCTGCCAAGACACTGGAAACCCCCCACAAGTGACCCCATTCTGGAAACTATACCCCTCAAGGAATCTAACAAGGCGGGCAGTGAGCATATGGACCCCACTGGTGACGGGCACATATGTAGAACATGTGCTGTGAAGATGAAAAATACTATTTTTTTCACTTTCACAGCACAAATGTGCCCGTCACCAGGGGGGCATATCACCGCTGCCCCCCTTGTTAGATTGCTTATGGGGTGTAGTTTTCAGAATGGGGTCACTTGTGGGGGGTTTGTACTGTCCTGGCCGCACAGGGGCTTTCTAATTGCAACATGGCATCCTCTAATGGGAATGGCGGCCATGTCTATTTAGTTGGGGAAAAGGGACAATTTTAATTAATTTGGGGGTATTAGGCCAATTAGAAGTTTATAAGGTTGAAAAGGACAAGAGTCCATCAAATTCAACCTGTGTTGATCCAGAGGAAGGCAAAAAACCCTCGTGAGGCAGAAAACAGTAGCCTCATCACAGGGGAAAAATTCCTTCCCGACTCCATATTGGCAATCAGACTAATCCCTGGATCAACGTGACCCCTGAAATAGGAATATGGGACAGAATATTGAAAATTTAGAACTCCAATGACGTGTGGTACGCCTTGAAGCAATCGTTTATGCAGAGGGCGGGGTGATCAGGACAGGTGTCACACTGGTAAGTGGTGTCCTTCCTGATCCCCCTTTTGTGGCACACTCTGCACTTCTTTTGGGATCTCCCCTTTTTTCCAGTGTGGGGGACTTCACCTGGAAAATGTTGTCCCTCTACGATACGGGGTCCTTCATATCCAGAAGCGCTGGGGCCCGCTCCGTGGCTGCCGAATATCAGGGCTTTGATTACTGCTTCCTGGAAATCAAGGAATTTCCCCTGGTGGCCGGCACATTGGTACAACACAAAAGGGTTGTACATCGCTGTTTGTACCAGATGTATGGCCACCTTTTTGTACCACGTTCTGGTTTTTCGCGTGGCGTTATATGGTTTGAGGACTTGATCTGAGAGATCAACTCCTCCCATATACTGATTGTACTCTAGAACACAATCAGGTTTGTTCACCACGTTTGTGGTACCACGTACAGTGACAGGGGTGACGCTATTCCTGTGAATTGTGGTCAGAATAAGGACATCGCGCTTGTCCTTATATCTGACCAACAACATGTTTTCACAGGCATAGGCCTTGCACGCACCCCTTTTCATTGTTTCTCTAACAGGGTGACTTGGTAGGCCTCTTTGGTTTTTTCAGATCGTGACGCAAGCTACAGTAGCTCGGGCAGCGAGGGACCGAAACAGGGGGATGCTGGTATAAAAGTTATCAACGTACAGGTGGTAACCTTTATCCAGCAGTGGGAAGATCAGTTCCCAAACGATCTTCCCACTAACTCCGAGGATGGGGGGGCATTCTGGGGGCTGGATTTGGGTGTCCCTACCCTCATACACTCTAAATCTGTAAGTGTACCCTGAGGTACTCTCACAGAGTTTGTAGAATTTCACGCCATACCGCGATCTTTTATTGGGAAGGTATTGGCGGAAATGGAGTCTTCCTTTGAAGCTCAGGAGGGACTCTTCTACTGAGATGTATTTCTCTGGAATATACATCTCAGCAAATTTGGATGAGAAGTGCTCTATGACCGGCCGTACTTTGTACAGTCGGTCATATGAGGGGTCATCTCGTGGGGGGCACCTTGCATTGTCATTATAATGCAGGAATTTTAGGAGGGTTTCGAATCGTACCCGTCCCATGGCCATTCTGTAAAGTAGGGTATTATACATAATATTCTCACTCCAGTATTGCCGCATTGTGTTTTTTTTTTACTAGGCCCATGTGCAGCAGGAGCCCCCAAAATTTAGTCATTTCGGCTGCATCAGTAGGGGTCCACGCCATGGGCCTAGCAAAAGAAGAGGAGGGGTTCTGGGCCAGGAATTGGTGCGCGTACAGATTTGTTTGCGCCACCATCAAATTTACAAGGTCATCAGAGAAATAGAGCTTGAAAAAGTCTATTTCTCTGAGACCTGTGGGGTTAATTTGGATTCCCGCCGTTGCCATAAAGCCAGGAATCCAGGGCTGATAATTTTGGGGGTCTGGGGTCCAGATGGGGTCACCTGTCTGGGGGACGGGGGGCGGGATGGGGTCACCTGTCTGGGGAACGGGGGGTGGGATGGGATGACGTGTCTGGGGGGCAGGGGGCGGGATGGGATGATGTGTCTGGGGGGCAGGGGGCTGGATGGGATGACGTGTCTGGGGGGCCGGGGGCGGGATGGGATGACTTGTCTGGGGGGCAGGGGATGGTATTGAATGACGGGGGGCAGCCCGAGGCGTTCTCCTTGGACGCCGTGGTGGATAATCATCATCACTGGATGATGATGATGATGATGATGAGGATGAATGGAGGAATGAAGGATCATCCTCACTGGCTGTTTCGGTGTCAGAGGCGATAAGTGCGTACGCCTCTTCCACCGAAAATCGTTTCTGTGACATTTTTATACGGGGATTGGGGTAGGGGGGGTATGTAAATGTAATGTGGTGTAGTGTAAAGCTTTATTAGATGTATTGTAATGTAATG
This sequence comes from Dendropsophus ebraccatus, assembly GCF_027789765.1. Classification (NCBI taxonomy): domain Eukaryota; kingdom Metazoa; phylum Chordata; class Amphibia; order Anura; family Hylidae; genus Dendropsophus; species Dendropsophus ebraccatus. The sequence goes on along the minus strand of NC_091455.1, from coordinate 74,126,420 downwards.
TGTGGTAGTGTAGTGTAGTGTTTTGTGTTTTACGTGTTTTTCACAGTAAGGGGGGGGAACCTACGCCAAAAAAAGGGTTGCTGATAAATGCCGCACTTATGTGCGGTACTTATCAGCAAACAGTGGCGGTAGGATATAGAAAAAAAAGGGTGAAAAGGGGGGAAAAAAACCCCTACGCCAAAAAAGCGGAGTTGCTGATCAGCGGCGCACTTACGTGCGATGCTGATCAGCACTCAGCAGCGAAAGGGCGCAAAAAAAAAAAAAAATGCTATTTCTTCACCCCAAAGCCACTGATTAGTGTATGATATACACTAACCAGCCGCTAGGGGGCAGTACTACGTACCTGACGGAAATAGCCGAAGATCTCCGGAAAAAACGAAGTTACCTGACAAGACCCGAACGAAGACGCCGAACGATGACGCGGAAAGAAGCGGACGCCGAACGAAGACGCGGAAAGAAGCGGACACCACGGGATCGCCGATTCGCCGCACCGGACGCTACGATCAGGTGAGTATGGTGCACTACACACCACACACACCTGCTCTGCTCACCTCAGCTAACCGACTGAGGTGTGCAGATCAAAGTAAAAATATTTATTTTTACTTTGATCGCCGCTATTGGCCGGCCGGGCTTGGCACCATGGCCCCCTCTAGTATACACATTAATGATGATTGGTGCTGTCTCGTACAGCACCAATCATCATTAAATTCGGGGTCCCCGGGTCACCGATGACCCGGGAACCGGAAAATCACTGTAGTTGGCTGATTTGGATAAATCAGCCAATTACAGCGATCGTCGGCACGGAGGGGTTAATCACCCCCCCGTGCCGACAAGCTACGGTGGTCTGCTGTTAGTAACAGCAGCCATCATTACCCGATCGCCGCGTGTTTACACGCAGCGGTCGGGTAAACATCGGGCGTAAATTTACGCCCTGGTGCGTTAAGTACCAGGCTGCGAGGGCGTAAGTTTACGCCCGATGTCGTTAAGGGGTTAAAGTTTCTGTGTCTGCTCTTGCGTATGGGTTATGAATGAAAAATTTCAACCGGGTTGCACTGAAGGAATAAGCCTTAAAGGGGTATTCCCCCCAAAATTATTTTTGCATTAATACGCTGCCCACCCGTAGCTTTCCATCTTTTCAATATAAAGTTATTACGGATTCTGCAGAGTTTTGCTGTTATCCAGCTGCATTCACCTCCACGGATTGCATAGAATCATCAGACCTCAGTCCACACCGACACGCTCCCTGCTCCTGGCCCCCACCCTCCGTGTCGGCATCACGTGTCCTCAGTCCCAGCACAATGAAGTGACTGAGAACACTGATGGGGTGGCTGCTGTTACAGAGGGAGACAGTGATCAGCGCAGCTGTGACTGCATCCCTCTCTAACAGCAGCCACCCGGTCACCCCCAGCCCAGAGCTCACCCCGTGTGTCCAGCACTCACCCGCAGCACACAGCCCCCCGCCCCATCACCCGTGGCATCCCTCACTCACCCGCGGCAACCTCCCCACCCCCGCGACAAGCTCCGTCCCCGCGACAAGCTCCGCCCCCTGCAAGTGCCCGCGGCAAGCTCCGCCCCCCGCGATCGCCCACAGCAAGCTCCGCCCCCATCGCCCGCGGCAAGCTCGCCCAACCCCCCCCTCAGCAATCGCACGCAGCAAGCTCCGTCCCCCGCGATCGCCCGCGGCAAGCTCCGCCCCTTATCGCCCCCGCAAGCTCCGCCTCCATCGCCCGCAGCAAGCTCCGCCCCCAATTGTTCGCGGCTCTGCTACACCGTCCCCCCCAACTCAGCTCTGCTACGCCGTCACCGCCAACTCAGCTCTGCTACGCCGTCACCGCCAACTCAGCTCTGCTACGCCGTCACCGCCAACTCAGCTCTGCTACGCCGTCACCGCCAACTCAGCTCTGCTATGCCATCATCATCTCCTTCATTGTCTCAGCTCTGCTACTTCACCATCATCAGGCATAAGCATTGCATGATGGGAAATGTAGTTTCCTATCTTGGATATAGATTGGCTTTTAGAAAAACTTGTAACTCAGGAACGGCAGCAGCTAGAAAGATGGGAGACGGCTCAAAATACTCAGGGGGACTTGAAGAGTAAGACCAGCTAGGTTTGGGAGCATTTCATTTTTTTAGCTCTTGGGGGGAGTACCCCTTTAATACAAACTTTCTTCATCAGTGGTAGATGTACTTCATATTTTTAATCCACCATGAAAATGGCTTGTTTCCGTACGCATGTGATTATGATATTTATAATCTGAAAAGAAACAAAGAAAAAATCCATAAAAGAACATTGACATATAATCAGTGATTAGATCTTAAAATCCTAGTCTGGAGAACAATATCGTCTATAAAACAATGAGGATTTGAGGAAAGCTATTGATTGTTTGATGCTGAAATGCTAGTAGTGTAAAATCAGCAAATATAATGTGTTGGGTGTATAAAGATTAATGTGTTCAATAAAAGACCGTCATATGTCAACAAAAGAAGCATTGGTTTGTAAAAGGTATAGAGCATAACTAGCCCATTCCAGTGCAATTTGTTGTGTAAAAAAGGAATGGTGGTTTCCGGCATATGAACCAGCTAAATTATTCATCTGCTTTGTGTGGAATATATAAATGCATTTTTAATTTTAATTAGAGTAGGAAATAGTTATCATACTTTGTACATATGGTTAGCATTGACCCCTTCCCACACTGTACTTTCTCATCACTCTCTATTCCTTAATGGAGGGAAAGATTGGTGGTATCTAATAGTTAGACGTCTGCTGTGGTATCCCGAAGATATTCATCTTCAAGTGGAAATTGATTACTAAGCTGTTGTCATTCTATATAGTCCTGTTCCATTTTTATTATATTAACAACACTATCCAATATATATATATATATATATATATATATATATATATATATATATATATATACACACCTACTCTGTATTTCATGTATTTATAATAAAGTGATTCTTCCCCCCCCCCCAACAGTTAGGACATTGGGTTTTATCTGATTTTAGAAAAGAAGTAAGATGTGGGAAGTCTCATGATCTTTCTGTCTGTCTATCTATCTATCTATCTATTATTGTTACTTAGCACAAATGTATCCTGTATTCAGCACATGCAGTATGCAAGCAATGTTTTGCAGCCCTTCCCTTCAACCAGGTGACATTACATTATATTTTAAAAAATTCAGAAGAGAGCAATTTAGAAAACACACACACACACACACACACACACACACACATAAAAGTATAAATAAATTAAGTACAAAACACATATAATCCCCACGGCCCCAATACAATAATACATGCAGGGAAAAAAAGTAAATAAATTTACAGTAGTATCTTTGCATGTGTAATGTCTCTGGAAATAAAAGAAAAAGAAAACTGCTAATTATGTAAATTTTTTCATGAAAAATAGGCATTCTACAGATATCGGCCAAAATTTACCACTGTCATAAAGTACAATATGTCACGAGAAAATTGCATGGATAAGTTATAGCATCATGGAGGTATAACCACATAAAGTGAGACTGGTCAGATTTAAAAAAAATGTTCTCTGGTCCTTAAGGCACTATCTGGACTGGTTCTGAAGGGGTTAAACAACAACTAAATGTTTACCATCATTATTATAAATTGTATTATTATTATTATTATTATTATTATTATTATTATAATATATGTAGTAGTAGTATTATTATTACTACTGTATATCTGGCTAGCACTTGAAGAACTCATAGATGTATAGTCCAGAAGTGGTAATATATACATATATATATATATATATATATATATATATATATACATTAACTGTAATAAGTGTTTCAAATATACTGCAATTTTCTGCAGATTATACGTTGTTTATATGAATTACTTGCTTCTAGTTTATTTCAGTCAGCAAAAAATAACGTGACAGGTTTTCCAGGAAATACAATGCACACTTGTCTCCTGGGACCATTATTTTAAGATTCCACTGTGGGATTTGTAAATATATCTACAATGTAACGTCACATAGAGATTAAAACTGGACAAGTAATGGAAGTCAGCTTGTTGCAGCTCCTCAGGCCAATATTATATCTTTAGGAATTCATGGATATTTTTTTTTAATTGTAGTAGTTACTGTTCTTATGATCTTCAGAGATTCCCTTGTAGTAATAACAATGATGCACCCTACCAGTTGATTTCTTATCAACTGGTAAATGTATTTGGAAAGTAGAGACATAAAAGTAATTGTGACTGTATTTGCTAGAAAGAAAGGAAAAGAAAAAAGAAAACAAGTCCAAGAAGATGTCCCCTGTGAGTCACTGGATGTAATTATGCTGAACGGTACTCACTATGTTTTTTTTTTAAATCCTCCCCTTGAGAAATTTCTGCATGTGTCTGTGTAAGTTAATAATAATCAAAACATTGGCAGCCTTATAAAGATAATGATCCAAGTATCCAAGTGTGGAGGTATTCTTTTAGTATTTTTTTTTTAAACATCCACCTTGAGAAAATTCTGCATATCTCTGTGTGAGAAAACACTAATAAGAAAAATTGACAGTCTGAGAAGATAATGATGAATGTTTCATATGAAGAAATAGCTAAAACATATTTAGGTTCTTTCCATATTCCTTGCAACAGGAAATTTTGACCACATTGATGTCATCAGACTGTTTCACATAAGATCAGGCTTACAGAAAGTAGCTATCTTAGACCGTTTTAAAGGGAAACTAACAGCGGGTAAAAAGACTCTCTAACATTCTGTTATGTTTCCATAGGACATGGGATGCTGAGAATGAAGGTCATTTATTACCTTTACCCTTAGTGTTGTTTTTGCTAACTCTTCAATCAAAATGTAAATCAGGCAGTTTGGTGCACTGGGACAGGCCAAACACCTTTCGGCTCGGTTCATACACTGTATTGACAATGGCTGCAGTATCGGCCGGATGAACATTATTTTATTTCTATTTGCATTGCAGGCACCATAGATAGATAGATAAAAGGGGGTAGTGCGGCGGTAAACAATTATTCACAGAATAACACACATTACAAAGTTATACAACTTTGTAATGTATGTTATGTCTGTGAATGGCCCCCTTCCCCGTGTCCCACCACCCCCACCCATGTACCCGGAAGTGTGGTGCGCTATACATACCTGTCACGTGCCGACTAGTCTCCGAACTTCAGTCTGTGATGTCGTCTTCGGACGGCCCGGCCGAATCCTTCCGAGCGTCCTGAGTGCCGGCCACCCTCTTCAGCGTCATCACATGCTCAGCTGCGATTGGCTGAGCACAGTTTGGCTCAGCCAATCGCGGCTGAGCAGCTGATGACGCGGCCGCATGATTGACTGCTCAGCCGCGATTGGCTGGGAACAGTTATGCTCAGCCAATCGCGGCTGAGCAGCCAATGACGCTGAAGAGGGCGGCCGACACTCAGGACGCTTGGAGGGATTCGGCTGGGCCGTCCGAAGACGACATCACAGACTGAAGTTCGGAGACGAGTCGGCACGTGACGGGTATGTATAGCGCACCACACTTCCGGGTACACGGGTGGGGGTGGTGGGACACTGGGAAGGGGGCCATTCACAGACATAACATACATTACAAAGTTGTATAACTTTGTAATGTGTGTTATTCTGTGAATAATTCTTTACCGCCGCACTACCCCTTTAAGGATTAAAAAATCACCATTTCATTTCTCCTATATTGGAGTGTTTCAGTATGGGATGTGAAGTTTATAAATATGAGGTAGATAAATAGATAAATTGAATAATAGTCCTCACAAGTCCTTCATAAGTGCTTTATTTCACAATTGCAACATATCTAACATGGAGCTACGTTTTAGTGTCCCCAAGATCATTTTCAAGCTTGAAAATTACCTCAGGAGGAAGCTAAAATGGAGCACTTGATAATGAAGGTGGGACTAGTGTAGAGAGGTCTTATTTTAATGGCACCCAATCTAATTTTGATGAATTATTACACCTACAAATTCCAAAAGAAAACAAATTCTATATAATAATTGCAAGGTGGGAGTACACTAATTAACTAGAACACCTATAACTCGCACCATGAAATAAATACAAACAATATTATATTAAATATCCTTTATTAATGCATTATCCAAATTTAAAATACACCTATAAAACATGGGGGGAATGATACACAGTAAGATGACATGGGTATGTCGGTGTTAACCCCTTAGTGACCGCCGCACGCATATTTACGGCGGCCACTAATAGGCTTTATTCCGATGCGTACGCCTTTTAACGCAGAGCGCTGACACCCTCCTGTAACTGCCCGGAGAGGAGGATTTTCCGCTCCGAGCAGTTTAACCCGTTAAATGCCGCTGTCAAACCATGACAGCGACATCTAACGGGTGCCGGTGTGTCCCGGTCGGCACCGTGGGTCACTTACGTGATCGCGATGTCCCTTGGCGCCGGACGGTCCTCCGATGTCTCCATGGTGATCCTGGGGTCCTAATGAAGGTCCCCGGGGTTCCCATGGAGATGCCTCATGCTGAAAGGGGTGGCCGTGGCTGTTGCCTGTCAGCATGATACAATACATTGCAGTACATCAGGTACTGCAATGTATTGTATCGGTGATCTAAGTATTTTACACTAGTGTACAGTAATGTACACTAGTGTAAAAGTAAAAAAAAAAGTGAAAAAGTGTGCACCAAACACAACACAGCCCCCCCAGCCCCCCCAATAATAAAAATGCATTACATTCCCCATACACAATAAAAGTTGACATAAAAGTGATCAAAAACACAAATCATATACATATTTGGTATCGTTACGTCCGTAACAACCCAATCTATAAAACTATATCAATAATTACACCACACGACACACGCTGTAAAAAAAAAAACAAACTGTACCAGAATAGCAGTATTTTATTAATCTGCTTTACAAAATACGTTATAAAAGAGATAAAAAGTCATATACATATAAAACTTGATATCAATAGAAACTACAGATCTTCCCGCAAAAAATAAGCCCAAAACCAGCTCTGTCGCGCAAAAGATAAGAACGCTATGGATCTTGCAATGTGGCGACAGTTTTTGTGGCTTTTTTCTAGGAAGTTAGTTTCTATTGCGCCCAAGTGATAATAGTTAAAAAACCTACACAAATGTGGTATCGCCGTAACTGTAGTGACCCAGAGAATACATGTATTATGTTATTAGTGACTGCCGATACGGATTTTTACGGCGATCACTAACCTATTCCGCTGCCATCAGCTCTTAATGGCGATGGCGCAGAATAGTGAAGCAGCGCCGGTAATACCCGCAGCCTCCTCCTCTCAGCTATCGGAGGTAGCTGAGGGGTTGGGCCAGAGTGTTGGCTCAGTCCCGGCCAGTCCCCTCACCGGCGATCGCCGTTATTACCAGTATTATTACCACCGGTAACGGGCATTGCCAGCGCAGCTGAACGCTTTCATCTCAGCGCAGTGAATCCACAGTGAGAGGAGATGAAAACATGTCCCCCCCCCCCCGTCCCCAGAATTAACCCTAGTGACCTGGTCACTGACCCTCCCCTCCCTGGGCGGCCATCTGATCCTAGATGGCCGCCGCCATCACTGTCAACAGACTCTGTTCACAGTGATGGATTCCTAAAAATGATCAAAGCTCCATTCTCTCCACCACCGGAGGTGGCAGAAAGCATGGGGCAATGATCAGGGACCACCCGGTGTGGTCCCAGTACAAGCGATCAGCGGTATATACTATATACCGCTGATCGCTTGTTCCAAATGGTGCCGGCACTTTTTTACCATTGCACCAAAATCAAAAGCCGCCCAGAATTAGCTGTAACCACTCCAGATTACCTGTAACCACCCCAGATTACCTGTAACCACCCCAGATTACCTGTAACCAGCCCAGATTGCCCGTCACCTCCCCAGATTGCCTGTAACCACCCAGATTGCCCGTAACCCCCCAGATTGCCCGTAATCCCCCCCAGATTGCCCGTAACCCCCCCAGACAGCCCATAACCATCGCAGACAGCCCGTAACCACCACAGATTGCCCGTAACCATCGCAGACAGCCCGTCGCCACCCCAGATTGCCCGTCGCCGCCCCAGATTGCCGGTTGCCACCCCAGATCACCAGTGAACATTACCAGATTGCTCGTCACCAACCCAGATAGCCAGTGAACACTCCCAGATAGCCAGTAAACACCCCCAGTTAGCCAGTAAACACCCCCAGATTGCCCGTAACCACCCCAGATAGCCAGTAAACACCCCCAGATTGCCCGTACCCCCATATAGCCAGTAAACACCCCCAGATTGCCCGTAACCACCTCAGATTGCCCATAACCTACCCAGATTGGCACAGACTGCTCGTAACCACCCCAGATTGCCCATAACCAAACCAGATTCCCTTTCGCAACCTCAGATAGCCAGTAAACACCCCCAGTTAGCCAGTAAACACCCCCAGATTGCCCGTAACCACCCCAGATAGCCAGTAAACACCCCCAGATTGCCCGTACCCCCATATAGCCAGTAAACACCCCCAGATTGCCCGTAACCACCTCAGATTGCCCATAACCTACCCAGATTGGCACAGACTGCTCGTAACCACCCCAGATTGCCCATAACCAAACCAGATTCCCTTTCGCAACCTCAGATAGCCAGTAAACACCCCAAGATTGTCCATTACCACCCCAGATAGCCAGTAAACACCCACATACTGCCTGTAACTAAAATGACACTCCTTCCCTTCTGAGCCCCGCTGTGTGCCCATACAGTGGTTTATGCCCACATGTTATGCTGTTCCTCGTGAAATTGAGAAATTTCAAACTAAACAAACATATTATTGGAAAAATTCTATTTTTTCATTTTTATTGTCTTCTTTTGAATACTTTCCTCTAATACCTGTGGGGTCAAAATGGTCACCACACCCCAAGATGTATTCTTTGAGGGGTGTACTTTCCAAAATGGGATGACTTTTGTGGGGGTTTTATCTGCTGACACTACAGGGGAGCTGCAAACGCACCTGGCATTCAGAAAATTCTTCAGCAAAATCTGAACTGGAAATGCTAATTGTCGCTCCTTCCCTTCTGAGCCCCGCTGTGTGCCCATACAGTGGTTTACGCCCACATATGGGGTACCATTGTACTCAGGATAACCTGCCTTACAAAATTTGGGGTGCATTTTCTCTCATGTTGCTTATGAAAATGAGATACTTAAATCTTAACAAAAATATTATTGGAAAATTTCTATTTTCCATTTTTTTTTTGGTCTAATTGTGAATACTTTCCTCCAGCCCCTGTAGGGTTAAAATGCTCATTATACCACTAGATTAATTCTTTAAGGTGTCTAGTTTCCAAAATTGGGTCACTTATGGGGGTTTACTATATACAAGCCTCCTAAATCAACTTAAAAAAAGAACTGGTGCCTAAAAAAAAATCAGTTTTGGAAATTTCATGAAAATTTCATAATTTGCTGATACATTTCTAAGCCCCGTAACACCCTAAAAAAGTGAACTATGTTTACGAAATGAAGCCAGAATAAAAAGGACATATTCATAATGTGACTTACTAACTAATTTTTGTCATGTGACTTTCTTTTTTTAGAAACAAAGAATTTCAAAGTTCGTTAAGTGCAAATTTTTCAAATTTTTCATGATATTTTAATGTTTGTCACAAAAAAACACAAGACAGTGACCAAATTTTGCCACTACCATAAAGTACCATATGTTATGAAAAAACTGTTTCAGAATCGCTAGCATACATTAAAGCATCACTGAGCTATAAGCGCATAAATTGAGACAGGTCAGATTTTGAAAAATGAGCCTGGTCATTAAGGCCCAAATAGGCTTGGTCCCTAAGGGGTTAAGATATTCATAACATTATTCAAAACAATTATATTGACTAATAAATACAAAAAATAAATAAATAATCAAGTGGGGAAGTAATTCAAGTTGTGGGACCGTAGTACAGAAAAATAGCTATTATAATAAATACATTTTTACAAAAATAAAGCGAGCAAGCGAAACGTGCGTCGAAGCACACATGGTAATGGGGTGGTTGATTCCAGTCTGATGTATGGGTAATGGGGTTTGCGGTATTGGACATGCTGGGTTACTAAAACAATTCTTGTGCTGGTGCTGCTTCAATTTTCAATATATTATCATAGTACTTTAGTTATGGCTTGCACTTGCACTTTTTGAAATAATTTATTCATTATAATAGCTATGTTTCTGTACTAATTTTGATGAAGTCTAATGTGCTGCTTTCTTGTGGAAATAGATACATAGTCAGTTCCAGCTGCCTCTTGGGCTACAGAGTCTTGCTGGGCCCCTTTATTGGGCTCTGCCTCCTATCCATTGCAATGTTGCCCTCAACAGCTAAAGCTGAACATAATTGTAACCGAGTTTCTGTGCCCAAAAGTGTGAATTGAACTCATCAAGAGTGTAAAACAGTAGTTTTCTATCTATCCACTTCAGTCTGCAATTGTGTCTTTTAAGAGGGCTCCTCAACCTCCACCTTACATGTAATTCTTTAAGAAATAACATACTGTATGATAAAAAGCTTTCACGTATGGTAGAGTTATGCCCCTATTCCACAGGTCGTTTAGAGGAGCAAACGAGCGCTCTCGTTTGCTCCTCGTTCCCCGCCTGCTGCCGCCGCTATTCAACGCTGCTGCAGCGAGCGGGTGAGTGCGGGAGGGGGCGGCGGGGAGCTGCGGGGGGGGGGGGGGGGCTGCCCGGGGGATCGCTAATCGTCCAGGCAGCCCATAGGATATAGCAGCGTCTGCTGCCGATGCTCCTATTCAACGGAGCGACGTCAGCAGATCGCTGCTATATCAGTCGCTTGTTTTTCAACATGTTGAAAAACAAGCGACTGCAACGATCAGCTGACATGAACGATGTCGGCTGATCGTTGCACTCTATTCCACCGGACAATTATCGGAATAGGGCCTTTAGCTTTAATCACCTCTAAATACATAGGGCCACAATGATTTACATAAGGTAGCACATTTACTGTTGGATAATTTTGTGGTTGTCACTTTACTGGTGAGACGTTGAGTTAATCTTTATAACTATACAAGACATCAGAGGCTTTCAGTAAGAGGAGACTTTGTTTCCCCAGAACAGACTGCTGGATGATGATAGTTAAAATGGAACTTTTAAATATCTAAAAGAAGGTACACATCTAAATGAGTTATGTTATGATGCAAACCACAGACTTTAAAATAGAAGCCTACTACTCAGCCTTAAAATACATTCTACCTTCTGTATTAAAGTTACTTTTACTGTGGAATCTCAAAGTAAAAGAATTAATATTTTATAAAAGGCAAATGGTAGCTTTAAGTTGTTTGTCAGAGCCTGTATAATTTAAGTGTCTCTTATTTAAAAATGATGCTACAGTAAAATCAATGTATAACATTTTCCTCCTTATTGATTTTTTTTTATGCCAGTCGGACTTCCATAATGGCATTTTACCTCCATCATATCTGTTCATGTTTTACAAGGTCCTCTAAAACAGTAATGATGAAATGCGAGATGGTGCTGACAAGTCTTTCATTGTCTTTTTTAGCCAGAAAGCTCATCCATAAAACAACAGCTGTTACTCAATCACTAGGTACACACATAACTGGTTATATATACAGTATGTATATTTGTGGACTAATGATTGCATTTTTGCTATATTACTGCACTATGTAGCAGTAGCTTTATGTTGTAAGACTAAAATTTTTCAAAATCAAGAAATTGAAAGTAAAGTTGTTATGTTGTCATTGGACCTTACAGAATAAGTATAATGAGTGAAAGGTATGGCAATAGTAAAGTATATAAACTATAGTAACCAAATTCTGGTTGTTGACTTACTGTTATACCGCCAATTCTAAGATATGAGCAAAAATCCTAGTTAAAGGATTGATTCCTATTTATATATGAAGAATCCAAGGAACCATGCAATGTTCTCAAGAAAAAATTTCTCTTTACTACGAATCCATGAAAAATTGTCAAGAAGCAATTGTGATGTTTCGGCCAATATGGGCTTTGTCAAGCCAATAGAGGAGTGCAAAGACAATTCCCTTCTGGTCATTTTGAATGAAATGTCACGCTTTGCTAATCTGAATGCATTTGTAATAAAGAGGTTTTTTATCTTGTGAACATTGACCCAGTGCCTTGGTTGACAACAGCATAGTCATGGATGACATAAACCATGTTTCCTGAAAGTCTGTCCATGGATACAGGTTGTCTTATGACTGTGATCATCATTTCTCCTGCACTATTTGACAGCTAGGACCCTGATTTATTTTAATTTCTATGTTCAAATAATTCAGTCAATCTCTGTGCTGCTCATCAGAATTTATTTGGACCAAAGCTATATATATATATATATATATATATATATATATATATATATATATATATATTTATATATATATGTAACACTAAAGTACATTTAGGAAAAAAATTATTATAAAGCCAGCTCCTGCACCTCATTCCAAAGTTGCACCAATAAAGTCTATACTATATAGGTTGTATATATATATATATATATATATATATATATATATAAATATATATATATATACTGTATATATATATATATATATATATATACATACACACTACCGTTCAAAAGTTTGGGGTCACATTGAAATGTCCTTTTCCATGAAGATAATTTAAACTAGTCCTAACTTTAAACAAATACACTCTATACATGGCTAATGTGGTAAATGAGTATTCTAGCTGCAAATGTCTGGTTTTTGGTGCAATATCTACATAGGTGTATAGAGGCCCATCTCCAGCAACTATCACTCCAGTGTTCTAATGGTACAATGTGTTTGCTCATTGGCTCAGAAGGATAATTGATGATTAGAAAACACTTGTGCAATCATGTTCACACATCTGAAAACAGTCTAGCTCATTACAGAAGCTACGAAACTGACCTTCCTTTGAGCAGATTGTGTTTCTGGAGCATCACATTTGTGGGGTCAATTAAATGCTCAAAATGGCCAGAAAAAGAGAACTTTCATCTGAAACTCGACAGTCTATTCTTGTTCTTAGAAATGAAGGCTATTCCATGCGAGAAATTGCTAAGAAATTGAAGATTTCCTACAACGGTGTGTACTACTCCCTTCAGAGGACAGCACAAACAGGCTCTAACCAGAGTAGAAAAAGAAGTGGGAGGCTGCGTTGCACAACTAAGCAAGAAGATAAGCACATTAGAGTCTCTAGTTTGAGAAACAGACGCCTCACAGGTCCCCAACTGGCATCTTCATTGAATAGTACCCTCAAAACACCAGTGTCAACATCTACAGTGAAGAGGCGGCTGCAGGATTTTGGGCTTCAGGGCAGAGTGGCAAAGAAAAAGCCATATCTGAGACTGGCCAATAAAAGAAAAAGATTAAGATGGGCAATAGAACACAGACATTGAAAAGAGGAAGACTGGAAAAAAGTGTTGTGGACGGATGAATCCAAGTTTGAGGTGTTTGGATCACAAAGAAGAACGTTTGTGAGACGCAGAACAAATGAAAAGATGCTGGAAGAATGCCTGACGCCATCTGTTAAGCATGGTGAAGGTAATGTGATGGTCTGGGGTTGCTTTGGTGCTGGTAAGGTGGAAGATTTGTACAGGGTAAAAGGGATTCTGAATAAGAAAGGCTATCACTCAATTTTGCAACGCCATGCCATACCCAGTGGACAGTGCTTGATTGGAGCCAATTTCATCCTACAACAGGACAATGACCCTAAACACACCTCCAAATTGTGCAAGAACTATTTACAGCAGAAGCAGGCAGCTGGTATTCTATCGGTAATGGAGTGGCCAGAGCAGTCACCAGATCTGAACCCCATTGAGCTGTTGTGGGAGCAGCTTGACCGTATGGTACGCCAGAAGTGCCCATCCAACCAATCCAACTGCTTCTAGAAGCGTGGGGTGCAATTTCTCCAGCTTACCTCAACAGATTAATAGCTAGAATGCCAAAGGTGTGCAATGCTGTAATTGCTGCAAAAGGTGGATTCTTTGACTAAAGCAAAGTTTGATGTAAAAACAATGTTATTTCAAATACAAATTATTATTTCTAACCTTGTCAATGTCTTGACACTATTTTCTATTCATTTCACAACGTATGGTGGTGAATAAGTGTGACTTTTCATGGAAAACACAAAATTGTTTGGGTGACCCCAAACGTTTGAACGGTAGTATATATATATATATATATATATATATATATATATATGAAATTTGACTCAATTTAAAGCAAAACTGAAAATTGACAGATAGTACTCACTGATGCAAGATTCAAACATTGATGTGCAGAGAGAAATAGAGAGAGACGGGGATGCGCCAGCTTTACTGTCTCTCTCCTTGTACATCAATATTTAAATCAGGGGTGGGGAACCTCCGGCCCGCGGTCCGCATCCGGCCCCTGAGACCTCCCGATGCGGCCCGCGGCCCGCGGCTCCCCTGTGACACGCGCTGCTCTGGAGGAAGGAAGGAGCCGGCGCACACAGCATCCTCTGTGACAGCTGCCGTGCTGTCTGTGTCGGCTCCTTCCTCCTCCAAAGCGGCGCGTGTCTTCAGTCTCCTGCGGGCCGCGCGCGATGACGTCATTTCATCGCGCGCCGCCTGCAGGAGAAGACCGGCACAGAGGACCTGGGAGAGAAGAGGACCTGGACAGCGTGGGAACGGAGGAAAGGTGAGAGGGATGTTTATTTTTTTTATTTGGGGGTTAAATAGGCTACCAGGGACATGCCTGATGGGGGGGGGATAACTAGGCTACCAGGGACATGACTGATGGGGGGGGATAACTAGGCTACCAGGGACATGACTGATGGGGGGGGATAACTAGGCTACCAGGGACATGACTGATGGGGGTTAACTAGTCCACCAGGGACATGAGTGATGGGGGGGGGGATAACTAGGCTACTAGGGACAAGACTGTTGGGGGTTAACTGGTCCACCAGGGACATGACTGTTGGGTGTTTACTGGTCCACCAGGCATATGACTGTTGAGGGTTAACTGGTCCACCAGGGACATGACTGTTGGGGGGGGGGGATAACTAGGCCACCAGGGACAAGACTGTTGGGGGTTAACTGGTCCACCAGGGACATGACTGTTGGGGGTTAACTGGTCCACCAGGGACATGACTGTTGGGGGTTAACTGGTCCACCAGGGACATGACTGTTGGGTGTTTACTGGTCCACCAGGCATATGACTGTTGGGGGTTAACTGGTCCACCAGGGACATGACTGTTGGGGGTTAACTAGGCTACCAGGGACATGACTGTTGGGGGTTAACTAGGCTACCAGGGACATGACTGTTGGGGGTTAACTAGGCCACCAGGGACATGACTGTTGGGGGTTAACTAGGCCACCAGGGACATGACTAATGGGGGTTAACTAGGCCACCAGGGACAGGCCTGATGGGGGGTTAACTAGGCTACCAGGGGCATGCCTGATGGGGGGTTAACTAGGCTACCAGGGACATGACTGAGGGATTAACTAGGCTACCAGGGACATGACTGATGTGGGTTAACTAGGCTATCAGGGATATGCCTGATGGGGGTTAAATAGGCCACCAGGGACATGCCTGATGAGGGTTAACTAGGCTACCAGGGACATGCCTGATGGGGGGTAACTAGGCTACCAGGGACAAGACTGATGGGGGTTAACTAGGCTACCAGGGACATGCCTGATGGGGGTTAACTAGGCCACCAGGGACATGCCTGATGGGGGTTAACTAGGCTACCAGGGACATGCCTGATGGGGGGTAACTAGGCTACCAGGGACAAGACTGATGGGGGTTAACTAGGCTACCAGGGACATGCCTGATGGGGGTTAACTAGGCTACCAGGGACATGCCTGATGGGGGTTAACTAGTCCACCAGGGACAAGACTGATGCGGGTTAACTAGGCTACCAGGGACATGACTGATGGGGGTTAACTAGTCCACCAGGGACATGACTGATGGGGGTTAACTAGGCTACCAGGGACATGCCTGATGGGGGTTAACTAGGCTACCAGGGACATGCCTGATGGGGGTTAACTAGGCTACCAGGGACATGCCTGATGGGGGTTAACTAGGCTACCAGGGACATGCCTGATGGGGGTTAACTAGGCTACCAGGGACATGCCTGATGGGGGTTAACTAGGCTACCAGGGACATGCCTGATGGGGGTTAACTAGGCTACCAGGGACATGGCTGGGGGGGTTAACTAGGCTACCAGGGACATGGCTGGGGGTTTAACTAGGCTACCAGGGACATGGCTGGGGGTTAACTACAATAGCAGGGGCACTAGGCGAACAATACCTTGCCTTGCCCTGGGTGCTGCAAACCCCCGCTACTAACTGCCGCGCATGGTATGCGGCCCTCGAATGATTTTATTAATGCCCGACCGGCCCTCGACATGGAAAAGGTTCCCCACCCCTGATTTAAATAAACCGCCATTGAAGCTGACAATAGTCAATGCCACCTATGTTGATAGTCATGGTCTGTGTAGATTCTGCCATAAGGTGAAACTAGTTTATTGGTCAGGCATCAGATTTTATGGAATGACCATCAATTATATTGCCTCTGCTATACACCACTGATTTCATTACCCCCATGACCTGCAAAAGATAACTGGACACAGACATAAGAGTGTAAGGAAATCAGGACTGTAAACACTTTGGATGTATTGTTATATGCTTCAGACATTGCTACACTACAAGTGATCACTGTTCCTTTATATGGAGCACAAGGTGTAATGGTAGTATGACCATGAATAAGATCACTATAAGTAGTTAGAATGCATAGATTCTTGTGTGTATGTCAGGTGTTTTTATTCTTGGAAAAGCAATAAAGATTAAAGAATTGTTTACACACTTGGGAAAACTTTTAAACTTTTTCTGTCTTGTCCTCACCAAAGATGGAAGGTAGTGACTGACCAGGGTGATTTAAGGTGGATCTGGATTGTGTATGGCACCATTTCAGGTTTCACCTCAGGCAGCAGAAAACCTAGAATCGTCCCTGCTTCAGATTGAGCACCAGTATTTAGCAAGCATGTTTGTGATTTTGTGATAATACAACAAATTCACTTACCTGGTCTTCAGGTATTCAGGTCTTTGGTGCTAGCTTGTGTTTTTTTTTTTTTTTGTTTTTACATATACTATATTGTATTGACCCTCACTTTCAGAATTTTATATACTTACTCTCATCATTTGCAATCTGAAAAGTGTTGGAAGGTTGATCTGCAATATGGGATTGTTTTATTCTCAGTAGCAGTCAGAAAGTTGCTCATGCCAAATGACTGGTGTACATCCCATCAATAGACCAAATCCCAAATAGAGGCAAAGATGGAAATCCACCAAAATAACAGAGTTTAAGCTGTTTTGTATGGATAAATTGGATAAAGTTTCTCTAATATGCACTAATATGCAGTGATACAGACCATTCATAATGATCCCCACACTTTCAAGGACCACTGTAGCTGCTGCTGCTACACTTTCAGATCCTCTGTTTCCCCCTTCCTTGCTGGATGGATACAGAAGGTTGATATATTGCTTTAAAAATGAGCTCACTGGGACATAAGAAATAAAAACAATACTGGTCAGCCCTTGGATTGAATTCAGCAACTTTATGATCCATATTACAGATAGCATGACTTCACTTTTTGGAGCGGAAATGTCCATATTACACAGAATGACTTTATACTTATTAGAAACTAGGCACCTGGGTCATGATTATTGATTTGGTGATTTTGCCTTCCCTTTCCCCTTTATTTTAGTGCATTTGTCCTTTCCTTGACTGCTAAACTGCTGCTGTGGACATGTACACATAATATGAGTTACTGGATCTATGGTACTGTGCATCACCTCAAGGGCTTCTGTACTGATGTTTGTATGCTTAAAGGAGAAGTTCGGCCAAAAGTATTTTTTAATATGTTATTACTTATGGAAAGTTAGACAAATTCCTAATGTACATTTATTATGGAAAATGCACATATACTGCTATTTCCCTTAATTTAGTAGATCAGGCAGGCTTCAGATTCTGTAAAAAAATCTAATGTCACGAATCAGTTGTAACTCCTATGGAGTGTCCAGCAGGGGGCGCACTATATGTAGAAGCCTATGGCACTGTATTGTTTCTATGAATGTTTATGTAAAGTAATGTAATGTACAGTATGCTTTATTGATTCAATTCATTTATGGAATACTTTGGGGAGCAGGGGTCCTTGCTCCCAAAGTATTCCATAAATGTTTTTAATCAATACATTTGGAGGGCACCGAGCAGGAAGGGAGAGAGGTGCCTGTGCATCTACCTACTCCCTCCCTTCTTGCTCGGTGCTGTGGGAGTAGTACCAGGGCTATCCCCATCACCGGCACATCCCTGACGCCGCTGATGCACTGCAGTTCACATGCCCTGCCAGGGACTGCAGTGCGTCAGCGGTGGGGGGCTGTTTGGTGATATGGATGGCCCTGGTACTACTCCCCAATGATCTGCTCATACTATGAGCAGATGATGGGAGGAGAAATACAGTGTATA
Organism: Dendropsophus ebraccatus; assembly: GCF_027789765.1. Classification (NCBI taxonomy): domain Eukaryota; kingdom Metazoa; phylum Chordata; class Amphibia; order Anura; family Hylidae; genus Dendropsophus; species Dendropsophus ebraccatus. Next base: position 74,107,969 of record NC_091455.1, on the reverse strand, counting down.
TGTGTCCCACAGCACCGAGCAGGTAGGGAGGGGGGAGGTAGATGCACAGGCAACTCTCTCTCTCCCTGCTCGGTGCCCTCCAAATATATTGATTGAATAGGACACTTGCTCCCCAAAGTATTCCATAAATGTATTGAATCAATAAAGCATACTGTACATTACATTACTTTAAATAGACATCCATAGAAACAAAACAGTGCCATAGGCTTCAACATATAGTGCGCCCCCTGCTGAACACTCCATAGCAATGGCTCTATTGATTACTATGGAGCGACCAGAGAGAGGTGAGCAAGCCAGAAAGTGCTTACTCTGCTCTCTCTGGCAGCTCAATAGGAATGAATAGAGCCACAGGTCATGTGCTGTACCCATGGCTGTATTCATAACAAAGAAGCTGAGGGCCTGATACAGGGATCGGCAGGGGTTACAGAGGTCAGACCCCCCACAATCTTTTACTTGTAAGCTGTGCAATAACATTCTAGTTGTACCTGATACTCTTAATAATAATAATAATAATAATAATAATAATAAATACTGTGCATGAATAGAAGAAATGGAAAGATTATATAGTTAGAGTTGTATTGCTTAAACCTTCTTGTCATCAAAAAAGCTTAAAGGGGAACCTAAAGTAAATGAGTTATGATTTTACATAGAAAGGGGTGACAGGGGCTACCCTGCTGCCACCAACAATTGTGTTTGAGCCCCCCAGCTCCTGCAGTTACAAAATAATATAATTTTATTAAAGCAACATAGTAGCAAAGGGGTATAAATATGAGAGGTTGGACCCTATAGCAAACTCTTAAATAGGGTTCCCTCATGACCGGGCAGGGTCACTGTCACTAAAAGAAACTTTTGATTAGACCAGGTCGGATTAGGAGAATGAGCCGAGAGAGTCTGGAGTACATTCACTCCTGATTCCATGTCACGTGGCCTAGACAAACATCAAATGTAAAGCCCCTATTACACAGGCCGATCAGCAGGAGCAAGCAAACACCAACCTGTCAGATCAGCAGGAGCTTGCTCCTCGTTTCCCACCTGCTGCTGGTGCTATTACACACACAGAGACAGCGAGCAGGTGTGTGTGTGGGGGGGTCACGGGGAGCTGCGGCAGAGGCTGCACGGATGATCTTTAGATTGTCTGGGGAGGCTATAGGAGATAGTGGCAGTGTGCTGCCACCGCTCCTATTGTCTCTCTGACATATCAAAATGTTTTTTTTAGCGACATTTGCCTGATGGATTGGCAAAGGTAACTCTCTTCCCTTGGCTATATTTCCTAAAATGTGTCTTTCATTGTTTACAATAAAGGACAGCAATGTTTTGGCCTCAGTCAAGAAGGAATAAAACAAGAAAACATGTGCATACGTGGTATTAAAAAGTGCTTCCATTGACATCCTACACCTCTTGCTCCTCCTAGGGGCACACTTATATTGCCATTACAAATCAGTATTCAAACACGTTTAAAATACAATTTATATAGAGAACGAAATATAATGTGATGCACTGCTTCACTTCTGTATACCATATCCAAGTATACACACACAACTGTTGTCTGTGTTTATAAATTTTGGTCTCCATATAGTTGGTTATTTTTGAGCTAAAATAATCGATTTAAGTAACTACAATAATTGTTTAAAAAAAAAATGAATAAAGGTAGAATAACTGACAAATATTTCACTAAGTTCTGGTGGGAACACATTAGTAACCTGTAATTTGATGAATGTCCTAATTAAATTATTCCCCTTTTAAAAAGACATAAAATATCAATTCTGTATACACAAATTGTTTAAAGCAACATAGTGCTCTTTACTTTTAATCTATATAGTCAGTTCACTCGTCACATATGGTTTCAATATAGCCTGGAATGGTTAAGAAAACATTTTTAGGGATACAAATAATTCAATTATATTGAGCAATTTTTCAGTTTTCCTTCAATTCTCTAGGTTCCATTTTAAGGGCCTAACTAATGTAATTTCACACAGCTGTAAACCATTCCCTGTTTCACTGCACACAGTTTATATAATGATTTTGATATAATTCAGCCAATACATTAATGTGTCTAAGCTCTATGTAACTGCCTATTGTGACCGCTTTGAGTCAGCAATGTCTACCATAAAAAATAATGAAGGATAATGAGAATATTGTCTGCTCGCTCTCTAGATATCTGGCGCATGCATCACACACTGATGAAGAGAGAGTAGGTGTTCTGTGCATTAGTGAAATTCTCTGACTTTCTGCCACATATTATTTTAACAGTTTCTGCAGTTTAATTGTTATCAGACCAGAAAGAAAGCTATTGAGCATTCCTTGTGTTCTTTATTTGCCTCGTATTGTTTCTTTTCCACAAAAACATAAGCTTACAAAATGAACCACAAATTTTTTTCAATAATTAGTATGTAAAAGATAAAAGTTTTTTTTTGTTAATTAAGTAATTTTTTTTTTTTTTCATATTTACAAACTTCTCTGGGGCAGTCTTATAAAGGCACATGCTTATTGCCTTAAAGGGGTAGGCTCACCTCCTAAACTTTTATTATTCGATAGAAAATGCAAAAGTAAGCAATTTTCAACCTCTCTCCACTTTGTGAACGCTGGCCAGGCTGTGACGTCACTTTACGGCCAGGATCCTTGAGGGCCATAAGTATGATTCTTATTCTTATGTCTCCCTCTGAAATGACACGTCTCCAGGGCTTGTGAATTGTCCCTGGGGGGAGGGGGGGGGGGGGGTTAAGGACAAAACTGCAAACAATTGAACAAAAATTTATTTTGTAATTTTTTATATTTACTCTTTGTGTTGCTAATATCAGCAAAGAGGAAATAAAGGTAAGTGATTCAATTTTCCTCCTACTCAAAGGGGTGTTCCAGCATTAGAAAAACATGGCCACTTTCTTCCAGAGACAGCACAACTGAGACATTGAAGTGAATGGGGCTTAAAGGGGTAGTCCACCAAAAAAAATTTCTTTCAAATCAACTGGTGCCATAAAGTGCCAGAGATTTGTAATTCACTTCTATTAAAAAATCTTAAGTCTTCCAGTACTTATCAGCTGCTGTGTGTCCAGCAGGAAGTGGTGTTTTCTTTCCTGTCTGACCCAGTGCTCTCTGTTGCCTCCTGTGTCCATGTCAGGAACTGTCCAAAGCAGGAGCAAATCCCCATAGAAAACCTCTCCTGCTCTCCAGACTGGAAATAATACAACTTCCTGTTGGGCATACAGCAGCTGATAAGTACTGGAAGGCTTGAGATTTTTTAATAGAAGTAAATTACAAATCTCTGGCACTTCATGGTAGCAGTTGATTTGAAAGAAAAAAAATTTGGGTGGACTACCCCTTTAATTACAAACCACACCTGAACTGGAGTCAAAAGTCATACTTTGGAAGATGAAGGTTTTTTCTAATGCCGAATAACCTAAAGTGTACCTGTCATTTGTAAAAACTTTTGACACGTCAAAAGTTTTAATCGGTATGTGCCTGACAGTTCAGACCCAGACCGATTGGGAGAACAAGCGGGGAGAAGACCGCACTAAGCTATAGACTCCATAGACTAAGCTCTATAGACTTACATCATGAGCCTGACTCTTTTTTTTCTAACACAAAGCGGGAGTGGACCATGCTGTTCTCCCAATTAGTATGTGTCTGAACACTAAGATCCAGACCGATCAAAATTTTCCACATGTCTCTATGACATGACAAACAACAGGTGTACTTTAACCAATATTGAAGTTAACTGAATTTGTAACTTGCAAGGCCACCTATTATTTAAAATGCAAATTTACATTTAAGTACAGAGGTTCTAAAGGACATTTAAAGGGGAACATTTAAGGATTGGAACACTGCCCCGCCCCCAGAGAGCTGATCGAGTTCACTGCCAGACGACCCCCTACACTGATAATCAATAGAAAGGGTGGGATGGCCAGGGGACCAAGGATAAAGATGGCTTTACCGGACGAAGGATAAGATTAAAACTGCACGGGAAAAGTGCTGAGGTTGAAGGTCAGAAACACACCTTCATCTCAGCACCCCATGCACAATAGGGACCTATTAGCAAGTTAGATTCTTGAACATGGCACAATTATCTGCCCAACAGGGCAGTTACTGCTCCTGGTGAAAGTACAAGTGATTAGCTGATGGTCGAGAAAACACTCGTTGGTCAGCTGATGATCAAGCAACCCTAAAAGTTATTGTTAGTCAGCCGCACATCTCCCTGTGCAAACAGGTGATATGTGGCCAACAATGATGCAAGTGTAAGGGCTGCTTAATCGATCTAGTGATTTTCTGTATAGCCCTGGCTGCACAATAATTAAGCTATTTAATAAGATCATAAAATAAGTGGCGATCAGGTAGATTGGTACCTGTACCAGGTATGGCTTTCCCTGCATAAAATAAGCCTTAGTGTATTACTAAAGGTACTCTTACTTCATAATATTTGACAAGAAAATTTTTCTGTGAAGGCCGCAGTTTGCTTAAAAAGATAATTGTATAAAGTTTTAAGATGTCACGCTTGTTATGCTTTGAAGCGTATCCTCCTACACTGTATTCATTCAGAACAAGAAGAGCTTCAGTGACCATTATGATAATAAGAGTTGCAATAAAACTGCTGTATAAGTTGGGTTACTTTCTTATGAGACTGCAGTATTTTCATTACTTTCTGGCTAACCTCCAAAGGGCCAGGCCAAAAATGGCCTTAAGGACCGAGGCAAATGTTATGAATATGACCTGTGTCACTTTATTCATTAATAACTCCGGGATGCTATTATCCGGCTGAGATTGTTTTCTCATGACACATGGTGCTTTACATTTCTGGTGAATTGGAGTCGATACTTATAACGAATCTTTATGAAAAAAAAAACAAAATAACGTGAAAAATTGTGAAAAATTGCATTTTTCCAACTTTGAAACTTTTCTGCTTATACAGAAAATGGTTATGCCACATAAATTATATATTAAATAGCATTAGCAATATGTCTACTATATGTTGGCGGCTTTTTTAAACTATTTTTCATTTTTTTTAGACAATAGAAAGCTTAAAACAGTAGCAGCAAATTTCCAAATTTTCAATAAAATTTCAAAATTAGATTTTTTTTTAGGGACCTGTTCAGGTTTAAAGTGTATTTGAGGGGCCTATATGTTAGAAAGCCCCACAAATCACCCCATTTCAGAAACTGCACCCCCTAAACTCTGCAAAAGCACCTCCAGAAAGTTTTTTAACCCTTTAGAGGAGTCACAGAAATAAAAGCTAAGTGTGTAAGAAATTTGAAAATCTTAATTTTCTGTGCAGAGATTTTATTGTAATCCAATATTTTTCATAATTATAAACCTATTACCAGAGAAATGCACCCCACTATTGATTGCCCCGTTTATAGAAATACCCCATATGTGGCCCTCTATTTGTTGCAACCACAAGCCTCAGATATAAAGGAGCGCCTAGTGAATTTCAACGCTTCCGTTATATTTGATCATTTTTGACTGTACCACTTCAGGTTGGCAAAGGCTCTGGGGTGCCAAAACATAAAAAAACACCCCTAAAGGGACACAATTTAGAAAACAACACCCCTCAAGGAATGTTACAAGGGGTGCAGTGAGCAGCTGGACCCCACAGGTGCTTCACAGATTTTCAGAACAATGTGGTGTAAAAAAGGAAAAATTCAATTTTTTTACACTAAAACGTTCTAGCCTTCATTTTTCATTTTTACAAGGGGATAAAAGAAAATAAAAACACCAAATGTGTAGCGCAGTTTCTCCTGAGTACGGAAATACGCAAGACGAGTCTCCAAAGGGAAGGAGCGCCAATAGGCTTTTGGAAGCTGGATTTCACTGGAATGGATTTCAAGGGCCATGTCGCATTTACCATGTCGCGTCTTGTCAAAACACTGGAAACCCCCCACAAGTGACCCCATTCTGCAAACTACACCCCTCAGGGAATCTAACAATGGGTGCAGTGAGCATATGGACCCCACTGATGACGGGCACAAATGTGGAACAATGTGACGAGAAAGGGAAAATTTTCATTTTTTCACTTTCACGGTACAAATGTACCCGTCATCAAGGGGTCCATATCCTCACTGCACCCCTTGTTAGATTCCTTGAGGGGTGTAGTTTCCAGAATGGGGTCACTTGTGGGAGGTTTCCAGTGTTTTGGCAGCACGAGGGCTCTGTAAATGCGACATGGCGTTTATCATCCATTCTGGCCAAATCCAGCCTCCAAAATGCAAATGGCGCTCCCTTCGGAGGCTTGCCCTGCGTCCATATGGTGCATTATGACCACATGTGGGGTATTTACGGACTCGGGGGAAATTGCTCTACACATTTTGTGTGTTTTTTTTTTCTTTTAACCCCTTAAGAAAATGAAAAAATTAAGGCTAAACCAACATTATAGTGTAAAAAATTTAATATTTCATTTTTACGCCACATTGTTCCACATTTGTGCCCGTCACCATTGGGGTTCATATGCTCACTACACCCCTAGTTACATTCCCTAAGGGGTGTAGTTTCCATAATGGGGGTCACTTGTGGGGGGTTTTAACTGTGTTGGCAACACAGAGGACTTTTAAATGCAACAAGGCCATCGAAATTCATTCCAGCCAAATCCAGCCTCCAAAAACCAAATGGCGCTTCTTCCCTTTGGAGGCTTACCCTGCATCCGCATGGTGCTTTATGTGCACATATGGTGTATTTTTGTACTCAGGGGAAATTGCTCTACACATTTTGTGTTTTTTTATCTTTTAAGCCCTTGTGAAAATTAAAAAATCAAGACAAGATCAATGATTTAGTGTAAAAATACACTAAATGTTGGTCTAGCCTTGATTTTTTCCATTTCCACAAGGGGTTAAAAAGAAAATGAACACAAAACGTGTAGGGTTATTTCCCCTGAGTACGAAAATACCTCACATGTGGATATAATATGCCATATGGGCACAGGGAAAGCCACCAAAGGGACACAGCACCATTTAGAGGCTGGAATAGAGGATGGAGGCCATGATGCAATTACAAAGCTCCTGTGCTGCCAGGACAGTAGAAACCCCCCACAAGTGACCACATTCTGGAAACTACACCCCATAAGGAATCTAAAAAGGGGTGCAGTGAGCATATGGACCCGACTAGTGACGGGCACATATGTAGAACATGTGGTGTGAAAATAAAAAATTTTTTTTTTTTTATTTTCACGGCACAAATGTGCCCGTCACCAGGGGGCCATATCCCTGCTGCACCCATTGTTAGATTCCTTATGGGGTGTAGTTTCCAGAATGGGGTCACTTGTGGGGGGTTTCTACTGTCCTGGCAGCACAGAGGCTTTGTAATTGCATCATGGCATCCTCTAATGGGAATGGCGGCCATACCTATTTAGCTGGGGAAAAGGGACAATTTTAATTTATTTGGGGGTATTATGCCAATTATTAGTTTATAAGGTTGAAAATGACAGGTGTCCATCAAATTCAACCTGTGTTGATCCAGAGGAAGGCAAAAAACCCTTGTGAGGAAGACGACAGTAGCCTCATCACAGGGGAAAAATTCCTTCCCGACTCCATAATGGCAATAAGAATAATCCCCGGATCAACGTGACCCCTGAAATAGGAATAAGGGGAAGAATTTAGAAAATGTAGAACTCCGATGACGTGTGGTACGCCTTGAAGTGATCCAGTATGCAGAGGCCGGGGTGATCAGGACAGGTGTCACACTGGAAAATGGTGTCCTTCCTGATCCCCCTGTTACGGCACACTCTGCGCTTCTTCTAGGGTCTCCTGTTCTCCTGTGTGGGGGACATCACCTGGAAAATGTTGCCCTGGTGCGATACGGGGTCCTTAATATCCAGAAGTGCTGGTCCGCTCCACGGCAGCTAAATATTAGGGCTCTATTACTGCTTCTGATATTTTCGGATCGTGCAGCAAGCTACAGTAGCTCGGGCAGTGAGGGAGCGGAAGAGGGGGTGCTGGTATAAAAGTTATCCCCGTACAGGTAGTAACCTTTATCCAGCAGTGGGAAGATCAGTTCCCAAACGATCTTCCCACTAACTTGGAGGATGGGGGGGGGGCATCCTAGGGGCTGGATTCAGGTGTCCCTTCCTTCATAAACTGTAAGGGTACGTGCACACTGCGGAATGGCGAAGGATAACCCTTTGTGCATTCCGCAGCAGGCACCCGCCGGTGAACTGATGCAGGTGCACGTCTCCGTCCGTGTCACACTCCATTCTATGCTTGGGCAGATTCCGACCTTTGTCCAAAGAATGAACGTGTTCATTCTTTAGACGGACGATGGAATCCGCTCGTGCATAGAATGGAGTCTATGACACGGGCAGAGACGTGCGCCTGCATCAGTCCGCCGGCGGGTGCCAGCTGCAGAATGCACAAAGGGCTATCCTTCGCCATTCCGCAGTGTGCACATACCCTAAATCTGTAAGTGTACCCTAAGGTACTCTAAAAGAGTTTGGAGAATTTCACGCCATACCGTGATCTCTTATTGAGAAGGTACTGGCGGAAAAGACGTGTCTGGGGGCCAGCGTACGCTACGCTACCCCCAGAAGCGTCACTGGATAGTAAGGGTGAGGATGAATGGAGGAAAAAAGGATCCCCCATTCATCCTCACTGGCTGTTTCGATGTCGGAAGCAATAATAGCGTATGCGTCCGCCACCGAAAACACCCTGGGGGCCATTTTTATATGGGGATTGGTATATGGGGTATGTAAATGTGTAGTGTAAAACTTTATTTTGTGTAATGTAGTGTTTTTCATGCAGACAGTGGCGGTAGGATATAGGGGGAAAAAACGCCCTAAGCCAAAAAGGAGGAGTTGCTTATCAGCGGCGCACTTAGGTGGGGAGCATAAAAAGGAAAAAAAAATTGGAAAAAAACAAACAAACAAAAAACCCTCTTTTTACCCCAAAGCAAATGATCAGTGTATAATATACACTGATCAGCCGCTAGGGGGCAGTAGAGCGAAGCTGGCGACGATTACCGAAGATAGGGGCGACAGAAAAGCCTGAAGAGCCGAAGATAAGTGACGAAGACCAACGGAACCCGGAAGTGAGCTGACGAGGAAAGGAGGACGCCGCGGGACCGCCGATCTTCGCTCCGGACGCCGGGATCAGGTGAGTATAGTGCACCTACACTACACACACTTGTTCTGCACCCCTCAGCTACCTAGATGAGGGGTGCAGAACCCGGCCGGACACTTTTTTAAGTTTTAGATCGCCGTGATGGGCTGGCCGGTACTGGCCGGCCTATCACGGCGATCGTTGGGGTGGCACCAACTTTGGTGGGGACACTAATGGCAATTGGTGCTGTCTCGGACAGCACCAATCGCCATTGCTTTCCGGGTCACCGGATCAGCCTATAGCAGCGATCGTCGGCACGGGGGGGGTTTAATCACCCCCCGTGCCGACAAGCTATGAGTGCCTGCTATACGTTATAGCAGGCCATCTTCCCCGGTCGCTGTGTTGTACGCACAGCGATCAGGGAAATCGCGGGCGTAAATGTACGCCCGTTTGCGTTAAGTCACGGACTTTGGGGGCGTATATTTACGCCCGTGGTCGTTAAGGGGTTAAACCATGTAAATAATTAGTTTGAACTAGGCACTGTTCCTACTTTCTTTTGGCCTGCTGATAATCCACCACACTAGCCAATACACACGAAACACTTTGTGGAGTGGGGTGTCTGGTTGTGCTCAGTGACTAGTGTAATCAGGGCCAGCCTTAGGATAGATCTCTATACAAATTGTCATCTGCATCACTTCACACATTAACAGAGACCCCTCTGTGCCCCCCACATAAGCAGTATGCCCTATACATGCCCCCAAGTAGTAGCCAGACAGCTCTGTGCCCCAACATAAGCATTATACCCAATACATGAACCCAAACAGTAGTCAGGCAGCTCTGTGCCCCAACATAAGCATTATACCCAATACATGAACCCAAATAGTAGTCAGGCAGCTCTGTGCCCCAACATAAGCATTATACCCAATACATGAACCCAAATAGTAGTCAGGCAGCTCTGTGCCCCAACATAAGCATTATACCCAATCCATGAACCCAAATAGTAGTCAGGCAGCTCTGAGCCTCCATATAATGGACAAGCCTATATATACCTCACTCGAGCGCCAGAATGTGAGGGCGAGAGCAGCCTATTGAGATAGATAGATCAAAGAGAGGGAATTGGCAGTATCAGAAACAAGGAAAAGTAGAGGAGGGCAGGGAGATGATGGAAATAAGAGAAAATTGAGGGATACATGTGAAATTAGCCATTAAAAACAATAGGAGAGATACGAAGAAGGGGAATATAAATGTAAGGGGCAATGGATGGCAGAGAGCTGTACAGAGAGAAGAAAGTGGATGGGGGGAGATGTAGAGATCACATAGACCCTTATGTACATCTAGCTTTCTTTTACACATGAAGATACATTGGTGAATTTACACCAGAAAAGAAACAGTTGAAAACATGAAGTGTCACATAAGCAGCTTGTGTTACTGCCCCCATATACTGTACACTATATATGACGAAGGGTCTGTGCAGGAGAGCAGTAAAGGAAGAATTGGGGGTCTCCTCAGAGGATGGCCACAGGAACTTACAGATTTTTATTGCCCTAAACCTGTTTTTTGTCTGCCCTGTCAGACCTAAGCAGACTGGAGCTATGGAGTTGGATAAAGCCTTCCCTCCTCCTACTCTTCCCCTGACTTGACTGCTGCACCTGACCTGTTATAGGAGCCTGACTACAAGGGTGATGAAGAAATGAGGGGGTAGTTTAACCCCTTGGGGTCCTGATACAATGAGGGAGAGGACTGCAAGGCAGCTGTATCACAAGTAAGACCAGCCCGACCTCCCCGCTCTCTGCATGCCTCATCCCAGGGCTGCCGCTGACCTGTAACGTAATGCCAGAGATTACACTAACCTTACTGACCTCAGCTTCTGACTTTCCACACCAATGCTGTGTGCCAGCAAAAGATCTATGGCCTGGATAGAGAGACAACTGCTATCAAATCCTCCCTTCCCTTATGATTTGCTTTTGAGTGCAGTAACAGAGCTCAGTATCTAGACATCGTCACTGAACCACATCGTCACTGAACCACAGCAGGAGGATGAGACGCCCCCTAACTTGCCAGGAGTGATGCGCCCTGTGTGAGCGCACAGGTCACACACCCCAAAGGCCGGCCCTGAGTGTAATCCACCAGTCCCTAATCCAAATCTTCATATAAAGTAGGAAAAGTCAAAACATTCACCAGTTCCACCTAGTATTTATTCCTTTATTTGATTCTGAATCTGGCAATCAGAATAAATCTAATTATAACTTGTAATATTATCATAATCAGCAAATGCATCAAGACCTCTTTTGAACTTGTTCAGTAAGTTTATTGTAACATACTTATATGGTGGAGTAGGAACCTACTTATCTCTAGACAGAGAGCATGCTCCCTTATTATAACTACAGCAGAAGCTGTCTCCAATATATGTTTCTTTAGTGGTGGGACAAAGCATATGTCTTAGAGCGAGTACTCTTTAAAGCGAATGTACCATCAGTACATTCGTTTTAAGTTTTGCACATGAATGAAGAGGGATGACCCGCCTCTAGTGCTTCACCCCCGAACGGTGCTCGGTGATAGACCGGTGCCGTGTGTGAGAACCGGGCCATGGTTAAAAAAAAAGGACCGCAGGACTGGCTTCCCAGTTCATGTGTAAAACTTAAAGTGAATGTACTGATGGTACATTCGCTTTAAGATACCCAGTGAGGCAGCTGAAAGTTAAAGGCTGGTTGCCACCACAAAAAAGTTGGATTAAGTGAAGAGTAAGACAAGCCTTTGCCTCAGGGCCCTTGAGCCTATTGCTATGCCCTGGATGAATATGATCAGTGTCTTATTATTTTGAAAATCTTCAGAATTGTTTACTTTTTAGAATTACTGACATATTTCCATAACACAATGTTTTCATTGCCAGCTACCATAATAATTCAGTTTCACGCAGACACAATGAAAGTCAGTAATAAAACCTTCAAACCACATTTTAAGTCTGGAACTAATTTAAATGTCTGATGTTCCTTATATTTTCAACACAAGGTAATTACCTTTGAATCAAATGTTACTATACCATTTGTTTTATATAACCACAAGCATAATGCATTAACTATTCTCATAAGCCACATAGCTAAACATTAGTGTGGCTCTATGTTGCTTTAATGCAGGAAAATACCCCCATTGTTAAAGCAAGTATTTATAATCCTGTTTAACCAGAGATAGATGGATTTTGCATTTAATTTATTCATACATTTTACTACTGGATTTTCCTATTGGGTTTTGTTATTTATTGACTGAGCCTCAACTTAAAAAACTGAATAATTGGCAGAAAAATTACTTGATGTCATTAGATGTAATGGATTTAATTTGTCCCAACAGTTTACAGATGCCGGAAAGTTCCAGATGGGTTATCTAAGCTTTACTACATCTGTATCTTGTTTGTCCAAATATGAAAGTACAAAAACAAAAATACAGCACAGGAAGCTAAGTAATAGTATCTTGGCTCTGCACATGCGGAGTGTCTGGAATTGTTCATTGCTTTTTAAAGTACATAATCTAGATATGTATAGCTACAGAAGAAAACAGTAAGCTGGCATTCAAATAAGAAACTAAAGAAGGCTGCAAGGTCATAACACACAGAGCAACAAAACAACACTTATATACTACCATGTATAGTTACCTTTTTGGTCACACTGTTGCTTCCTATGTGCAGCTAGTGTGGTCTTGGCTTCAGCAGTAGCCCATGTGGTCAGCAGACTACAGCTCCCATCTTTCATTGCTGACACATATTACAGGCTGTCATTCTCCCTTTGTATTTTCCTGGAGCTTCCCTCAGCTCTTCATATTAGGTCCCAGTTACAGCCCTTTCCAGCCATTTTTTTTACATAATTTTTTTTTTAATAGTTACAAACATGTAATAATATGCTCTATTGCAAGCAATAAGAAATTTTAATGCAAAATATTGGCAGTTTTTTCAGTGCCCATTAAATTAATAGACATGCTGTTTATTATAGCTGATGTCTATGTTCACACTATGTTTAACAGTCCCTGTTGCATAGCAAGAGACACTGTTAAACTGCCGGCCACCGGGCTGCATTCAGGACGTTCCTCAGTTTCGGCTGCAGGAACGTTCTTTACTTACTATTGATTTTCGGGCACTGTCAGGTATGCCCGCAAATCAATTAGTGATTCACTTCAATGCAATGCAAAGAACAGACGCTGATTCAATTGCAATCAGCGTCCGTTGTTTACTGAAAAATTAAGTTGTATGAACAAAAAACCCAAATGACGTTTTGTATGCCAAGCATTTTAGCCATTGCAAAGCATCCAATTGTTATACAAAAACGGGATTTTTTTTCACCAGTTATTTTTCCATTTTTTTTAATACTGAAAATAATGGCCAAAATTGTAGTGTGATCATGTCCTGGTACTACACACAACTTGTGGAGAAATTTAGCACCTGTTTTGGAATAAGGCAGATGTTTTTCTTAATTCCCTATTTACAAACAATAAACTGTATTTATTTGGTATTTCAGTACTTCATTGTCATCGATACCCATACTATACTACAACAAGACAGTAAAATGGCAAAGTTTTCCCTTTCTAAAAGTGATACGTAAGCAAAAGACTTTATTCTGTTGCTATTAAGCCATTAATGCACATTGTCTTCATTGACAAGTAAGTCTTGGAAATATTAAGTTCCTTATCGGTTTGCTGAGTTTGCTGTGTTCATTGGTTAACAAATTGGCACAGCATGAGAAAATCTCCTTATCGAACAAAAGCTAACCGTTTTTGATGTATTGTCATTTGAGCAACTCAATTTAGGCTAAGTATCAGAGCTACCTTAGAACTGTGCTGGGAACATTAAAGCAGATTTTGTGGTTTTAAAGTTTTACAGCACAGACTGAGTAATCTTTTTATAATTGGCAAATGCACAAACTTGTCTGGTAATTAAAAAGAATACCCTTAGGATGTTTGCAACCATTGTCAAATAATCGTATTTGTATTGTAGAAGCACATTAATTCTTCTCTTATACTTCATGCCCTACTCCTTTGTTATTACTGTTATTCTCTGATGATATCTAAATATAATGAACAAGATAATTGTCCATGTAAGATACCCATTGATCACCAGCTGTTTGTGAATAAAAGTGAGCTAAGAAAATATAAAGCAAAAATATGGTGAAATGAGAATAATCAAGCATGTTGAAAGCTAGAATGTTACAACTGGTGCCCATTTTAGACACTCTCAGCATGCTGAGGGAAATATAGAAATATAATGAAGATGCTCCTTAGTTGCCTACATATGGCTAATGGAGGAAGTTAAAGCTGTTTAAAAAACAAATAAATTTCATATATCATGGCCCAGATTGCTATTTAGGTAGCCTTTAAATAAGCCAGGTTTATCACAGTGTATCAGGCTGATTGATAAATCTAAAGAGTGATCAAACTGTGGTGGCCATCTAGGGGTCCCCAAAGATCTTATAGTGAAGGGCTAGCTGGGTGTTGTAGTGCGCTGCACATGTCATGTGAAGGGGTTGTGATGCTATCTTAGTTTCACACTCCTTTCCAACAAGCTTTTTCAGTTATACAAAATGCAGGGGAAAGACTTCTGACACTAGGAACCTGTGAAAGAACAGTAACTTTACTAAAGAGTACTTGAAAAATATTTATTTTCATATATAGCACAAGGTATATACAGCTTTTAAGCTTGAAAGTGAAAAATATTAGGTCCCTGTCCCTTTACGGTTGCTGCTAATACCTGGTCAACTGGAGAATTTGGCTCTACGGCACTTTCATAGGTATATAACTTGGTTGCTATGTGTTATGGATCTGCTTAAGGGGATCACAGGCCAATTAGTCTATACTCTGCCTACAAAGATCTTTACAGTTTGGCTGACTGCAGTTAAGTGAAAATATTCATACTCGCAAAACAAGTATTACACAATTCCTAGAGGGACGCATGCAGGAGCATGATCAGTGACATGAAAGTTGATTGGCACCCTTTCAAATTAAAAGCCTAATAAGAGAACAGTAGATGCCAGGGGGCCTTAAGCAGATTATCCAACCCTGGTGTTAGGGCCCCTTGGAACAATGACACACAGGACAAGTGGGCCCTGTAGCTAACACCCCCCACGCTGTCCCTACCTACTTGCCACAATCCGCCCTAAGATGGCGGCGAGCAACTGGGCGGCGGTCCCTGCGCTCAAACAAGTGCAAACACAGACAAGACACAGTACAGACGAACAAGGTACAATGACAAAGCAAAGTCACACAGAGGGACAGGACCAATAAGGCAGACCACACGAACGGGGGACGAAAGCCAGAGACGCAACAAGGTAACGGTACAGCCAAAGGCAGAGAATGTAGCAAGGTAACAGTGGAGAGCCAAAGCCAGAGAACCAACAAGAAGAACTGGGAACAGCGCAAGGAACACAAAACCAAAAGACAAACACTGGAGAGAATCAGGAAAGGGGATAAGGAACCAAGAAAACAGGCAGAATAGCACAGGCTGGATCTAGCAATACAGACTAGCTGAACAAAGCTATCAAGAGCCCAGACTGAAGGGAGGGAGAAGCTTATAAGGGAAAAGAAGTCCCGGAATCCAGGCTGAGCAGGAGAAACACACAAGAAAGCCAGGTGAGGAGACCTGTCAATCACAACAAAGCAGACACAATTAGTGAATGGACCACAACAAGGAAAGTGCAGGGAGAACTAGGAAAACATGTACCGGATCACAGAAGACATAAGCAGAGAACATAAGAAAACCAGACACGGACCTAATGCCAAAAGCGCAGTCTTTGGCGCACAGGTCAAATCTTTGCAACAGAGGGTGGCACTGATGCCTTTTCAGGCGCGATCATGACACCTGGACTAGAAAAAGGTTGGAAGATGTAGAACCTATCCTTGCAGTGTGGAAAGGAAATGTTGACTGTTAACAGCTTTGGAAAGTACTGGAATCAAATAACAGACTTTCAGGGGCAGATACTGCAGCTCTTAAATGCATAGTGCCTGCTTGTAGCCTGTTCTTCTTGCAGACACTTTTGAAACACTTTACTTGGAAGACAGGACTTTAAAGAGGAAACACATCTTTTGACCTTTACAGACAGTCAGGGTGAGCTAGGGTGCAACTTCAGGAGCATGCAACTTGTCCTGGAACTCCCTTTTTGCTTGTCTTCCCTTGCATATGCTGTTACACAAGATATTAAGAAAATAGTAAATTAATAGCTAACTAACTTGACTAGCAAGAGATAAGCTTGCAGACATGTGCTGTGGCCAAAGGCCAGGCTCAAATCAGTTTAGACTAGTTTTGGGTCCACCCATTTCTAAGTTAACAAGCGTTGAACCAAGGACTGCTCTCATAGGTTGAGAGACATTATGGGACCAAATCATCTTACTTCCATACATGTGACATTGGGTGTTGTAAAGACACAGCAGAAATGTGAACCCTTGCGCTGACAGCACACTTCAGTATATGCTGTTAAGCAAAGTGTAGCAGTGTGGCAAGTTAAGTAGCAGTACATTCACAGAACATATTATCCAAAAAACAGTTTAAAGTGTATACAGTATATATAGCTACAATAAAGCAATGAATTTTATACATGTTACATTTAATATTTTGCACCATATTTGAGCCCTAAAACAGATCAAGAAAAGGGGCGAGTCACAGTGATTGTGCATTCAGATTTCTCAGGAAAGCAGAAATGAAGGTCCCAGACCCCCATCAATCACAACTTCAGACTTATCGCTAAGACAATCAGAAGTTGTATAAAAGTTCAGGTACACATTAGGTGATAAGCTCTTTTTTGGTTCATTCACATGCAAAAAACTGACCATATTTTGGCATATATTTTGGCTTGTAACTCAGCAAGTATTTTGGGCTGTAAATTGATAGAAACATATGCCAAATTGAAATAGAAGTTTTTGGGGTTATAGCTTTTGGTAAGGAGGGGAGGGCTCATTCTTGATGGTGACCTTGCTGAGATGGCCTGGCAGTGCTGCTGTGTAGACTGACCTGACAGAAACTAGTTGAAGTAATAGGATAACAATAATCGCTAAGAGGGAACACACACATTGACTGTAAGGGTATAAATAAGTGTTATCCCCTCATAAGTAAATAGGTTAAATGGGTTGTCTGGGATAAAATTATATTTGTCTATGCTGCTGGGGCTGAGGGGAAGATATCACTGATGTACACTTACCTGTCCCGCTCATATACTGTACTTCATGCTCTTCCTGGCGCTACTCATGTCTTCTGGCATCTTCTTCCTCTTTCTGCTGCAGTGACACCTATTGGGGTTCGCAACTGCCCTGCCTTTATAAAGGGAACTTGTCTATATCTGCTACTGCTGTCTGCCAATCTAGAGCCACCTGCACCTATTTAAACCAGCTCCATCTGGCCCTTCTTGTCTGAGCGTTGTTGCATGGCTGCATTTTAAGTGAAGGTGCCTTTCTGTGATCCTGCTGATTCTCTGTGTTTCCTGACCTGTGCCTGTTTCCGGATTACACTTCTTGCTTATCCCATCTGTACCACTTACATAGTTAATACGGTTCAAGAAAGACACATGTCCCATCAAGTTCAACCAAGGAGAGGATGGATGCAGAGAAGGGGGTATACAAGGAGGGGATGGATACAGGGAAGGGGTCAGATGATGATAGGCTCTATACATATTCATTTATGTTATTTTGCTCTTCGAACTTGTCTAAGCCTGTTTTGAAGCCCTCTAATGTTTTTGCTGTGACCAGATCCTGTGGTAGACTGTTCCACAGATTCACAGTTCTCATGGTAAAGAAGGCTTGTCGCCTCCGGAGATTGAACCTTTTTTTCTCCAGGCGGAGGCAATGCCCTCTTGTCCTTTGAGGGGGTTTTACCTGGAACATCTTTTCCCCATATTTCTTGTAGGGGCCATTTATATATATAAATTAATCATATCTCCCCTTAAACGTCTCTTCTCCAGACTAAACAAATGTAATTCTTTTAATCTCTCCTCATAACTAAGATGCTCCATTCCCCTTATTAGTTTAGTTGTCCGTCTTTGTACCCTCTCTAGCTCTAGAACATCCTTTTTATGAATCGGGTTCCAAAACTGGACGGCATACTCCAGATGAGGCCGCACCAAGGCTTTATAAAGCGGTAATATTATATCCCTGTCCCGAGAGTCCATGGCTGTTTTAATGCATGACAATATCCTGCTGGCCTTAGAAGCAGCTGACTGACATTGTGTGCTGTTCTGTAGTCTATTATCTACAAGTACACCCAGATCCTTCTCCATCAGCGACTCTCCCAGTGTTACTCCCCCTAGGACATATGATGCATGTGGGTTTTTAGTACCCAGGGCATAACTTTACATTTATCCACATTGAACCTCATTTGCCAAGTGGACGCCCAAACACTCAGTGTGTCTAAGTCATCCAGTAACATCTGCACATCTTCCATAGACTGTACTGTACTACAAAGCTTGGTGTCATCTGCAAAGATAGAAACATTGCTGTTAATTCCATTCTCAATATCATTAATAAACAAGTTAAACAGAAGGAGGCCCAGTACTGACCCTTGGGGTACACCACTTTGGGTACGATTATTAAGCCAGTTTTCAATCCAGTAACAGATTAAACTTTCCAAACACATAGACCTTAACACCCATCAGATGCCCATGAGGAACTGTGTCAAACGCTTTTGCATAATCCAGGTACACTATATCCACAGCCGCCCCCCCCCCCCAATCCAGGCTTCTACTCACCTCTTCATAGAAACATATTAGGTTGGTTGCCTCTCCTGCTGCCAACTCAGATTGTATGACCTGCTTCCTACGCCATCTGCCCTGAACCTTTGCCTGGAGTGGGATAAAGAGTTAAGACCTAAAGGTCACTTAGACACTACTCCCTGGTCTGGTCTAAAGACAACCCCATTGAGCAGCACATCGGGTCAACACTTGCTGTCTGTTACACTGGTGTCCTAGGCTACTTGGATTCTTGGTGAGTAAAGGGGTAAGTGAAGCTCTGTTAGTTAATTCTTACCTAATAGGAGAACTCTTATTCAGGTGTCGTTTCACATTTGTTATTTTGTAATGCCTGGGCTACACTGTGACTTATTGCAGCACCACTTCTAGATTTTAAATTTTGAGAACTTTAGCTGTCACTCAGCAGTCAGTAGCACTACAGGGCTAGGTTCACACGTCGGGTTTCATAATAACAGCCGTAGGGACCCGTGTGAACCAGGAGACCTGCTCGTGGTACACGAGGCAGTATGGTTTGATCAAATTATATACCAACATCCTGGCGTTGGTTTTTAAAGTTAGCTGAGCGGCATTAGTATCAGTCATAGGTGTGATGTGCAGTAGCTTCTTTCTCTCCATGTCACATTATAATTAAGTAGTTTGAAAAAAATCTGCCAAAAGCTATACCAATATGTTTATTTTTTGTCTCGACTTATATAACGCTGGGTGACTTGAAATTTTAGAAAGGGGAAATTTGTTTTTATGTTCAAAGAGACTCTGTCAGCTCTGCCAGTTATACTGGCCTATCTCAGGGTAGCATAAACTAGGGACAGAGAAGCTGAACAGAGTGATGTATTACTTACATTGTTCTGTGCATCTGAAACAGAGATATCCTTCTAAATAACAGGGACAATAAGTAGTCCTCTTCACTTTGTGCATGAGCCCAGTAGTCCTTAATATTCATGAGAAGCAGGATACTCTGCCCACCAGCTGCTGACTGGCATTTATCTATTCATGCTAATTTTACACACCATCTTATTTTGACCAAATAACAGCTATTATTTTTACAATAACAGGTGCCATTATGGAATAACAGCTGTCCTAAAAGACGGCCATCAAACAGCCAGATTAAGACAGGGTGTGAACATAGCCCTGTGCCATCCTTTTGATAAAAAAAAAACATGAAAATAGTGAAACCATTATTGTAGCACAATGTCACCAATTGTTTTGCTTGCTGTACTTAAAAATGCTGCTCCTCTGCTTCAGTATAAACCAAGAGCATTAGTCCACTTAGTAAGTTGCACGCACTCAGTAGTCCTCAATATTCATGAGCTGCCACTTCCCCCATCCACCGGGTGTCACGCGAGTCATGAGCACACATGGCCTGGCTAACACTGCAGCTGATAAACATTGATTTTATGTAAACTACTAAAAGCAAGATAGTAAGTGACACAGCATGAGAACCAAGGTCTTTGTCGCTACTTTATTACGTCCTCAGATCCTGCAATATGGTGATCAATTCCTTTTAATACTAAACTCATGCACTCAGACTGTCAGCTGCAGGAATTTTACCACTGTCAGCTGATGGTGTCTTGTGTTTGTATTGGTATCTCTGTATTGCTAAACCCACACAGTCTACCTGAGAATATCTGTATCTGGCCATACACATAAAATAGGAGATTTTTTAACCAACCATTGTCTCTAAATAAACTTGCATAATTGTTTGTGATGGCCTAAACTTGGCAACTTTCACGTTTTACAGCTTAGGGCTATGTTCACACTATGTATGTGTGCGGCTGTATTTTTTATGCGGCTGTAAATGTGCGGATGAAACTACGGCCGTGGGAAAAAATAGACATGCGGCTGAAAACATGCGGTCATTTACTTGGAAATCTGGTTCAACTAAAAATAACAAATAAAATCTTAAGAAAGTGATGCAAACACCTCTGGATGCATCTGGGAAAGCAGGGAAACAGTTTACATGAATCGCTATTACCAGAGTTTGCGATCCTCTGCAGTATGCCGATGCCGATGCCTCTCATGGTTAATATATTGAATTAATAAAACACATTTTCGTTGTAATAAAGTGCCTTTCATTGTTCAATAATTAAATTTAAACGATTCCATCATTTTGCAATTAAATATACTGTTAAAATAAATATATATATAAATAAATGTATATTTATATATATTTATTTTTTGACAGTATATTTAATTGCACAATGATGGATTTGTTTAAATTAAATTATTGAACAACGAAACTGATTTTATTTCAACGAAAATGTGTTTTATTAATTAAATATTAATTAGTACAGGAAGCTCCAGTAAGCCGTTAATTCATATTGCCGGCAATAGAGCAAACTGTAATAATCATCACTTTACTTTAATTAAAACATCAAATGTTTCTTCTAATTATGTTATCACAATAGCATTATTAGAAGAAACATTTAGAATTATATGTGCGCTCAGCTGATTGACGGATGGGCTGAGCGCACATATAAAGAGCCGGTCCGCAGTACAGTGACTTCATTGTGCTGCGGACCAGCGAAGAGGACACATCGGGGTGAGTATACAGCTCTCCCCACCCCCTCCCCAGCACTGCACCCCTCCCAGCAAGGAAGGGGGGTCACTTAACCCCTTCCTTGCTGGGATGGGTGCAGTCTGACATCAGTCTGGCCCCCAAGGGGTTAAGGGGGATGCAATACATCCTCCCTTAACCCCTTGGGGGCCAGACTGTAAGCAGCGATCTGTAAAGATGCTGCATACTGTAAGGAGCACAACACCGCTCACAATGATGGGTGTTGTGCTCCTGTTTCTGTGTTTTTTGTGTGTTTCTCCCTTTTGTTTTTCAGATATCGGTATCCTGTGGATTACGTCGGATTCGGTGGACTACGTCGATGACCAGCGGTTGTTTGTTGTTGTTTTTTTAATAAAATGGTCAATGAGAGGTGTGGGGGTGTTTTTATTTGAATAAAATTTTTTTTTAACTTGTGTCTTGTCTTTATTTCTTTACTTTATAGACTTAGTAGTGGAAGCTGTCTAATAGACGGAATCCATTACTAAGTTGGGGCCTAGTGTTAGCCGGTATAAAATGGCTAACACTAACCCCCCATTATTACCCCAGTACCCAATGCCACCAGGGGTACTGGGAAGAGCCGGGTGCCAGTGGTCCCAGAACGTCAATATTGGCGCTCCTGGACCGGGCGGCAGCAGGCTGGTAAGATTTAGGCTGGGGAGGGCCTAAACCAATGGTTCTTCCCACCCTGGTGTTACCAGGCTGCTGTCGTTTGGTTTTTAACCCGGCTGGTTATAAAAATAGGGGGGACCCTATGCGTTTTTTTTTAAATAAATAAATACAGTAGAGTCACGACTGCAGGAGGTGAGTATAGCAGGTTTATTCTTTTTATACCACTCTGGCCCTATTCAATGTAAATTATATATTATATTGTAACTGTTATGAACTACCATGCTCTAATTTAGAGATTGTACACACTATAGACTGCATGAACATACTAGGTGTAGAGTGTTTTTGCCAGATTTTTTTGAATTACATGGAAAAACCAAACTGTGTAAAAGTTTTAACTGTTTCTTTCGTAAGATAAAAAATACATTAATTGACATTGACTATTACCTTGTTTACCTCGGTTACTAAGTATATTATGAGGAAACAAATGTGTGTAAAAATAAGGGTCAAATGGCCTTGGATCCCTGCATGACTGGTTTCACATGGGAGATAATCTATACTACAGAGAGTAAATATGTTGATGCTATTGGAACTGTGTAAAAACATCAATAGAAAGCTTGGAGACACTTGACATCCTAATCAATAATGATTGCTGCGGAGTGCATTTTACACATTTATCAGTCCTCTGTAGGTCAGAGCATCTCTATACACTACATCCTAGTTATCTGTGTACACAGGTAACAATACATCCACACATAATTATTTCCTAAGCTGTAATTTTACACAATATATATATATATATATATATATATATATATAATTATATATATTCTGCTGCAGAAAAGGCTATGTATTCATGTAGCCTAAATTTAATAGGTGGGTTATATAGGATCCATCAAGTACAAGTGCATCTCAATAAATTTGAATATCATGAAAAATATATATTTTTTCAATTCAAAAGTGAGTTATTACAAACGGAGTGAACTTTTTCTAGTGTTTATTTCTGATATTGTTGAGGATTATGGTTACAGCCAAGAAAACCCGAAATTCATTATGTCAAAAAATGTTAATAAATTTGAAACCAACTGTAAAAAAAATTTGAACACAGAAATGTAAGCTGAATGAAAAGTATGTACAATAAATGCAGTCAATACTTGGTCAGGACTCCTTTGCATCAATGTGGCGTGGCATGGAGGCGATCAGCTGATGGCATTGCAGAGGTGTTACTAAAGCCCAGGTTGCTTTGATAGTGGCCTTCAGCTCGTCTGCATTGTTGGGTCTTGTGTCTCTCATCTTCCTCTTGACAATACCCCTTAGATTCTCTATGGGGTTAAGGGGGGACGAGTCGAAACGTTACTAAATTGTTTATCGAGGAATAAAAGAAACGTTTTTACGTTTTGGACGCTGTCATCCTTTTTCTTACATGGCTCCCCAAACCATCACTGATTGTGAAAACTTCACACTAGACCTCAAGCAGCTTGGATTGTTCCTCTGCACTTTTCTTCCAAATGAAACGCAAAATTTACTTTTCTCTGAAAACAACACCTTTTTCTCCTTTGCCAGGTAAGGGCCCTATTACATGGAGCGATAATCAGCAGAATCAGGCTGATTTGGACGATTATGGCTCAGTGTAATAGAAACAACGATTAGCCGATGAGAATGATGTTTGGTCCTGGCGGTCCTGGCCAGTGATTGGCTGAGTGGCCTATCAGTTCAGAGACCTGCTCTAAAGCTACAGAGGCAGCTCAGGGAAACGAGCAAAGGGCAGAAGAACAATGGGACTATGGAAATGTAATGTATACAGTTTAAGGGCAAATGCTGCACGGACTATTGATGTCCGTGCAGGCCTTGCTAAACGATGTTGAGCACTGTAAATATGCTCTGTGATTGGTGCTCGCTTACAGGAGGCATTGCACCATTGCTAAGATGCTTCTGTCTATTGGTCATGAGTGGCCTTACAAATGGAATGCGACATTCAGCCCATGTCCTGAATACGTCTGTGCTTAGTGGCTCTTGAAGCACTGACTCCAGCAGCAGTCCACTCCTTGTGAATCCCCCGAAACCTTAAAATGTCTTTTTCTTAACAATTCTATCGAGGCTGCACTCTTTCCTTCCACTCAATTTTCCATTTATATGCTTTGATACAGCACTCTGAGAACAGCCAGATTCTTTAGCAATGACCTTTTTGGGCTTGCCCTCCTTGTGGAGTGTGTCATTGACTGCCTTCTGGACATCTGTCAAGTCAACAGTCTTCCCCATGATTGTGTCACCTACTGAACCAGATTGTCAGATAAATCTCTGTAAACACACCACCAGATTCTTGAAGCCAAAGCCAGGAATGGATTTGAAAAAAGGAGAAATCTCAGTCTTTTCTTTATGACCTGTTACCTGTTTATAGTCTGTTCCTGGCTTTGGCTTCAAAAATCTGTTTTGGGTTAAATATTCTAATTTTCTGAAATAATGAATTCAGGGTTTTCCTTGGCTGTAAACCATAATCATGAACATTAACAGAAATAAACACCAGAAAAAGCTCACTGTTATAATGACTGCATAAAATGTAGGGGTTTTACTTTTGAATTGAATTACTGAAAAACAATCAAGCCTTCAATTAATAGGTGGATATTGAAGGCTTCCTCTGCCAATTCTTCCATACACCAAAATTCTTGGCTTAGCTGAGCATTCAATTGTTCTGAATAAGACAGGCTTATCTCCATTACAGATAAAGAATGGGCAGGTTAGGCCAGCACATGTCTGTTGATTTTGTTCACACTTGTATTTCCATACCGTTACGTCTCCATTGCACTTTGATTGCTAGAATGTGGCAGTATGGCCTACGTTTCCATAATGTATTTTTTAGGTGAGAAAATGGCAGTTTTTTTTGTTAATGATGGCTGAACAAGATCATTAAAGGAGAAGTCCGGGGGTGATGGGGAATTATTACGGACAGGGGGTGGGGGAAAAAAAAAAAAGTTCAGCCAGGTAACCACGCACTGCAATACTTATGTGCACCATCCACACTCTCGGACTCCACCAGTCCGGTAAAGTAGACAATTATACACAATGAATGTGAAGGAAAGTGATTTTCTCACCACAAAGCTGCAATCTTCGGGTAACGAAACCCACTTGGCTCCAACAATATGGAGCAATATACTCACAGAGTCGACTTGACTTCAGAATTCTTTTTTATATTCTTATGTTAGATAGATGCAGCATACAAAACGTAACTTGCTCACAGCTGATGTGACTCTCACATTCGGACGCCCAAGCACGTCCTCCTCGCGGACGTTTCGGAGGATCAGACTCCTCCTTCCTCATGCGCATGAGGAAGGAGGAGTCTGATCCTCCGAAACGTCCGAAACAAACCAAAAAATCCGGCTGATTCGCTCATTTCTATTAATAACGTCTGTCATTATCAAAAAATGGTTGTGAGAACATAGCAATGTTCTGTTAAAACAATTAAATCTAACAAACCCATAACACAATTGACATATCTGTAACTGTTCTTTTAAAGACAGAAGACATGCTATTAAAACAGAAGGCATGACAAGCAGATTATCTGTTTCTAACTGCTGGTTTGATTTCTTGTATTGTATAATCCTTGATGTAATTGCAATTTGCACTACATGCACTGACTTCCTGGCAAGCTCATGACTATACATTCCATAACTTTATGTAGCATAAGAATTGATTATATTTACAGGAAATGCTCATAGAGACTTGAAATGCACTGACATTCTTTTCTTCTGTAGAAGGTTAATAAGCTTTTCTTGGTAAGTACTCCATGTTACTATTACATATAATCATGTTAAAATATATTTTTATATATATATATATATATATATATATATATGCAAATAACATTCCAAACTGCTGACAGTTAGCTGTTACGTCAAGAAGACACATGGTAACGTGGTAATTCTTTTATTTTCCAGAATTCAAAGAGGATTTCCCAAGCTCCCGAATAACTGCAAGCTGGAATGTCTCCTCTCTCTCCCCTCTCTGCTTGATTGACACCTGGAAGTCCCAAACAGGGTCAGATATGGGAGAGGGAGTAAGGAGGTGTTACAGCTTGCTGCACTTCAGGAGCTCAGGGAAGCCTATTTAACTGTAGAATAAAAAGCATTTTCTACATTCTGGAAGCACAGACACATATATGAAAGGTACCATGTGCTACCTAGTCATAACAGCATCTAACAGTGTCAGCAGTGTAAAACATGAATTACAGCTGGCAGAATTTTTTTTTACAATAGCTTTTTTTGCAGCTAATGCATTCAATCTGCCCTACTTGATTATAAAACCATTCAACTCGTGTACTATATGGAAACAATGCTGGGACACTTACGTATAAAACCTACAGGAGCTTTTAGGCATAGCATTCTAACTTCATAGGCATTAATATGGAGTTGGTCACCCCTTTGCAGTTAGAAGATCTTCTACAGAATCTGCGTCTGGGGCAATTTTTGACCAAAAATAGCCACTTGCCATGACACCATGTCTTCCTCCGTCCCCCCCCCCCTTAGGACTTGTAGACATCAGGGCTCCTCATCCTAAGGGAACCCCTAATGCACCAGTGACTGGTAGGGCTCCTCATCCTCTTCAGGCCGCCCCATAAACACTTGTGGATGGCTGGACTCCCAGTAAGCACTTGGCTCACGATCATGCTGCCAACCTCCTGCCATGCTTCTTTCTGCTGTGGTTTCACTTTTATACAGGGAAACATAGGGCCAGAGATGAAGCTCCATATGGGTGGAAAACACAGGGGAAGAGATTCAGCTATATATTGGTGTTTAGCAGGTTTATCTCTATTTTTATGGGGGAGTTTTGCTGCAAAACTGCATGTAAAAATGCTCAAAACAGCCGCTTCACCCATAGAAAGCAACGTACTACTAGAAATCACTTTTTTGCTGCGAAAGAATGTGTGTTTTGTATACTGTACACAGAAAACCATCACTAATAGTCCCACTAGTGTAGCTGCCATGGTTTAGCTTGTTAAGTGCGGTTCAATCATTTAAGGTTTGGTTTGGACAAAGTCAAATTTTACCCCAAAAATTCACAAACCACAAACTTTTGAAAAGTTTGCTCACCTCTAGTTCGAGCAAAATTAGAAGAATACATTGTCTAGAAAGTTGAACCCCAGGCGAACCTCTCACAAACAAACCCATAGCATTATCCCACCTCTACAAAACTTTAGAATTGATACATTGCTGTCAGATACTGTAGGTAGAGTGCTCCTGGAATTCACCAAATCCAGACTGAGATCCGTCCGCCAGACAGAGTAGTGTGACTCATCACTACACAGAACACATTACTACTGCTCCAGGGTCCGGTGGCAGTGTGCTTTACACCACTCCATCTAACACAGAATTGTGCTCAGTGATATAAAGCATGCAGGCAGTTTCTTAGCCATAGAAAACCAAAAAAGCAATTAGGTCTCCGGTGTACAATTTTTGTGCTGAATTTACTGCTTTATGTTTTTTTATTTTACTGGCTTAAAAAAAAAACATTTTTGTATCACCATGTTCTGAATCGGCGCGAAAATTCAGTGCGGAATTGACATGTCAATTCTTTGAACGGAGAGGCACAGAGAGCAAAGGTGCATGAGCCCACTCTATTCAAACAGATAGAAGGCAGGATTCGGCAGGATATTTTGACATAGTTAGGTCTGTTTGATCCCTTTTTATTATACTTTTCTGGTATGTGCTGAAACCAAAATTCTGCAATTTTAGCATATGATATTTTTTTTCATTTATACTGTTGACTGTGTGGGATCAATAACATTATATTTTAATACTTCGGACAATTTTGTTAACAGTGATTTCGCCAATCTGTTTAGATATGTTAAATTACTGGCATCAGAATGATCTCCGATATTATTAGTGGTAGCTGCAGATAGGAGCTTGCAGCTTAATGGATACTTAATGGATCTAACTTGTCTCTTTGCACACTTTTTAAGTTCTGTCTATCCATTTTCTATGAGATTGAGGTCAGGGCTTTTTGATGGCTTAGTTGACCATGGATCATTGTGTAGGAGCAATAAGGGGGCACTGTCACTGTTTGATGGAGCACTAAGGGGGCACTTTTACTGTATGGGACACTGTTTCCTTTTAATCTCTCGTCCACAGTTACCTGAATGGAGGGAATAAAGTTCATTCATAATTCACAATTTACCAACTGGTTCTAGATTCCCCTTTTTCCTATTCACCTATTATTTTAAAAATGTTATTCTTTTAAAAACTAAGGGGGAGATTTATCAAAGGGTGTAAAATTTAGACTGGTGCAAACTTGCCACAGCAACCAATCACAGCTCCTCTTTTCTTACACCAGAGCTGGAAGCTGAGCTGTGATTGATTGCTATGGGCAGTTTGCACCAGTCTAAATTTTACACCCTTTGATAAATCTCCCCCTAAATCCATAAATAAAATTCCAGCAAGGGTCAAGTTCAATACTAGTCACACTAGCAGGACACACTGCTTGCAGCAGCAATGAATGATGGATATATACTGTGCTCTGTGCGACTGCGGGTACACATGATAACAGCAATAACTGAACAATATGATGTATTTAAAGTGTTCTGCAATACCCCCAACATGCATTTTACCACATACATGGTACATCCTCAGGGGCACACAGGCACTGACCGAATGACTAAAGATTAAAACCAAATCACAAGAAAGATATGAAAATAAAACATTTGTCGCCATCATATTTGTCCTCACTATGCACATTGGGGAACATTTATCAAACTGGTGTAAAGTAGAATTGCCTTAGTTGCCCCTAGCAACCAATCAAATTTCACTTCTACTCTTCTACTTTACACCAGTTTGATAAATCTCCCCTATTGTTTTCATGTTTACAGATATGTAATTGATTCATTTCACACTTTTAGGTAATTTAGAAAGTATATTTTGTGTAATTGCTGTGTGCCAGCCATATACTTTAATTTCCGTGTCAGCCGCATGACAGCATAACACTACTAGTAATATGTTACTGCAACAGGAGCAGCAAAGACTTTATTATTCATCAATGCAGTTGAACATAAGGAAAGGTTACATACGCAGATAACACTATATTGTGCTCTTTTTAACATTTTTATTCCTTCACACAGGGCAGCATGTAGCTGCATGTTCATAATAACAGTAAAATAAAACAACGTCATAGGCACTATGATAAAACTAGAAATCCAAACAAGACAAGGATCAACTACAGCAACAGAATAAACACTGTAACTGGGTGCAATATTGTGAGTACTAGTTCATTTTTACGTTTGGATGGGAAAATCTCTTCTGTAATTAAAGGTTGTTGTTCCCCTAATCATTCAACAGGTGGCACTACAACAGCATGCAATACATTGAAGTGTTTAGACAAACTGGATAAAGCTCGCCATCATTTTTACTGTTATAATAATCTTATGTTCCTGAGACATTTGATGTGTGGTACTCTGACACATAAAATACTAGCAGCAGATCTCTAAAATAACAATTTACAACTGTGCTAATTATTTAAGAATAGATGGCATTTCAACGGAGTGGGAAACAGGAATGAAAGGTAACTATTGTGATGTTACAACCAGAAGTACACTACATTTTTGCAATTCGTTTTTGCAAAAGAAGGATGAAAAAACGGATGCAATGGTGTGCATCCCTTTTGATCCGTTTTTCCATTCACTTCCATGATTAAAAAAAAAGGATCAAAACGCGTCAGTTTTTTAACGTACACAAAAACGTAGCAGACCTTATTTTTGTTGATGTTAAAAAAACCTGATGTGTTTCGATCCTGTTTTTTTTTTGCAAAAACGGATTGCAAAAAAATACTGCGAACTCAGCCTAACCTAACCAAAATATGGGTATAATGTATGCTTATAAAAGTGACATAAAGAGTAAACATCCACCAGAATGTCCAGCATTGCTGATGTAGTTGCCACATTTCTCTCTTTTTGGCAAACCTAGTATCAAATACAAAAGATAAATAGGCTGCCTGTTTCATGACTAAGAGTTGTCCAAGCCCCTGTACAAGAACAATGTGTGGGACACCCTTCCCCTGTAATATCAAGGAGGCCACCTAAACTTATTCCATGGATGTCCCTATTTTTCCAATAGCTGTAGGAAATGACATTTATTATTTTGATATTTTGATGTTAGTTTAGTATACAAAACAAAGGTCTACAGTAACTAAAACACTTTTATTCAACACTTACTCACTGCAACTTTCATATGGCGTAATTGCACATTTACTTAAACCTACCCCTAATCTTTTCAGCAATGTTGCTTCTTCTCATTACACAGGGACAGGAAATGGTAAGATAAAGATATAAATCATAGCCGCCTGCTCGCTTCTGGTACAGTGCACCGGAGGTCACATCCAAGTGGAAGTACACCCCTTTAATATGTACAGGGTCATATCAAACTATTCTGTAACTTTACAGAAGAGACCATACATTTGGATATGTCACAAAATGACATTGGCATGCATTGACTTTGACCCACCTGGATTCTCCAACTGAAAGCTTCACAATTTTAGTGATCTACATGGCAGCGACTAGGCAGCAGAAAGCGGTCTCTTTCCATGATAGGGATTAATACACTGCACTTTGTAGATATCAGATATAAGCCACTAGAGGCTACCATAACTGTTACCAGTGCCCTGAAGAAGAGTTGAAGGTTTGATTAGTGGCTACAGTACTAATACAGGTAACACAACAATACTTACCATTAGGGGTCACTGACAGCAAAAGACTCTAGGGAAGAAATAGATTATTAGCCTTCATATCTATCGATTCATCTATGTTGTCAACCAAATATCTACAAATCAGGTACATGGGCACACAAAAAGACTATGGGCATAGTTAAGAATACAATCTTCAGAAAACAATTCTTTTATTCACATAATAATTTAAAAATACATGACAATATAAAAGAGTATACTAACTAAAAAGGTTTTAAAAATGACCGCTTGATATAAAAAAAAAATCAGGTACATGCTAGAAATATGGCGGCAATACACTGGACACATCCCCATACACGTCAATGAGTTGCTGGACACTTACTATAGACACACCACTCACCTGTCTGGTACATGTCCAATCTACCTGCTGGATACATGGTGCATACAGTATGCTGTTACGTATGCCGATGTCACACTGTGTATTGTAGAGTACTTTTGCCCATTGCTGATTCCTAGGATGAATCTCTGACTGCTAAGACAATAAATGTCAATATTGTCAATACAAAGTAGCTGTACCCACTAAACTTGTAAAGGATTTAGTCTCTTACATAGGATCCAGTACTATGATCCATCTCTGGTACTGTGGTCACTATTAAAGGGGTTAATTGGTCACTGATCGCTGATGAACGGATTGCTTTTACCCAGCACCTGCACTGGCCAGCTGTTCTGCATGCCCTGTCTACATAGTGTACAGGGCTGGAAGCAGTTATCTCTGTGTAGTGGCCGCCACGCATAACTGATTTCAGCTCCCATTCAAGTAAATGGCAGCTAAGCTAAAGTAACCATATACAGCAACTACACTACAGTAAACGAAGACAATTGGTTTTAGCCCCATTCACTGTGTAGTGTGGGAGCAGAACAACTGGGGGTGCAAGGTATTAACTAGTCCATCCATGACTGATAAGCTATCCTGTGGACAGCTCATCTGTATGTTTTACCATAAAAACCCCTTTACGAATTGCACTAGGGTTAAACCCAATAGTCATCTGAGCACTGACATTACTTTAGTTGCCTCTTTTACCCCTTGTCCAGGCTATGAGGGCAGAGTGTCCGCCTATACCCTTGTGGCCCCTGTGTAGTTTCATTAGTATTATTGTTAGCAATCTCACTGCTCAATCTATATATAAAAAAAAAAACTATACAGTATTTGAATTCATGCGCGCACACACACACACACATATTCAGGACAAAGAATGCACATACAATATGAAAAGCATTCTTTTTCTCACTTCCACTGAAACTTCCTTCCAATAATTAGAATTTTTCAATATAAATATCTTCATTTAGACATACATATTAATGACTTGAATGCAGCTTTGTTACTTATTGTACATACAAATCTACATGTCTGCAGCATCACAAAAACAGCTTTCTTTACTTTATATGAATATCTTTTTGGGGGCATTAGCAAAATTACTTTCTACCGCAAAGAGTAAGACAGATGATGCTATTCAGAAAGGGAACAGAACAATACAAGTTGCAATGCAGTATTGTACTGTTCCAGGAAAACAGTCATGTCTAACGTGTGTTGGAGACATTACAGATTATGTGTGAAGGGTTTTATTAGCTATAAAAAGGAAATTAAGCTTTGGGTTTATCTATCAACAGTATCTATCTATCTATCTATCTATCTAGTTAGTAGAATGATGATCTACGGCACACCAATATTTTTATAAAACTGTGAAAACTTTTATTCCATCATGATAAAAAAAAGGCAAAGCATCACTTCAGCAATATTCCACCGCCTATCTATCTATCTATTAGAGATGAGCGAACCGGGTTTGGGTTCGAGTCCATCTGAACCCGAACGATCGGCATTTGATTAGCGGTGGCTGCTGAAGTTGGATAAAGCTCTAAAGTTGTCTGGAAAACATGGATACAGCCAATGACTATATCCATGTTTTCCACATAGCCTTAGGGCTTTATCCAACTTCAGCAGCCACCGCTAATCAAATGCCAAAAGTTCGGGTTCGGATGGACTCGAGCATGCTCGTGGTTCGCTCATATCTATCTATCTATCTATCTATCTATCTATCTATCTATCTACTAGAATGATGATCTATGGCACTGCAAAAGTTTTCATTGAACTGTGAAAACTTTTATTCCATCATGATAAAAAAAGGCAAAGCATCACTTCAGCAATATTCCATCTATCTATCTATCTATCTATCTATCTATCTATCTATCTATCTATCTATTCAGTGGCGGACACAAACTGCACAGGGCCCCTGTGCAGAAAACATCTTTGGGCCCCCCCCATAATCTATTCTCATCTCCACCTTCCTATCTAGATGAAAAGAGAAAGAAATTCACCTAACACACGTTACACTGCAGCTGCAGCTCTCCCAGCACGGATATGCTCTCCTTTTCCCTTCTGTCTTCTGGTGCAGGCAGCATGTGTTAGAAACGCTGCCTGTGCTGGAAGTCCGACGGGCCCACGGAAGTCCAAGGCTGGTAGGCCCCAGTGCACCTGGGCCCCTGTGCAGCTGAATCAGCTGCACAAGCAATATGTCCGCCACTGTATCTACCCAGTAGTTCCTGTGGGGTAAGCAGGAAGAACCCAATCATTAATTCTTTTCTTTTAATCGCTAAACAAACTCTTAAAACACCTTGGTTGTCACTATTGTAGAGTATGGACACTATGGTATAGGGCACTATAGCTTGCCATATATTATGAGCTTCCTATGGTTGTCCCTGTTCTGAACACACAATAACTACCTTGGGTACCTGGTTTTCAATAATTGGCTCTGTTATGTTAAAATGGTGACATTCTCTGTTATAGAGACCCTGTAAATAACTGTGCCCATACACCTTTGATAGCTGCACTACACTTATACACTACAGTTATATTTCCCATTCACATAATTTGCATAAATTTTAAGTTCAATCAAAATGGGAAGGGGGGGGGGGATAAATCCCTCCTGGACAGCTCTGATGGTGGCTTATTTTCGGAAAACAAAAAAGGTAACTCAGTTGCTATCCAACCAACATGCCTCTTATATCTTTAAGGAGGGTCAGAAGAGTCAGCTGGTCCTATCAAAGGTGGTAAGGTCAGCTGACTTTTCACATGTATATACTGTGATTGGATCTATTAATTGTGACTCATACTCTACAGGCCTTGTGGCTATCCCTGCAATGAGGGAGCTGACCACAGATTAGTCACTTAGGGCTTATTGATTAGAAACTTTCTGTAGTGTGCCACATCTACTTTCTCCCAGAAGCAATTTCCTTAAACTAAGCAAGTAAACATATATAATGTACACATATTACCAGCACACGGAAGGTAGGATGTTTTATCTAGTTGGCCCCATAAACCTTGTACTGTACCTATTCAGTAAGTGGCTCTAACTAGTCCATTTCCTATACACAGACATAAATTATTAACCATTCCTTTTAACTTTAAATCTGTGCAGATTGTTCAAGATTGTTAAAGGTTTATGAAATTATGGTACAAAAACGAGTCCCAATGGTTCTTAATGCAGTTAAATTTGTATTACCAATGCATTTAAGAACATACAGAACACTTTCCCAGATTCAGCACTGGTATTTAGCAATAAAGCGGGAAAGTAGAAATGGTTATGGCTCTGAAACAGGATTAGCATGGGGTAATTCTAGGTAGATGAGCAGAAAAAGCACAATTTATGAATTAGGTAAATTCTATCATGTCATTATATACATAAAGCTCTGTTTACTTTAGGTTTTAGTCATAGCTTAGGACTGTAAGTGACTGTCATTATATTGGGACACACAGTGGAATGCATCATTCCTCCATAGGCTCATTTAGGAAAAATGAAAGAAAAAAAATAAATAAAAATAAATGTATATATATATATATAT
Organism: Dendropsophus ebraccatus; assembly: GCF_027789765.1. Taxonomy (NCBI): domain Eukaryota; kingdom Metazoa; phylum Chordata; class Amphibia; order Anura; family Hylidae; genus Dendropsophus; species Dendropsophus ebraccatus. Next base: position 74,073,533 of record NC_091455.1, on the reverse strand, counting down.
ATATATATAGTAAAAAAAGGTAAACCAACGTTGTAACAAACAAAGTGTACATTGTTCTGCAACTATAGATATTATTTCAGTGTATTCACACATTGCAGTCACGTTATCATTTGGCAAGACACATTATGATCATGACGTGAGTAAACCTGCAAAGTGTAAACCTAACGTAAGCAATCATCTCATATAGCACTGTATCCATGAAGGCATGGGTCCATCTGCAGGTATTCTGTAGCATCAGGTGCCAAGATATTAGCATCAGCCAAAGGGCATGGAAAGATTATCATGCGAAAAATTGTTGTATTGTTCAAATTTAAGTAATCTTTCCAAGTGTATGCAGGCAATGGTCACACGACTAACAAAAATTTGTTTGTTTGTCGTTGATCACATATTTTGAGTTGACCATAAAATCATTGTGAATGGTTAGCTAATTGTTTACAAATCTTTCAGTGCATGTACACATCGTTTGTTCGTAAATATTGTCATTCAAATACTAGAGTGGATGAACGATAGCAATTACGATTGTATTTGCCACTAATGACTATTGTTCCATGAATTATGGTGAATTATCGTTAATCATTGAAACGAAAATCTGCTTGGTCAAATAGGACCCTAAGGCACTAGCATCTTGGGGTTATCCATGATTAGAAAAAACACAGCTACTTTCTTGCCAAAACAGCGGCACTTCAGTCTTCACTGTGTGTGTGGTATTACAACTGATACAACTGAGCTCCATTCACTTTAATGGCACTGATCTGCAGAACCACAGCCATACCATGCTGTTTCTGAAAGAAAGCAGACATGTTTTTCTAAGCCTAGATCCCTGCGTTAAGTCTTACAAGTTGTAAGGTAAGGCCTCGATAGATTGGATTCTTTTTCCAGCACATGCCCCAGATTCTGGATCAGATTCTGGAAGAGCTTATCCCCATGTTCCATGAAACATGGACAGCATGGATGGGGAAGCCTTGTAGTGGATTCTTTCCCCACGCAGCATGATATATCACTATCATACCAGGAGTCGGAAAACGGTTGGAATATTTGTGGCACAGCTGCTTCCCTGTCAGTGCCGTCCTTGTTTCACCAAACGTGGGAATAATCCTTAAGATCTGGGATATTTAGATGGTGAGCTAGCAAATTTGTTATGTTTCTCAAATCATTCCTAAACATTTTTGTAGTTTTTCAGGAACCAGTATCCAGTTACAAAATGGCCACAGCGATGAGATGGAACCCATGTTGTCAGGTTCTTCCCAGTTAGTGACACACACAGCTGACCATCCACCTTATATAAAAGTCATGCCACCTTCTTCTTAAAATTTTGTTGGGTGCAACTACCCATGCAACCAATTCACGTTTCTGCCTTTCTAACCCTCTACTCTCCAATTTTCCTCCCCAAAACATCCATCCTCTCCCACATGACCTCTTCCCCTGGCTTCTTGCATAGATACCCACTCCTTGCTTTCAGAGTCGCCCTCTCACCTAGGCCCTGACATGATGAATTGCTCAGGATAGTTGAAGGGCTCCAGTATAGATTCTCTATTGAAGTTCAGGTTTTACATTTCTTGATCTTGAATTGTTCAACTTACAGCACAGACTCAGAAAACCCTAGTGTCTATTTGTGAATTGTTAGTGGTTTTAGCATACTGTAAGTAGACATTGTACATTTATGGCCAACCAGGAAATTGTAGAATACTAATGGATGGTTTATTTAGAAGATTTGATGAAACGAATGGTTGTAAGTTGAAGTGAATAATTCTTGCGTGTGAAGATTTTACTTTAATAAACGCTCCCAACACTGTCTATGGTAAGATTCTCTCCTTGCAACATCTTTAAAACCCTTACCATATTGCTGACTTTAAGGAAGATGCCAAACCTCCACCCACATCTCTCTCTGATTGGGCGGCATATTTGGGTCTGAGTTTCTTATTGGTTCTGGGATGTACTCGTATAAGGCAGGGTCAGCAAACTTTCATTGAGGTGGTGGAGTGTGACACAGAGAGGATCCTGTAAAGCTGGATCAGTGCGGAGTGTTGAGGAGTGGCTCTGGCAGTTCAGACACCCAGCACGGTTATACCATGACACTGCAGCATCCTTGGGAGCATTGAGTGATGCCACAAGCTTCTGGACCACAATGATACACAACAGATTCTAGGATGACTTATCTTATCATATTGCCACTTAGCAGCGGGTCCTCCTGGGGATAAAGATGGAAAATGTCTGACGCATCTGTGACCCAGGAACCATAGCTTTTTTTCTGGAATATAAGAAAAGCAAATATTCTATGGACATAAGTCATCAAACGAATTTAGAACTACTTGTATTATTTTGCTTTGTAATGGGAAAACATGATTACTTCTTTCACTGAGCAGAACAAGAAAACCTGGTCAAAGCAAGAAAGCCTGAAGGGACATAAGCACAGAGACCTTACCCTGCCTGGGATTTAATGCCCTGGAGATGCAGGGACACTGCTCATAGCTCGCTCCAAAGCAATGTTTAAAGGTGTTCGCTGTGCCCTTGGGTGGACATAAAGGTTATGGGAATTTAAGAGCTGGTGCGCAGTGCTTTTTATTTTATTTTCATCTTGCAAACAGCTTAATAAGAAGTGATGGCATCACAAGTGGTGTGTGGACTCATCTTCCGATTACTTCTCCCTCTCTGCCTTGTTGTTGGTAAGTAATATGCTATATATCCTATTGTACCTCATCTGTATCTTCTCCCAGGTCTGAGATTGGTTTACTTTGAATAGTCTGGTATCCTCCCATAGCGTAAAAACAGGGAGCACAAATGGGTACATGGACTAATGTAAAGGAATACATTCCGTGACTGGCATTGCATATATAACACAGCTGAATATGTAGGAAATCTGTTTACCCTGCCGCCATTTCTGGCGTCCTGTGGGAAAATATTAGATAAAACTTTGTGATATTACAATATGTTGGGTCAACATAAAAAAATAACATTCTTTATAATAAATTCAGCTCTACTACATCTGTTAAAAGGAAAATGAAGTAGTCCATAACAACTGATACAGTTTTGCAGGTATAGGGAACCTTCAGCCTGCCAGCTGTTGCAAAACTACAACTCCCATCATGCCTGGACAGCCTTCGGCTGTCCAGGCATGATGGGAATTGTAGTTTTGCTACAGCTGGGGGCGGCAAAGGTTCCCCATCCCAGGTTTAGAGCAACCAAGACATATTCTGTGTAGTAGAAAGTATACTCCTAAAACTCCCCTCCTAATATCTCTTATTATACAGCACTCCTTAGCACACTGGAGGCTGGAGAGTGAGTAGAGTGAGAGCCTTTGTGCTGCAAGGGTGTAAAGAGTTAAAGTTTGGAGGTGGGGACTGTATCCCCTGACAGACTGGGAGGAAAGGGTCAGGACAGCAGAGAGAAGAGGCACGGTGAGGCACACACTCCGGCTCCTCAATCCTCCCCACTGTCCCCATGTGGTCGCGGGTGGGAGGCTGCTGCTGCCGCCAAGTGCAGTCTCTTTCCTTGCCCGGGTGACTGCAGGATGCTGGAGAGAAGCTGAGTGTGAGGAGGAGGAGGAGTGCGGCGGGGAGACATGCTCCTCACTTCCCCGCTGGTGAGTGCCCCATGCCTTGTCCGGACTGAGGGAACTTACTAGCTGCCACCTACCTGTACTTTTCATCGTGCTGACTTGTAGAGAAGGTCCCAGACGCGATGGCATCAGAGACGGTGTGCGGGCTCATCTTCAGGTTACTGCTGCCAGCCTGCCTACTTGTGGGTGAGTGCTGATGTGTTACACTATCAGTATATATCTCTCTATTCTTCTAGGAATCATACAGAAAGGGTCTCCTTCACCCCACAGGTAAAGTTTGAGACTTCTTACCGGTCAGTTACTTCTATAACATTCTAGAACGTTTTGTTTAAATACAAGAAACAACTGTCAGGAGGGACCCGCGTTCTGTTCTATGGTGGGAGACGTCTGCCTGTCACTAATGGATCACTGATAGGACGGTATATAGCTAGAGCAGATGATGAGGTGGTGGCACTCTATACACCTAGTACTGAGGTCAGGCTGTGGAGGTTACACGGGGCAGCTTGCTGTCTCCTTAGTAGTTATCTCCCCCAAATCATCGCCTCCATTCACTGCAAGTGATAAATCACCTGGTGCTGGACGCGGGAGATAGCGCCCCAGGCTCTCTCTCTCTGCTCAGAGTGTATGCTTTCCTACGGCAGCAGCTTCATCACTCTTAACTTGACATACAGTATATATATATATATATATATATATATATATATATATATATATATATATATATATCTTAAAATTTCCCACAATAATTGCAAAAATGGTCCAATATGCAATAAGTTTATGTGATTTGACCATATCTGCCACCAACATTGTGTCTGATGCTGAATTAGAAAGTAAAGGTAAAGTGTAAGAATTCCTCCTTCTCCTTACAGAGTTGCAGGGATTTGCTGTGAGAGACATTATGGGCTATGTAACAACTTTTACCACAGTTTACAGACAGTACAAACTGAATAAATGGATCCAGACAAGTGATTAGCAGTTATTCTCAGGAACATTAATATTTCACAAACACTTTCAATTGTTTGAGGATGTGCACGCTGTAATGTTTCTGTATCCTGCTACACAATAGAAAGCTATGGAATATTCAGTAGAGGCTTGTGTAATTGCTTTTCTTGTTTTATAGTGAGACACCACTCCAAGTAATGATATGCTCCGTCATTTCCTAAATTATACTATACCAAATGAACATTTACTCTGTACCGAAATAAGATGATTCCTGTTTAACAAAAGTGACCAATTATTTAAGTTTCTAGGATAAAAAAAAAAAAGGATAGGCTGTATTTCTTTAGTATAAATTGCAAATAATAGATCTGCTTTTTGTTTGTGCATTTTGAATGTAGATAGTAAATGTTGGTCATCTATCCCTGCTGAGTTACATCTAGTCCAGGTTGTTATCCTGCACCATGTGGTACTTCTGGCCCCGACAGTTATGATATATTCCCATTGGTATGTTTGCATGCAGCAGATTTGCCGAAGAAATTCTTGCAGCTAAATAAATACAACCTATCTGTGAAAAGTGTCGCCGCAGCGAGAGTTGCAGAAATTTCGGCAACAAATCTGCCTCCTGTGAACATGCTTTATATGCCTTCTTGTAAAAGTCCATCTTAATTCCAAAGATGGCGTTCAGAATGAATCTTTAGATCAAAGTAATGCATGCCCCTTCCTCAAACATTCCTCCAAGTCCCTTTCGAATTCATTCAGCTCCCTGTTATGTATTGAACAACCACAGCATTGTTTTTTGTGTCATATCAAATTTGCTGAATGAAAAGTTTAAGTTAATCCGCCATCTGTATCCATTTTGTAATGCTGATACTCAATAAATAGCAATCTCTCGGACATTTTCTGGTGTTTCATTTGGATACCTACTTTCCATGTCCATTAACATCATCCAACATTTTTCTGCCTGTTTGAAGCTTCTGGATGTGTTGGTGATTTCTGAATAACATACAATACAGTCATGAATTATTAATATAGAATAGGTTTTGGTACTGGGTGCGCTATTCATCTACTTGTTTTCTGAGATCAACATCTGTAATGTAGCTGCAGGCTATGTGTGGTTAGGAAAGGTCTGGTTTGCTTGATGACTAAAAGTTTGGAGCAAGGCTGAAATGAATTGAACTTAATGGCAGTCGTGCTTTTCTTTTTGGTTAGTATATTGTATCGATGTAGTGGTTGGTCCATAGAGATTTCATTTTCACTATAAGAAAAAATAAATCTTGATTCATTTGTGCAGAACCACTGTTCCCTCACGTGCCCACTTTGCTCAGTGACTGTAGTTGGATGGATGACTTAAGTTATGACCCATTGAATCCTCTGCTAATTCTTCCAGCATTCCATAGACAGACAACTATCTGTGCCGCTTCCTGCAGAGCTGCATAGGATCCTGTAATATATCTGAAGTCACAATGTTCCTGTATTATACACATGTCTTATAACATTTAACATAATCTGTGTTTGTATGTTTCCACAATTAGCTTATATAGGTTTAATGTTCAGACTCCTTAAAATCCCATATAGTTGGTTACAATTAGACACATTCATACGTCCTAATCACCTAATAAGCTATTTTATCGGGTTCATATTACTCCAATCTCCATTCACCCGCATATGACTGCAGATAACCCCTGTATGTGACCCCCTATTCATGCCACTCTGACATTGGCCAAAGATTTGGGGATAAGAATTCTGGAATCCTGTGACTACAGCTGGATGGAGCAATATACAGGGGTCTAAAGATTTCCAAATTGGGCTGTACTATGTAGTAAAATTAAAACTACAGGTAGCATTGTGAGTCATTAATTTCTGGAATATGTCTTGGATCAGTTAATATATATTCATGTAGCATATAAAAATCTATGTTTCTATATTGTACAATGATTCATTCATTCCTGGACTGTATTGTATGCCTGATTTTCACCTATTCTGCTCTATGAAACTGTTTAGCCCAGTTATGTAAAAAGTGGAGAGCTGCTCCATTGCTTGAAGAATGGATTTGGCCAAAGTGCTGTGTTAGGTGCCTGCAGCTGATAGTAGCGTGTTTACTCCTCCGTCTTTCCATAAGTCAGGGTGCAGCTCCAAGATAAGACTGCAAAGGAGTGTATGAAGACCGTTACAGTAAACAAAATACATTACTGAAAGAGTCCATGGCTTTTATGTAGCCTATAGCATCTATTTCCACTCTGTTGGCTTTATCTGTAACAGAATTTAAGGTATAGTAAGATATAAGGGCTTAGAACTGAATCTGAACTGCCATAGATATAGTGATTTTCTTAATGAAGCACAAAATGTTATAATCATTACTAAAATGATCAGCTCTGGCGATGGAAATGTGCCCCAATGTGCGCGTGCTTCAAAGTGCTTTCCCCATTTCGTTAACATGATGGCTCATATGTTCATAAGTTTGTATGTTCTCCCTGCATCTGTACGGGTTTCCCTCCTTATTTTGGAAACATGTTGATAGGTTAAATGGATTATCCAGGATTAGAAAAACATAGCTACTTCCTTCCAAACACAGCACCACACCTGCCCACAGTTTGTACATAGTATTACAACTCAGCTCCATCTGCTCAATGTAACTGAGATGCAATATCACATCCAAACTGAGAACAAGAGTGGCGCTTTTTCTGGAAAATAAAAAAAACACGTTTTTCTAATCCTGGATAACCAGTTTGAGAAAACTGACCCTAGTCTGTGTGTTTGGTATTCTGTAGGAGAATTAGCCCAATTGGGGACAGAGACTGATGTGAATAAAGGCACTTTCTTTACACCAATGAGGAATATGTTGTTAAAATATAAGCAACAGGAATAATCTGTCCATAGACTAAAGAAAGACTACTGGAATGATGTTGGATCACTCAGGGTGGGTCCTTGTTTTGTAGATCATACATCATTTTTATACCTGAACTGAAATCATAAGAACATCTATTGTGTGTCTTTTGATGAGTAAGTGCTAAGAAGAAACACATTACATAACTAGCTAAGCAGATCCGTACAGTAAATGTATTTATAGGGTATGTTGCTAGTTCCTATATAAAACAATATCATCAGCTGTTTGACACAGATAATTCCACCAAGCTGTTCTGTATTTTATCTTTACTCACTTTACATGTTAACTCTGGAGAAGGGTCTGATAGACGGATGTAGACTGCGGTAATCAGCACAAAGTGTAAGGTCAGTCCAGTTCATACAATGATGTTTTTATACTTTGAAGAAAGTGCAAGGAAGTAGCATCATAAGCGACTGTGGTGGCATCAAATAATGTAACAGGATTTTAATAACTAGAGATATAGCAACTCAAGCATACTTGAGTCCGATCGTTCAGCATTTGACTACCGGTGGCTAAAGAAGTTAGATGCAGCCCTAGGGAGTCTGGTAAAGCATGGATACAGCCTATGGCCATGTTCAGACGTGATTCAGAGATGTTCAGCCCGGCCGCTACTGCAGCACCCGCCGGATTAACATCACTTCTTTTTAACGGGAATACGGGCATATTCGGGTGTGCCCACACTCCAATTAGCCATAGCAGATAACGTAAAGTACGGCTGGAGCAATGTTCACTGAACAGTGGCCGCATAAAATAGGCATGTGAGTTTTCTGTTCGGTCGCATGGTTAATGCGATTGGCCGCAGTTATTAAACAACGACCATTGTTGCAAACTTGCTAAAGTTTAATCAAAAGTTACATTGTTTGAACGTGGCCTATGGCTGTATCCATGTTTTCCCAGACTCCTTAGGGCTGCATTATACCTTTTTAAGCTACTGGTATTCAGATGCCAAATGACTGAATTCGAGCATGCTCAACTCTTCTCTATTATTAGCCAATCTAGTCACCTGGCTGTCTTATAACGTTTATGGGTAAGAAAAAGAAAGCAAGTCATTTGTAGTCATCTGTAAGTATGTAAAGTTACTTGGAATGAAAAAGGCTTTCTCAGAAATATGAATCAGAAAAATATGTCTGGATAAAAATAGATGGTTGAAGTCAATAAAGTCAGCTGCAATGGCTTTATTGTCAATTGTTTGTGTGTGGTCAGGGACAGGGGTAAGAAAAATAGATCACATTCTCTGTTTTCTATGTTAAAATGATTTTGGTTTCCTATAGAGAGACAACATGTGCCAATTGACCAATTCCTAGGAAGGCTGCAGCCCAGTACCACCAACCATCAATAATAAGCTATCCTGGAATTGTGAATACTCACTCTTTACTATCACTCACACTGCATATTTATCATAATTTCATATTCTGTGTTGTACAGATTAGCTGAAACTACAAAAACCATGTACCATGTAAGGGTACTATTACACGGAACGATAATTGGCCAAATTGGCCCTATCCGACCATTGTCATCGGCTGATCGTTGATATAGGTTCTGACCTATAATTGTCGGGCGCCGACCACACAACACTACGTGTAATAGCGTTGCACGGATGACGCTGATGATATGCTAAGAAGAATACATACCTATCCAGGTTGTAGGGCTCCTCTTCCTCTGTGCTTCTCCCTGGGTCCCGCGCGCTGCAGCTTCAGAGCGGCCTGTCTCAGCTGGCAGGCCGCTCAGCCAATCACAAGCCGGGACCGCCGCGGCCAGTGATTGGTTGAGTGGCCTGTCAGCTCAGACAGGCCGCTCTGAAGCTGGAGCACGCCGACCCGGGGAGAAGCACAGACGAAGAGGAGCCCTGCAACCTGGACAGGTAATGTATACAGTTTTAACAAGGGCTGCAAGGACATCGGTAGCGATGTCCCTGCAGCCCTTGTTAAACAATTATCGGATTGTGTAATAGGCCCAGTGAACGAGCGCCGATCTAGCAGATCGGCGCTCGTTTACAGGTATTATTGGGCCTTCATCGGCCTGTGTAATACTACCCTAAGGATTGCTTCTCTATGCCTTTACATTAAGAAGGGCTTATCCAGGATTAAAAAAAAAAGCTTAGTGCTACACCTGTCTTCATGTTATTTGTGGTATTGCAACTCAGCCCCATTCACTAATGGAACTGACCTGCAAACTCACAAACTGAGGACAAGGGTGGCGTTATTTCTGCATGAAAGTACTTATGTTTTTCCTCGGTTACCCTCTGTAATGTTTCCAGTGTACAGTCTCTCATCTCATGGAGTAAAGATATTCTATTAGACCAAATGTTTTAATTTCTTGTTCTATGTCATTGACCCCTTGGCTGGCCTTGCTATTGCCATGACTTAATGCCTTGACCTTACTCTTTACAGTCATTTATTTTAAAGCTTTATAATCCTAAAATGTTTGTGAGCCTGTCATATGTTGTATAAATCCAAGGATTATTATTACCTGAAGAATGTCACTGCCAGAAGTAATGTATTTCTTTTTAAACCCCCAGCAAAATTTATGTACATTCTTCTGTGCTTATATGTGTATGATGTGTATAATAAATTATGCTGAGTACAAATGAAGATGCCGCAGAGACAGAAACATACAAAGTTAGCTTCTCTTATGTTAGCTTCCTACCCAACGTAGTTCAAAAATACTGAAATGCATGTAACAGTGTTGTAACATGGTTATCTGCTTTATCGCCATACACCACTATTTATGATAAAAGTAGAACTATGAAACGCCAAAAAATATCAAATGGACTAAAGCCACAGACAGAATCTCTGATGGTTTAATAGGAATGAACTGTGTGAAGCCAATGTCCCGTATGTTTGTCTGTCAGTTGTAGTGTGCTCTCAGTCTCTTTGGCTGCCACTAGCCTGCAAGTTTGCACATTTGTATATAACTTGCTGGAGCACGTTTCACTCTGTTATTATCACTTATACTTTATGCATCCATGTAAAGAGTTTGACTCACGTTTTTGTCGTCTTCACTTTTATTTCTTTCATATAGTATGTTCACATAAGATAGCTACAAGCTTGTCTCAGGTGTGCATGAATGGAAAGGAACGCCCACTTCGTTCATGCAGACCTGAGACAAGCCCGTAGCTATCTTATGTGAACATACTATAGGGTACAAACCCACACACCGTATACACAGCAGATACGCAACAAATACGCAGCAAATACGCAGCAGATTTGTTGGTACAGATTTGATGCTGTGTTCAGTTATTTAGATCTAATCTGCTGCGTATTTGCTGCATGTTTGCTGCGTATTTGCTGCGTATCGCAGCAGTAAATACGCTGCTTATACGGTGTGTGGGTTTATACCCTGAAAGAAATAAAAGTGAAGAATCTCTGATGGCACTAACGGCAACTCAGATTCATGTGAAAGCGCTCTGCAATTAGCCCAAGCATTGAAGGGAAGCTAGTGAGATACTGATGGTGCTCAACTCACAGTTTAAAGGTCCGTAAATATACAATTCCAACAAAGGGATACGGCACCCACCAGATAAATTCTCTTCTTTCCTAACTGTAGCAATAATACAAAGGGTCAAGCCAGATTCAGGTGCAGGTGAGGGATGAAGAACAAAAAGTGCATATCAGTGACGGCCATTTCATGCACTTGCACACTTCATCTCGCTGAATACTCAGTGCTCAGTATGTAGCTGGATGAAGTGCGCAAGTGCACAAAATGGCCATCACTGATATGCACTTTTTGTTTGGATTTCCTCACCTGCACCTGAACCTGGCTTGGCCCATTGTATTATTGCTACAATAAAGAAAGAAGAGAATTTATCTGGTGAGTGCCACTTGTCTATGTATTCTCTTTATTGGAATTGAATAGGAATGGAGATTCCTTGATTCCAGAGTGTTATACATATTAAAATGGCTTAACATAAGAAATTGTAACGTAAAATCAAGTACAGCTAACATGAATAAAGTAACAGCGTGGTACAGAGGGAGAGAGAACCCTGCTCCCCAGGGCTTACAATGTACAAGGTGAGGGAGATAGTAGGGGAGGGGAGCAGCTGTTGGTGGGTGAGAGCTGGATGCGTCAGCTGTAAACAGTTTAAGCTAAATTTACTGGACGGTGGGTAGCCAGTAAAGGGTTTGGTAGAGGAGCAACAATAGGAGAGGTAGATTAGCATCAGAGTTAAAGTGGTATTCCCATCCTAGCTTGTTATCCCCCTATGCATAAGAGAGGGGATAATAAGCCAATCACTATGGGGTCTGACCATCAGGACATATACCAATCCCAACAACAGGGATGTAATTATCCTTGCAATGAATGGAGCATTCAGTAAGCCTGCACAGCCACTATTGCCTGGGTTCTGTTTATCCTCTATGGGGTCACTGAATGTTTCAGAGTTCAGTACTAAAATGGGAAAACCCCCTTAAGAATTTACCCCTTTTAAGAAGGTTACAGGAGAGCAAGAGTGTCATATGGTGGAGGCAGGAGGAGGTGGAAAGGGCCTGATTTGTGTGGTTGGAATGAGTAGAGTAAAAGTTTATCCTGAGTCAGCAGATTTTAGAGACAGGGGAGTGTAGTCATTGGCTAGGGGGAAGGGCCATTTTGTTTTATAGACGGCCGCTAATAATGATCATGATCTTCATTAGCGGACATCTATATAACGAGATGACTGCCTTCCCCTGATATGTTCTCTGAAATATGATGAATTTTGTTTTGTCCATGTTCAGTTTTAGAACGCGGGAGGAGAAGAAGGAATATATAGCTGATAGACACTCTGGGATGGCATGACATCTGGAATAACAATTGTAACATTTACATACTTTTTGCTGTTCAGTGTATATATTTGTGTTGCGTTTCAAAAACACAAGATATAATGGAAGAGGGAAGGAGATTTATCTACGTATGTTGCAAATAATCAAACCCCTATAGCTCCCAACATAAGAAAACATTATACGCCAACCTGCTCTTGACTGCTTTGATCAGAATCCTGATAGCATAGATCAGGGAATTATGTCCTGAATAAACTAGGCAGTTTCTACCTAAAGGTTTAACCCCTTAAGGACGGGGCCAATTTTCGTTTTTGCGTTTTCGTTTTTTCCTTCTTGTGTTTAAAAGGCCATAGCACTTGCATTTTTCCACCTAGAAACCCACATGAGCCCTTATTTCTTGCGTCACCAATTGTACTTTGCAATGACAGGCTGAATTTTTGCATAAAGTACACTGCAAAACCAGGAAAAAATTGTGGTGAAATTGAACAAAAAAACCCATTGGGGATAACACTGACTTGTTATGCATGTTCCTCAAGTTGTTACGATTACAACGATATATAACAACAAAATCGCAATTGAAGACAGCGTCTTTTAGAATATCAAAAAAGTTTCTTCTTTTATTTTATTTTAGCCATATGCGTACAAAAATATCAGACAACGTTTCGGCCCTTCAAAAATACATACTGAGCCTTTCTCAAGTATATTACAACAATGTGCAAACAGAAGTTTTATATATCAAGTGACCAATCACCACCAACATACAATTAAGAAAGTGCCAATCATAGGAGACTAGGGGCGGGGGCATTCACCGGTTAACCAAACCTTCACAGTTATATCCATAACAGTAAATATAAAGTATACATTGTCCCCTCCGGGAACTAACCCGATACACCCTCCGTACATGAGCTCACACGATCACGGATCCTCTCCGGGTGAGCGGTCATCCGATGAGCGACTCCACTCGTCCTGCCCTGGCTTGTAAACAAAGAGAGAGCGGCTGCGCACACTCAGAACGGCAATTGGTGTAAGCGTTACCATGGCTATGATGCTTATGTTCCCATTGGTTCAGGATCGACACGCTTAAAGCGACCATAGACGTAGATGTTACCATGGTTGTGATGCTTGTATCCAGAGTTGACTGCTTCGTATATTCACCGTCCATCATTTCAGCCGAATCTGTAGGCTTCTACATAGTCCAATACGAACAGCTGGGATTACCGCCTCAGCGGCTTGTCTTTCTCTCTGCTTAATATTCAACGCGGACTCAACCGCTAACGCAGAGATATTCCAGAATTAGTCCATCCAGCTAGAATAAATCTATACAATCACATCATTTCAGCATCTCCAAATCCATAGAGTATTGCTTCACTGATACTTAGTCTAGAGATGTCACTCATACCAGTCTCAGGAGTCATACTGGACAAATCCCATCCAAGCCGATCACATATATCAATCGCCTCACAGAGTCACATGTAATAGGCTGACTCCTCAGCAACTTTTCAACGTTCCACTTGGCGAGATGTTACGGCACGGTCAGCAAAAAGTAGCTTATACCTCCAGTCTTCTCCCGAAAGGGAACCGCATCCTCCAATCTGAACAGTGCGCAGCTCATCTACCCTAATGTCACAAAGCCATACACAGGATTATACAGAGACTCATCCAAACGACCGATCCTCCCTTCAAAAGAACTCCGGTCCTGTCGCTCAGGTTACCGGTGGGACCCTAAAACATAAACATAGACACATAAATATAAAAATGGTGACACTTATTTAAAAACAATATGAGCACTAAAAATGTGAGTAGAATATTTATTCCGTAAATACACCCAAATTGTATTCCAAGTTCATGCCCCTCGGCCAAACACAATTAAGGGTGTGTATCCATCGCATCTCCTTCTGTTTTAACAATTTTTCTCTATCTCCTCCCCTACGTAGAGGTGGCACACCGTCAATCACCCTAAATTTAAACTGACTCACAGCGTGCCCACACTCCACGAAGTGTTTAGCCACTGAATGTTCCACCTTTTTCAATCTTATTGTGCTTTTATGATTATTCATCCTCATCTTTACTTCTGTGGTAGTCTCCCCTATGTATATTAGCCCACAGGGGCATTGTATCATGTATACTACAAATTTTGACTCACAGGTATACCTTTCTTTGATCTTATATTTCTTTCCTGTATGTGGATGCTGAAAGGAATCCCCCCTCACCAAACAATTGCAGTTACTACAGTGTAGGCAAGGGAAGTTACCTGTTTTTACCTGTCTAAGGACCTTCTGGGTATCTCCCCTCTTATTACTCCCCACATCGGAATGTACAAGAGTGTCCTTAATATTTTTACCTTTCTTATAGGCCATCATGGGGGGTTGCAGGAATTCAGGTATTTTTTCACCCAGACCCTTTCTCAACACAGACCATTCACTTCTCAAAATGTTCGCTATTCTTCCACTATAGGGGCTGTACACTGAAACAAAGGGGATACGTCCTGGGCCCCCACCTCTCACCTTTGGGACCAGGGTATCCTCCCTTGCGACAGTGGCCAGTCTCTCCTTGTGTTGTATTAACAATTCCTCAGGATATCCCCGTTTGCAAAATTTGTCACACATGATGTCAACATTTTTCTGCAATTTCTCAGGTTCACTTGTAATGCGACGCACTCTCAGTAATTGACTCCATGGGAGTGATCTCAGCATAGGTCTAGGATGATTACTCTCATACCTAGTCAGATTGTTTCTGTCCGTATCCTTAACAAACAGGTCAGTCTGTAATTTCCCATCCTTGACGTACACCAAGGTGTCCAAGAACTGAAGCTCAGTTCGTGAAGCCACCATGGTGAACGCCAGTCCCTCATGTAAATGGTTAATGTACCCAAATAATTCATCCAATAGTTCAGGAGATCCCTCCCACACAACAAATATGTCATCGATATACCGCCACCAGCAGCGGATGTGATCCATATACGGTGAAACAAAAATGTGTTCCTCCTCGAGGGCGGCCATATACAAGTTGGCATAAGAGGGGGCCATATATATAACGATATATAACATGTATAACTTTTCTTTTATCTGATGGCTTGTAAAAAATTCAAACCATTGTTAACAAATATATGTTCCTTAAAATCGCTCCATTCCCATACTTATAACGCTTTTATTCTTTGGTCTATGGGGCTGTGTGAGGTGTCATTTTTTGCGCCATGATGTGTTCTTTCTATCGGTACCTTCATTGCCCATATACGACTTTTTGATCACTTTTTATTAAATTTTTTCTGGATTTGATGCATCCAAAAATATGCAATTTTGCACTTTGGGATTTTTGTGCCGTTTACCGTGCGAGATCAGGAATGTGATTAATAGTTCGGGCAATTATGCACGCGGCGATACCAGACATGTTCATTTATTTTTATTTATAACATGGGGAAAAGGGGGTGATTCAAACTTTTATTAGGGGAGGGGGCTTTGTATTAACAACAACCCTTTTTTTTTTTTACACATACAGTATTTTAGAAGCCCCCCTGGGGGACTTCTAGTATATGCACTCTGATCTCTTATTGATCTATGCTGTATATACTTATATAGCATAGATCGATGAGATCGGCACTTGATTGCTTTCTGCGGCTGCAGCCGAAAACAACCAAGTGCCGATCCGGGGTCAGCGCCATTTTGGCGGAGACCCCGACAGTTAATAGACACGGTGTCACCTAGGCGGGGCTTGGTGGCAGTGGGGCCCCATCTCCCAGGTGGGCAGAGGGGTCCAAGTGCCATGAAGCCCTGCCTAGGTGACACTGTCCACCGATAAAATTAAGTGATTTTAGAGCAAAAAGACACCACAAACAAGATTTATACAGGTATGTATTGAATGTTCAGCATCTAAGCTTGTGGATGGTGCAGGGAACCGCACATAGAGTAAGGGTGTGTGTGTGTGTGACAATATAATTTTCAGCACAAATTACATTGTCAACTTCTGGATCTGTGTAATAAATTGATGTGGGGTTATGAGATATTGAACTTGTAGCAACAGTATATTCTTAGGGGTGAGTGCCAGTAGTTAAATAACAGGTCATGCAAAAGTGAGACAGGATCAAAAGCATAGTTAGTAAAAGGAAAGCATGCAAAGTCACAAAGATCTATTCATCAGTGACGCACTCAACAGCACGTCAAGGAGACTTTTTGTTTGATGAAAAGAAACATTTGCCTATTTTTTTTATGACTACAGTTTCTACAAACTATAAAACTTTGACATCATTTTGCCATGTACATACCAAGGATGCCATCTCCTCTACAACATTCGTACTCCAGTATAGCTGTCAGTGTGCTCAGTGAGGAGGCCTTGACACTAGATTTGTTATCAAATTACAGATATGATTGTAGAGTTTCAAACATGAAACCTTTATTCATGTCCATTATTTACAAAGTTTTTCTTTACATCACTTCATACTATTTAGAGATTTGATTGACTGCAGAACCATTTTATGTTCACGTAACTTTCAGCCTCAAGGCCTTGTAACAAAGAATTAAAAAAAATAAATTTAAAAATCAGTCTTTAGTTTGAGGGTTTTTTTTGTACATTACAGGCAAAACTGCTTAGATAATTTTATGCCACAGAAGGAAAAAGTGCTTGTTGAACATTTCTTAAATATTTAATGTTATTGTGCCCTCTTAAAAGGCAATAACAACAGCTAGACATCAATGGCTGCTATGTTTGCGTGCCGATCAATAAAAATAGCTTGCTTTTACATGTTAATTTGAAATTGGAGCTGTCTTAAATGTACCTGTTTTCAAGAGGAAATATACAAGCAGTGCGTCCACATTAATCTGTTTAATGTGCACTGTTTTCTTATATGAAATGTGATTAGGTGCTGTGGACTTAAATAATGACAGTCATTTAGGAGTATACCCCTTCCCTTTTCATGTGAATTTGTAACAAAGTAGGTGCTCCAGCAAAGTGGCCAATAAAGTCATCCATCTCTTATGTCTCGTCTGACACACAGCAAACCCTGCTGATCAGCTGCTGTGGTACATTGTTCAGTGGCAATGAGTTGCAGTAACCCAGTATGGCCACTACACAAACCATGGAGCTGTTTGCTTCTAGCTCCCTTTTGTATGTATTCAGGTGACATACCTTTGACAAACAGCTGATCAGCTTATCCCCACATGTCATGCTACAGTATAAACAACAGGGGAGGTACAGAGTAGCAGTCTGCATTAGTGGTGAGAAGCACATTGGTTTCAGCCTACCTCAGATACCCTTGATACAGTGTCGTTTGTGATCATAGCTTCTAATGTTAGCTTGCAGCTAGCAGTAAATGTCTGCTTTATTTGATGCATCACTTGCTATATCTCCATAATTGTGTCTGATAAAATCATTCTCACAGTGATACATTGTACTGGAAGTTACTGTATGTAGTGCAGTTCTCTATTTAAATGCATTATTAAAATTTTTTTTTTTTAATCAAAGTGCGATACAGAGTAAATCCTTGAATACTTGGGCAGTATCTACTAATGGAAATAAAAAGGGAATAACATGTTAGTCACCTTTACAGTTTGATGTACACCCATTTCTGATTATACTGTATGCCCCACAAAGTATATATATATATATATATATATATATATATATATATATATATATATATACACACACTTGTATATAAATATATATATAAATATATCTCCATAATAATATACAGTAGAACAAAGGGTAAAAGATAAAGCACATTGGTACTGAGACAAGAGGTACTTTGTACATACTGTATACCCAAAATATGTTTACAGGCCAATGATCTGAGCAGCTCACCTTCTATTTGTGCTGCTTCCAGGACTGCTCAGAATACAACTGATGTGCTGAAATGTTTTGCCCAAGGCAAGAAACACAAATTGCATCCAGTAGATTTATTGCCATCTAATGTTTACTGGAGGTCTTTTACAACCCAAGAAAATGCCATTTGGTTTGACCAATGTTTGTTTGTATGATATAGCTGCCATTTATAATGAATAGTTGGGATACTTTGAATCACAAGGAATATGTATAGGACCTGCTTGATAATACTGCTCATGGATTTTCTGTAGCTCATCATGAATGTATTGCATTTTTCAGATCCCTATGCTGATGCATACATTAGTGACAGCCCATGTGGCTGCTATGAGGTCCAGCCCGGCTACTAGAGGAGGGAATGTCTATAAGGATCTCTCCCTCTGTCATTACAGACTCTGAAAACAAAGCTGGAGAAAATATATCCAGGTGGACATTTACAAAAATTTGTCCCATAAAAGACAGAGTTGACGCTAAATATAGACAGTAACCCCTCTAAGTTATGCTCTCTGGAAAGCAAAGAGTTAAAGCCAAACTGTAATAAGGTCCTGGAGCCCAATTGCAGCTCTACCTGTGTGCTAGGTAGGGGCACCTATTACATTGTTGTATCAGACTCCCTCTCCTCTGTGTATGTCTCATGTGTGTACATATTATTTTATCTCATTTAGCAATTGTCATCATTTATTATCAAAAAGTTCTATACTGTAATTCAGAAATATCAGTAAAGGGGTGAAGATCTGACTACTAGAATTTACTACTAGAATGACCTAATGCATCCTATATTAAAGAGGTTATCCAGCGCTACAAAAACATGGCCACTTTTCCCCCTACTGTTGTCTTCAGGTCAGGTGCGGTTTGCAATTAAGCTCCATTTACTTCAATGGAACTGACTTTCAAAACCACACCCAAACTGGAGACAACAGTAGGGGGAAATGTTTTTGTAGCACTGGATAACCCCTTTAAAGTAATATATAGCACATAGTATACAATTTTTACAGTATACCATTTTATGGGACAGCATAATTTTGAATGTGTTCCTAATTTTTCCAGTATACTGACACATACCTGCCCAGCATGGGCCAAAATGACACTTGTAAGTCAGGTCAAGCGCCATGTCACTGTCACCCCAAACTGACCACTGTAGAAGCAAATCTTCCTCAACAAAACATCTGTTCTGTTCTTAATCACTGCCACCTCCCTCCTTGTCTGATGTCATCATCACCTTCTTATTACTGTCATCCATTTCCATTTACTGTCATCGCTATCTTTATCATCATGCCTGCCACTTTTCACAATCCTCATATGTCATGGACTCCTTGCCACCCTTCATGATCACCACCTCTATATTTGTCCCAAGTGCCACCACCACCATAGCTACAAGTGTATTTCAGTCATGTCCTCCACCTAAACTTTCACCATGAAACACTGACACTAATTGACTTTCTTTCTGTATTCTGTCTGATGTCTGCTTTTTCTGTATACCGTATGCCTGCTTTTTCCTATCTGTATACACACAAGGCAGCGGTATTTCCTGATTGGGCCACTTAATAGTTGCTACAATTCATCCACTGAGTGACTTATGTGGGGCATATCCAAAAAGGTTCAGATTCACCATAACTTTTGGGAAATTAATCTCAGCAATGTACAATCACTGGGTTGTAAATAAATAAGTTACTTATCCAATCAGGCCACCTTCATGTATGGCTCTATGGTTCAATTCTTTGAAGGTGCTGTCAGTGGTGGACAGGCATCAGCATCTGGTAAGAGAATGGTTAAACATATTGGATTTTAACATGCCCAATCTTTTGGTATCAGGGAGACAAGCCACCACCAGAGGTGTCTGGCAGCATTTTTCTACCCTCTCCTCATCCACAAGGCCGAGGCAAGTGGCCGAGGCATCTGTAGTTAAGGATTGGGAGTGATAGCTTTGTCTAGCTTTATACTTCATGCACTCAGTATGGACAGAACTATAATTTATTCACTATACATTTATAAAGCAATATTTGCGTTAAGATTTTATTCATGTAATTTGTTTACATAATAATAACAGAGCATAGTTTACACTGCAAGGACACATTTCTCATAGGCCTGTGAATGAGCATAGAAAGAACGCTAGCAATGTAACAATATGCTGCAAAGCTTGACAGTAGCAGTAAGCCCACCTAAGAATTACACTTTGCATGCAGAAGAATTTGTGAGGCCTATTCAGTGGAATATTATGGAAGTATTGGAATATCATGGCTGAATCTATCTTACCGCTATGCAATTTTAGAATGTCAGCTCCCCCCCCAAAAAAAAAATTTCTTAATTTCGTATTCAAACCACTACTAAGCTAAAGTCTACTCCAAAGTAAACAATGTGGCTTTTTATCCAGCCTGATTGCATGTTTTCTATAGCAGGCACATAACAGTATATATTTGTCAGTTTACTTACTAGTTGGTCGGTGGGCAAACAAGCTGTGGGTATCATATTACAGGTCAGTTAGGGAACAGAGGCAAGTTACTCTGAAGCACTTAGGAGACAGTCCAATACTCTCCTTAAGCCCCTGTCTACTTCACATTTGATTGTCTGTATTATATTCTTTATAGAATGTATACATACAATATGGATTAGGATGTAGTTCACATGGCTCTGTATAGCTCTGTATTACATATCTTTGCAGTTACCACTGTAATCCCTCATATAGAGCTACTGCTCTTTTATGTACCTGTCATGCCTCCAGTGCTTTTGGCCCTGTTCTACTGCTTCCTGTACCCTATAGCAGTATCATTGTAGTGACTTGTTTCAAGAATCATGAGAATTAAACTTTTTGCAGTAATATTTTCTCAGCTGTCTTTTCTTATGACAAGCATATAATGTATAGTAAACACTTCCTTGTAAATGGATATGGATATGCTGACCTCTAAAAATTAAAAATCTGCATGATCTCTAAAACAACCTCTGCACCCCTTTAGCTCCAATTGGTTGTAGTAAGTTGGCTGATGATAGGCTGGTGTAGCATTCATAAAGGGTTTAGCAGTTGGACCTATTATATTTTATCATGATACTCAGGATTTGTGGGTTCTTTTACTTTGTGAGGATTCTGAATAAGAGCTGTAGGAATGGAAATTGCAATATGCATTGAAACCTAGGATCTGAAGATTCAAAATTTTATACAAATTTTGATATTTTTATTATTACGTTAGCTGAGAAAGCTATAAAAAGAAGTCAACAAATATATAAATCAGCAATATATTCAGTAAATATATTACAGCATCGGTGCTCATAATTTAAACAGAAACACAAAGACAAAGTTGGGGTGAAAGAGAAATAAAAAAACTGGAGTAAAAGGCCCTCTAGAATCTTGGCTATACTTTCATGCAAAGAGCGGAAAGGGGCATGGCTTAAAATGGGATGCCATGCCCCAAAATGTTAGTGCACTAATTTTGCACATAGTAAGCTAATATTTGCTCTAAACTTAGACTAAACTGTGCAAACTTGCAAAACTTATCAAACAGACTGAGCTACTGTGACAAATCTGACTCATTTTTAAACTGTCTAGTCTATGTTTACATGGTCTAAGAATTAGGCAGTATTAGTACATTCTCCCCAATGTTTAAAGAGAATGTATAAGAATACAGAAAGCCCCACAAGCTTTCATAATGATCATTAAAAAGGTCATATTGTCCCTTTGAAGCCTATATATATATATATATATATATATATATATATATATATATATATATGGGGGGCTTTTTTATCTTATAAACTACAGTCTATGTTCAAATGTTTGTATAAAACACATTCTAAAACTGTGTGTGATGGAAGCCCTAAGAAGGAAATGTGATATTCCTGTTGTGAGATTAAACTTTTTACATTTTAAAATCTGAATCAGATTTATAACATTTATGACATTTTTTACGTGGAAACCTTGATTAGTATTTGGCACTTTTCTATGATTACATCTAAAACTGTATATCTATCCATCCAGCCGTGCCCCTTGGTAAACTCTGCTGATACATTCTAGGTTCTGTTTTGTATATTGGTGACCTATGACCTTGTCAGTACAATGTTCACTAGTATTTTATAGAATATTTATAGATTGTCAGGTCCTAGTAAATAGAGAGTAAGTGCAGACACTTTGCTTATTTTTTCTCTTTCTAACAGTTTACAGTTCTGTAGGAAAACATTGTTTCAAACGCAATAATTACTATAGTGCATTGAAAATACAGACAAATCTCCGGAGGGCTTTTTACTCCAACTTTGTGTTTCTCATTGCCTCTGTTTAATATATTGTATACTTCTTACTTTACCTGTACTGACAGAAGGAAAGGAGGCGGGATGAGCAGCCAGCACTTCACTTTGGAATGCTCAGATATCTATATAAATTTAACACTGATCTAAAAATAACATGACAGGTAGGATAGAAAGTAATCCAAGTAAAATACACATTCTCTTGGCTGATCTTAGTTCAAGTCCATTGACTATTATCTCATGAGTTGCTTTCTATCCTCTAAGCAAGAGTTGTCATGTTGAAAGGATGACATCATATATCCTGGAGCTTCCTATGCAAAATCTGATGGGAAACAGTTGTCCCCTTTTTGCAGTGCCTCTTCTATTCCCGTATAAAGCATTTGATTTAACAGACAAAATGGAAAGAAACAATCGTCTGTAGCTCCACATTTTGCTTAAAGGGGTAGTGCGGCGTTCAATAATTATTCACAAAATAACACACATTACAAAGTTATACAACTTTGTAATGTATGTTATTTATATGAATGGCCCCCTTCCCAGTGTTTCCACCCACGCTAGACCCGTAAATGTGGTGCATTATACTCACCGCATCTCGTGTCGACCCCCGTCCGCCATCTTGGGACAATGACGTAGTTTTCGGGAGGCCAGCCGAACCGCTCCATCCGTCCCTCATGCTGGCCCCCTCTGCCACGATTGGCTGAGCATAACTGTACTCAGCCAATCGCGGATGAGCACAGTTATGGCAAGGCAGAGGGGGGCCGGCATGAGGGACAGATAGAGCGGTTTGGTCTGCCTCCCGAAGACTACGTCATTTAGCTTGCCTCATGATAAATTGTTAATTTACTTAGATCGAGCCAGGAAAACAGAATAGAAATTGCTATTATATACTTGTTATAGTGCCTCAAACTGCCTTCATTACATATGCTCAAGAGCATCCAGGTAGTGAGACAGAGCTACTGAGCATGTGTGACACCACCAACGGAAACTTTAGTTAAAGCCGGCCACAATTCCCCCCCCCCCCCCCAGCACCAGGCGTAGCTTTGTTACGTTCCCACGGTGCTGTTAAAATCCAGCGCACGCTCACATCTTCCACTACTGTGACCCCTCTTCTGGCTCCTGTTAATGAACACCGGAAGTCACGCTTTACAATGCATTCTCTATGGGAGTGACTTCCAGCGTTTAATAACAGGAGATAGAAGAGGGGTCACAGCAGTGGATGACGTAAGCGCACGCCGGATTTGAATGGCAAACAAAGCCACGCCGCGGGACGGCGATATGCACCATGCCTAGTATATGCACCAGTGCCTAGCAGAGGGGCTGGGGGGGGGCAATACAAAAAAATTAGCGAACTGCTTTAATGTTTATGATTTGGGATGAAAAAAATAACAAATATGTAAAAGAGATATCCAGATACATGCCTAGATAACCCCTTTAATATTTTTTCAAGAAAACATTGATTTCCATGTGTTTTCAATACTTTTATACATCCGGCCTGCTTTCATTCTTGGTTTCTTCATTATATGTAGGAAAATGGCTGTAAGTACTGTATGTTACCTTTCGGAAACTAGAATTGTAGTTATTATTAGAAACATGGTTGGGTGGTCTGCACTTTCTCTGGTGCAGTTACACTATAATTATAATGATTATTCTGCCCTAATGAGTTATACCCTACAGGTGTGCTGACACCTTGTAGTAGAATAGTAAAGAGAAGTGAGAAAATGTAGGATATTATGATTTCATTGCAATTTATTCTCACACCCTAACTAAACAATACAATGGCTAGCCAAACATCTTTTTGTTTCTCCCAGGTTGAGTAGATACATTTCTGAATCTAGCACATGGTTATTTTATAAAGAAATTAGAAAGTGGATCTGTCTCTTAATTCCATTTGGCTTAAAAATTTTATGTTGTTTGTCTAATAGAGCAAGTCAATTGGCACTTGAAAAAATTTGCACTGTTTTCTGGGTATTGGACTAACACCTGCGTATGGCAAACAATACTGACTAAAAAGAGGAACAAATACTGTCTGAAATAGTATGTGTGAATTCAGCTTTAATATTTAGTTGAATAACATTTATTTTCAGAAATTACATACCTTTTTTTTTTTTAAGGTTAAGCCTCTAAGAACTTGTATAATAAGACCATGTAGAATGGATGTTTTACATTTAGAATAGTGATGAAATTTGTGGCAATAAGCCAAGAAAGAAACCATACTCCACATTCTCGGGATTTCTTCTAATGACAATATTATCCAGGAGTAAAAATAAATAAAAATTTGGTTATTTAGTAGAGCATGGCTCAATAATTATATTCCCATATGTATTCCTAATATGTCTCAAATTCCGCTAATGTACTACTTTTTGCAGTGCACAAAGAGAAGCATGACAAAATGCGCTGCAATTTTAGAATTTATAGTTTGTTGTATGTTAAACTGACCAGTATCAGACGTACCCTGCCCATCATTTGTTTTAGAAGGGTACATTTAAGTATTATGTTACCACACAAAGCAATACATCGTTGCAACGTCGTTGCAGCCTATGCCTGATTCTGCAGCAACATTAATTAACTATCCAGGATGACACAGGTGCAGGAGCTGCGCCTGTGTCATCCACGGCGGGTCCCGGCTATCAGTGATATCAGCACGACTGCAGCATCTATAGGGCTCCTGACAGAGAATTCTCCCTCTGTAGAAGTGATCGCAGAGCCCCGATGGTAGCCATGGAAATCGGAAGCCTCAGGCATCCGGTTTTCTAACTACGGAGGCCGGCAAGGGGAGGGAGTGAACGCTGGGCGTGTGGGGAGTGCACCCATGAGCTCGTTATGATCCCATAAGCTGATGTCCAAACACGACCTGGGCATTGAGGCATCAATGACGCCAGGTCGTGAAAGGATTAAGAAAGAAGAAACCATATTGGAGATGGATGTGCAGTTTAAGGCTACGTTAACACAACGTCAAAAAAGCAGAAAAGGCGTCCCCTTTTTCTATTAAAAAGACGTCAGTGGAATGCATTGAAGTCAATGAAATGACGGACGTCCAAAGCACTTACTGTAAAAATTGAAGGACGTTATCTGCGCGGATGTCAAAATAATGATGTCAATTATTTTGGGATGTCTTTTGCAAACAGCGGACGTTAGTTTTTGTTGTTCACACAGTTTGTCCTTTTTCACCATCCTTTCATCGTTTTTACTATTAAATTTAATGGACTTTTCAATTAAAGACATACCCAAAGGCCAATTAGTAACCCTAAACTAGAATAATGCACCCACAGCCGTCATTGCAATGATGAGCGGCCAAACCTCAAAATAACAGACGTTATTTTGGCCTCAAAATGATGGACATTTTAAAAATTATAAATGGAAAAAAAAAAAACAAAAAACATTTTGTGAACATAGCCTAATAAATATGCAGATCACTGACTGAGACTGACTTAAAGGGGTATTTCCAACTTACAACTGTATTCCTTATCCACTGTATATGGGTTAGTAAGCCAATTGGTGGGTATTCCCCACTGATCACTACAATGAAGAAAAACTGCCCTGAATGAATGACTGCAGCTAGAGTACATTGTCAACCCTCCATTCATTCTCTATGGGGTTTCTGAACATTGCTGATGGCAGGTTACAAGTACATTGATGGACCCAACTGGAGTTCTAGTTTCTGTGACTCTCATTTGTTGTATTAATAGACAATTCAATCTTTATAACTCACATACTTTACTTTTGTATCTTGTATCCTATATCTTTATTTAGCAGTCAGCTCTGAATTGGCTATGCTTGAATAAACTGTTGTTGGCATTCATGTGTTGTTGATAATAATAATAATGATATACAATATCCTTTAATATATATTTTTTGCTGAACAATGACCAATGGGTAAATTCCTAAACTTGACTATTTAGAGTCCTAACTATTACAAATCAGCCGTCCTGTAGGATTTTTTCTGTTTCTAAACAGGATACTTGCAGCAATGAAAAATGCATGAAGTGACAGGAATTGCTGCAAAGCACAATCTGCGATAATGTTGCTGTTGTACATTTAGTATTGGAATTGGTTACACATTATTCAGGCTCTAATCAAAAGTCGGTGTTTAAATGTTAATGATGAGGAATATATACTTCTACATCTCCCTAACCTAAAGCACTTATCAGAACCGAAATATAGAAATGCCACAAGATGGCTGCATTTGTCTCCCTCTCACTTTCCTTCCACTGCTTAGAATATGCACAGTGTATTTTATATATAAGCAGCAGAACGAAGTGGATCCTCACCTTTGGTAATTGGGGAGAATGTTGACCATAGTATGTTAAAACAACATACAGTTTTATTAGATATCTGGCTCCAATAACTTATATACAAAAACAACTGGGTTGTGGACTATTGAAAAGTGTAGATAATGTAGTGTTGAACCATTTGTTATTTAAATAAGGTGCTTCCAATGGGAGTCTAATGGAGAAGCCACAAAGAATAAAGGGGAAACTGACAGTATGGTTATGCATAATTCTGTGCTGTCAGTTTCCAGTTGCATATCACACGAGTTCCCTTTAGTTTTGTAGCATCTTTTTAAGCAATTATCTTTATTTTGTGCTGACAGTATCACAGAAGCAGGTATGTGGCACTGTCTGTGCAGCTGTTCTCTCCGACCACCGTCTCAATGTCAATAACTAGTCATGAAAACATGACAAAAAGTGGTCGTATAAAATCAATCCCTAAGGTCTGTGGTCATCACAATTGCCTGCAGGTGTCCATAGCCATCTGCTGAATAACATGTAATAATGGACTGCGACATTTACAATACAGAGTTATTAGTCCAGAAAATTGGCGGCATGGAATTGAGTTTTATCAGGTGTCTTAAAGAAGTTAGAAGGAAAGTAGGGGGGATCTAACAGCTTAATAGTCTGTGTAATTTTAAGCACATGTGCCCCAGCAATAATGCTTATACTATTTAGCCTCATTCATAAAATTCTTATGTAATACAAAAATATTTTCACTGTTGAAAGGACAAGTGCTTCTTCCTCAGTCTGTAATATAGGTAGAGTTGAATTCATTAATACCAATAATCCTGTGTTACATGACTAAAGAGGCGTTAAGATTTTGTGATAACCCATTCTGTTGTGTATATAAATCTATACATGTATAATATGTATATATTAGCTGTCCTTTTTTACTTTTTTTTCTACAATGTAGATTTAGATTAAAGACTTGAAAACTGTGAACACATATGGACTAAACAATATAAAAAAACAGTGGGGGAGATTTTGTGGAGTCTTACAGTAGCTTGCCCATAGCAACCAATCACAGCTCAGCTTTCAAATATTCATGAACCCTGATAAAATGAAAACTGAGCTGTGATTGGTTACTACAATGAATATTACTATTGTAATACTGCTTGATAAATCTTCCCAATGTGTTTAACCACTTAATGACCAATGATACACCTTTTTATGGCAGCCCAGGAGTCATTGCATATAGAGCTGGCTCGGGAGCCAGCTGTATGTTACTGCTAACACCTGCCTGCTACTACTGGCTGTGGACTTCAGTCCGATCCTGGTAGTTTGAAGCTACATTCACACGTCCGTAGTGCAGCCAGTGACTGCGGACCAGGGTCCGCGGCCCGCACTACGAATGTGCATCTGTAGTGCTTTGTGTTTTATGGAGCACTACATATGCGCTTCATTGGCGTAGCGAACGGACGTGTGAATGTAGCCTAACTCCCTGAATGTTATGGTGAATATTGATTGCAGCATGCAGAGAGAGACCTGACAGGTGCCGGACCTGTCAGGGGTCTAGTTGGCACCCCCACAGGAAAAAACAGGGTACAGATCAGTTGCTATGGCTACCAGATGGCTATACTTACCTTCTGTGGCAGCCATGATGTCTCTGCTGATTGAGTCTGGCTCAGCATTGATCACTATAAGATATCTAATGGGGGAATTAAAAAGTTGAAAACAAAGTTTTTAAAATACAACAACACCTTCCCTAATAAAAGTTGAAATCATCCCCTTTCCCCCCCCAAAAAAAATGTTTGGTATCAGCAGAATTGCTTGGTGCAGAATTGCTTGCGTTTTTTTTTAAACATTATTGATTCAGTATGGTGATTGACGTGAATGAAAAGTAATACACAAATGCTAGAATTGCTGTTTTTTTGGTCATATCATCTATCAGATATAATTGAATAAAAAGCAAATAAAATGTCCTATCTACCAAAATCTGGTACTGGTAAAAACTACAGATCACAGCCCAAAAATATAAGCCATTGTTTTTCTCCATCGATGAAAAAATGACAAGGTCATAGAAGTTAGAATATGGCTAATCAAAACCATGTTTTAATTTGATATACGGAAAAGAAACGAGTCCAGCTCCCGGCAAGGTGGAATCAAGTGCGTTGTTTATTGTATCTCCGTCACCGTACACACGTGCGGCATGCCCCCAACTGAAACCTACGCGTTTCGGCTGCTACACCGCAGCCTTAATCATGGCTTAATCAGCCATGATTAAGGCTGCGGTGTAGCAGCCGAAACGCGCAGGCTTCAGTTGGGGGCATGCCGCACGTGTGTACGGTGACGGAGATACAATAAACAACGCACTTGATTCCACCTTGCCGGGAGCTGGACTCGTTTCTTTTCCGCATCTACTCAGGACACCTGTTGGAGTGTGAGCCCGTGCTGTGAAGCTCGGTGGATGGGGTAAGCTGGCTTTTTTCCGTTCATGACTTTAATTTGATATATATGATGTATATTATATATAAATTGAGGATCAATGTAATCATACTAATCTACAGATCAAACTAAAGATAATATACCAGTTTTATTGAAAAGTGAACAATGTAGGAACAAAATTCCTTGAAGTGGAACTATCAATAGGTTAGATGAATCTAATCTGCTGATAGCCCCCAATAGCGCCTGGGATGCTGAGGAGGAAGATATGTGTCTTACCTTCCTCCTAGGTGCCAGTCCCATACTGTTAGTCAGGATCAACTCTGCTCCCGAGCACTTTCAGGAGCACTGCGGTGTTAGCCGGCCCACCGCCTCCTTTGGTTATCATTAGAAGGAACAGGCCTGATGACGCAGAAGTGTTCCTAAGGGTGCTCCAGAGCGGAGTTTACCCCGACTAACAGAGTGGGACCAGTTCCGAGGAGGAAGGTAAGACACATATCTTGGGCGCTATAGAAAGCTATCAGCAGGTTAGATTCAGTCTAACCTGCTGATAGTTCCCCTTTAATAGTTGCAGAACTGCAATTTTTATCTCGACTTCTCAGAAATATATATTTTTTCTGTTTTGCAATATATTTCATGATAAAATGAAGGGTGTCTTTAGAAAGTACTATTTATCTCATTATATGGATAAATATAAGAGTTATGACTCTGAATGTGAGGAGTTACAATACATTAAGGGAAGTGGTTTTAGGTTCTTAAAAGTAGCTTCCTTCTTCTAAAATGACTTCATGAGGAAGTCACCTGGAATGGTTTTCCAACAGACTTGAAGAATTTCTCGATGTGAGGTGCTTTTCCTGCACTCTTATCTGACATAAATTTTGCCTTCCGTGGACAGAGCATTTACCCTACTGTTTGTTCACACCATAAAAGCAATATAGAAGCTCAGTTTTGTGCATCTGCAAGGCACCTTATCTACAGTATTCATGTCTAACATTGAATTTGAAGTAATGAAGTAATGAATTCACATACACCTTAGCCGAATTAGAACTCAATTTTTCACATTATCTGATGTTTAATCCTAGTACACATTCCTTCTCAAAGATTGCTTAGGATTACTACCATATTTCAAGAATGTGAAATGTCAGAGTAATACTAAAGGCAATGATTTATTGCAGCTTTTATTTCTTGCATCACATTCCCAGTGGTTCGGGAGTTTACATTTACATGGTTAAGAAACACAGAAAGACCCAGCAGAAGCCATCTGGGACAGGGATACCCTTCAAGTGAGCCAGGCACAGGTGTAGACATGAGGTGTAGCAATGTATAGGAGTGAGCCAGTGATTTACTGAGCGGCCTGTCAGCGCGCGGTACGCAGGAAGAAGACCGGAAGAGGAGCCCTGCAGCCTGGACAGGTAATGTATAAAGTTAAGCAAGGGCTGCAAGGACATCGGTAACGATGTCCCTGCAGCCCTTGTTAAACAATAATCAGGCCGTATAATAGACCCAGTAAACGAGTGCCAATCTAGCAGATCGGTGCTCGTTTACAGTTATTATCTGGCCTTCATTGGCCCATGTAATAGTACCCTTAGATGTTTTGGGTAGCCCTCCATTAGCGTCTCACGATTAGTAGAAGGAATTTTAGACCAATTCTCCTGAAGGAACTGATGTAACTGAGTGAGGATTGTAGGCCTTCTTGCTTGCACATGCTTTTTCAGTATTGTCCATGAATTTCGAATGAGATAAGAGTCAGGGCTTCATGATGGACACTCAATTACCATTGTTTTTTGTTCTTAAAGATGTTGTCTGGGATAAAAATCTCAATAGCTGGTGGTGTAGTTAAATTAATAAATAAGCTATATTCTTCCTGTCCTGCTCCCCCATCACTGCGGTCCTAGCGTCTCTCAGTCCCTGGTCCTCTGATTACTCTTAATTCCATGCAGGAACTGCCCTGCTCAGCCAATCGCTGTCTAAGGTAGAACACTGCCACATAGTATATGCTCCATCCGTGATTTTGTCCGGCCGCACGAAAAACTAACATGTCAGTTTTCTGCGGCCACTATTCATTGAATAGCACGGCCGCAGAAAACCTGTCAGTTCACAGAATGGAGTGTGCAGCTCTGGCCGCACGCTTGATTGTTTGCAGCGGAAAAATTCGCAATTTAGAATTTTGCAGAAATGAAGATCATCTGGCTGGTACTGCAGTACCGGCCAGGATGATCTTTAGTAACACCGGCCGTTCTGTGACCCGGCTACGTCA
The DNA here is from genome assembly GCF_027789765.1 of Dendropsophus ebraccatus. Lineage (NCBI taxonomy): Eukaryota > Metazoa > Chordata > Amphibia > Anura > Hylidae > Dendropsophus > Dendropsophus ebraccatus. The sequence goes on along the minus strand of NC_091455.1, from coordinate 74,042,452 downwards.
CAGAACAGCCAGAGTTATACGTAGTGTGAACCTGGCCTAATACTGTACATAGCAGTTATGTTTTCTCACTTGTAGGTTGCCCTTTTTAAACTTTTGACTTTCTCTGACCATTTTTTACTTTGTCTTCCATGTCCATCTATACGTTTTCTAGAGAAAAGTAGTCTACAGATGGCTCCTCTGCTGGAACACATTAATGTTTTCAGTACTTTGGTAAGTTTAGTCAGTCAGTTGCAATTGACTTTCTGATTAATATTACTGTTATTAGCATTAACCCCAACAACAGCTCTTTAGTTACTTTCTGATTGTTCGATTTAACAAAAATGAGGAAAAGAGGCAATTACAACAAAAAATAAAGGAGTCCATTGTCTCAAGTGGCAGTGTGTTTCCAGGTGCTGTGCCTGGTGTGCTTGGCTGCTGTGCAGATTAAGTGAAAATGAAAGGATCCCTGGGGTTGGGGGTTGGGTGTATTATTGTGTTTTTCAGCCATGTCTGGAATACATCTGTAGACATCAGGGAGGTTTCTTTTCACCTTAATATTTGTTTACACTTATGAGGTGGTGTTTTTAATCAGGTAAAACCTTTCTAAGAATTTCTAGCCTGTTTATGAGGTGTTTTATTGGTGCCCCTAGGGTTAGGAGGAGTTCTCTAGTTTTTAATAATGCTGACATTGTATCAATATTTACTGTAACTGCTAAACAGCGTGTTCTTTTTTTTTTTTTTTTTGAGACACCATGATTGCGTGAGAAGTTGGCGTATAAGGAATAAGATGTAAAGTCATAAAGCACAAACAGAATTTCTACAACAGGCCAAATCCTTTGCTAAATAAACTTTTGGTACAAATTGGTGTGACATACAAAAAATAATCTCAAAAAAACCTATTATTAGTATTTATATACAAATGTAGACCCTTCAGGCTTCTGCATATACGCAACTTTTTTGACATTGTAAAATGTTTGGAACATTTTTAATTCCAGTTTTTAAAGTGTTTTTGATTGCTTTTTGAAATTTATTATAGTTGTACATTTGCTTGGCTAGACTGCAAACACACAATCAGGTTGCTGATATCAGACCCCAAAGCTTTTGAACCACAAAATTTTATTGACATATTTACATTATAATTATTCCTAAAATCTAAAATTTTAGCCTTGCCCTAAAACACAAATGCCTAATCAGTCCCCTACTGTCTGCCCCCCCCCATCATTCAGCATATGCACCCATGCTCCATGCACTTATTATACCTGTTTACACAGATATTGACTGGGCTGCACTAAAAACTAAAGGAGAGGCGTCTAAACCAATGGAGAAATAAAGTACTCTGCCTTTTTCCTCCTCACCATTTTCTCATAGGTTGTAATCTCATGGGAACAGACCCCTCACTCTTGTTTGATAAATAGTGTGTCTTTTTGTTGAATTGTTAATATTAGTTGTTATTATTAATTTACATTATTTCCTGTTTATTGTCCCAAGGAAGGAGTAAACTGGGGTGGTATGGTCTGTTTCATTCCAGACTCGTAGGGCCCTACTACACCAGCAGATTATCTGACAGATTTTTTTAAAGCCAAAGCCAGGAATGAATTTAAAAAGAGGAGAAATCTCAGTCTTTCCTTTATTACCTGTTCTCTAGTTATAGCTCATTCCTGGCTTTGGCTCAAAAAAATCTGCCAGATAATCTGTTGGTGTAATAGGGGCTTTAGTCAGATCTCTTTAATAGCAGATTCCTGTATGGTGTGATATTTCATTAAAGCTAGAACTGTAAATTCAAGCACCTACCAAGATAAGTCTGACTTTACATACAATCATTTGTGAAGGAATAGGTCATTCTAAAGTGCTCACTAAATTGCAGCGTGGTACTGTAATTGGATGATGTTATGAAATTTATTTCCGTGATCAGCTGGGAGTGGTATTATTTAAAAGTGGCATAAACTGGTAGACCATATAAAGTTACAGAGCAGGGTCACTGAGTGATAAGGTGCATAGTACATAAAAGTCGTCAATGGTTTGATGACTGGGGTGTTAGAAACGCCACCTGGCATTAGGGTCCTTTTGCACAGCCCAAATTGAGGCTGCATATGTGTCAGGAGTTTTATGACTGAGCATCTGCATTCAAGACTTAAATCACCAAGCACAATACCAGTTGACTGATCGAATAGTGTAAAGCATGCCACGCCCAAACTCTAGAAGAATCATGCTTCTCTTTCTGACAGGTGATGGATGAGTCTAGGTTTGGTAAATGCTAGTAGAATTTTTTCTGGGGTTTGCCTAGGCCCCCTAGCTTCAGTTTACAAGACATATTGGGCTCCTGTATGCTTTCAACTTTGTGGAAAAGTTTGGGATCAACCCCTTTTCTGTTGCAGCATGGAAGAATTTGACCACTTCCATGAACTACAATGGAGGCCTTCTTATCCAGCATCAGTGTCTGACCTCACAAATGCTATTCTATATGAATGTATTTATCAACCGGGCATGTTTTATTCTGAACTTTGACTGGTTACTTTGGGCAACAATGACAGTTAATGGACAGTTTGTTAAATCTGCCCCTTTGTTTTTTTCAGAATCCACGTGCTTATATGCAGATTGTTTGCTCTGGGTTTTGGTGTGACAATGTTGCAGAATTTCCACTGTCGGTAGCCATCTCCCAAAATTCTTTCCTTCTACAGAGAAAACATTAGTTCAAGTATCACGAAAAAGATAAGCAGTTTTCTTTGTTTTTTAGCTTTCCTTCTTTCTTTGCACAAGTTCAAAAGTTGAGAACAAGAGCCAATTGAACTTCAAAGACAAGTGTTTTTAGTTAAAGATGTTGGCAGTTTAGTACATTGGAACTGATAGATGTACACAGAAATGAATACAGTGTGTTTTGTACAGTGATTCACAAAGCATGCACAGGTCAGTTTATTTGAGGAAAGTAAATATTGCTTTTTTCCCTTCACTCATCCAACTGATCAAGTTACACTGTTACGTTATATACAAAGGTTTCAGCTGTCTCTATTATTAAATGTCCTAGAAAGGACTGACTAGTATAGAAATAATTTACTATGATCGCTTATGTGTCTGTTTTTGTTTTGCCTTAAGGGCCCTATTACAGGGAGCGATTATCTGCCACCTATCTGCTGATCAGGCATGTAATAAACACATCAATCAGCTGAAGAGCCGATCATTGTCTTTCAACAATTTAAAAATCATCAGCCGCCAGCCACGCATTACTATGTGTAATAGTGATGCGCAGCCAACGGCTGAAGACAGTGTAGAGAAAATAATAAAGATGTATACTTACCTGTATCCATGCTCCCCAATGTCCTACTGCTTGTTTCCTGCTTACTGCAGCTGGCGCCGACACTTCTGTCCCCATCTTTCAAGTGACAGGCTGCTGGGGCTGTCCTGTCTCGGTCAGTGATTGGCTGAGGGGCCGGTCAAGAGACAGGGCCAAAAGTGGTGAGCTGGGGACAGGCAGGATGACACTGGGGGAGCATGGGTAAGTATACACTTATTATTTTCTAGGTAAAAAAGCAAAGGCTGCACAGACAACACTAGTGGTTATTGTCGTTTTAAAATGGTCCTTTAAGTGATAGTATATATGATTCCTAACATATTTGTAAATCCCTTTGTTTAGCAGAAATAAATATTTACCCCCCCCCCCCCCCAGAGAGGAGTTTTGGCCACTAGGTGTCTCACTTCTCTTCAAACTGCTAAGTTCTGCAGCAGAGACACCAGATAACATGAAGTAGAAGCAAAGCTTAGCGCTCATCTCAAGCTCAGCTTGTCTACCAACTACAGAGATACCCCATTGTACTTGAAAGGTCAATCAAGGCTTCCCACCCATAACATTTTGGACAGCTGTCCTTTCGGTCCCTTCGTACTAGGTGAACAGTTTTGTCTCCTGAATGTAGCTTGCAATTAACAAGATTAGTTCTTTATAACCATTTTCATTGCTTGGACCTGACTGCTTCTGTGATGTAACCCCTTCTTTGCTGTGAGGATCTTGGTGTTTTCCTTTATGTTCACATAGAACCATGCAAAGCCAGTACATTGGTAAGCCCCCTCTAGTCCTTCCTCTGATTAGACCAGTGTATAGTAAAACCTTGGATTACGAGTAATGTGGCCTGAGAGTGTTTTGCAAGACAAGCTCACACTTTAAAAAAGTTGTACAACAGCCCTGATTATTATGAAAATTATGTTACCTCTCCGTCTATGGTATCCTGGCAGGAGCGTATACACATAGTATACACTCTGGCCGGGATCCCTAGTGGCACCGCAAACAACTGATGTGTCAGTTTTCTGCGCCTGCTATTCAGTGAATGACGGCCGTAAAAAACCCTGTCAATGCAAAGTTTGGAGCGAACGGATCCTTAGTGTGCAGTGTAGAGTTTTGATGTGGGCACGCACGGATGCCCCCACATCAGAACACTGTGGCCTAAAAGATCATCCGGTCGGTACCGCAGTACTGGCCGATATTATCTTTTCAGAGTCCGTGGCCGGATGAACATGGCCTGATACTGTATGTACTGCACCAGGTGTGAGTACTGGTGGCAAACAACCCAAAATCTTACAGTCACCCCTCTCAAGGGTTAATGAAACTATGCAGATTAAAACTATTTTGAATGTTAAACATGTTAAATATAGAAATACTATGTGCCAGTCAAGGTAATTGGCATAAATGCTGTAATAAATTTTGTTCAGTTGTGAATCCTCAGAGCATTTGAAGCCTGGTGCTAATATTTGAAGTTTGTATCAGGTCATCACAGAAGGTTCATGCAGTGATAGAGAGTACTCCTCTCCCCGTCTCTCAGTCGTTTTAGCTTCTCTCTACTGCAGTCACTTGTAGTGATTATTATTGGCTTATTATTTCTTTATGTCTTTTTCCATCTTTCTTCCTTTTCTCTTTCCTTTCTTTTTTTTTTACTCCTTATATCACCTTCTCATGCTCTGCATAAAATAACTTGGAAATCTGTGAGAAAGTGTAATTAAATTAACTTGAGAAGAATAATATATTTCACATTTGAAACAAACTGAAACATCTGGCTGTATGTTTTTCTTCCCTCCAACTGTGTTTTTTTTTTTTTTTTTATTGCCTTGGGTGCTGCAGAATATTTAGTTCTGTTATAATACTGCAAATAATTTTTTTGTTGCCATTACATATCATATAACTGGAAGTTTGATTAGTATTAAATAGGTATTCCAGGAAAAATTTACTTTTCTCCTATTGACAGGATAGGGAGAAAGTAGAAGGTTGCGGGAGGTCCAACCTGTGTACCGCTCGCCAATCTCCGAATCGGGCCCTGCCGGCTCTGTTATGAATACAGCCGTGGGTACGGCATGTGACCCGTGACTCTATTCATTCCTGTGGAGCCAGTGGAAAGATCCGAGTACAGTGCTTCTCAAGCGTACTCGGCTCTTTGCATTGCTCCATAGGAATAAATAGAGCCGCGGGTCCTATGCCGTACCCGCGGCTGTATTCATAACAGAGCCAGCGTGGCCCAATTCACAGATTGGCGGGGGGGGGGGGGAACAGAGGTTGGACCCGCAATCTCCTTCTTTTCCCCTAGGGGAAAAGGCCTTTCTTTAAAGGGGTATTCCCCCCAAAATTATTTTTGCATTAATACGCTGCCCACCCGTAGCTTTCCATCTTTCCAATATAAAGTTATTATGGATTCTGCACAGTTTTGCTGTTATCCAGCTGCATTCACCTCCACGGATTGCAGAGAATCATCAGACCTCAGTCCACACCGACACGCTCCCTGCTCCTGGCCCCCACCCTCTGTGTCGGCATCACGTGTCCTCAGTCCCAGCACAGTGAAGTGACTGAGAACACTGATGGGGTGGCTGCTGTTACAGAGGGAGACAGTGATCAGCACAGCTGTAGCTATCTCCCTCTCTAACAGCAGCCGCCCGGTCACCCCCAGCCACGAGCTCCCCCCCTGTGTCCAGAGCTTCCCGGGCGCACCATCCAGCACTCACCTGCAGCACACAGCCCCCCCCCATCACCCGTGGCATCCCTCACTCACCCGCAGCATAGCCTCCGCACTCACCGGCGGCAACCCCCACCCACGGCAAGCTCCGCCCCCCGCGAGCCCCGGCGGCAAGCTCCGCCCCCCGCGAGCCCCGGCGGCAAGCTCCGCCCCCCGCAATAGCCCGCGACTAGCTCCGCCCACCGCAATCGCCCGCGACTAGCTCCGCCCCCCCGCGATCGCCCGCGCAAGCTCCACCCCCCGCACAACAAGCTCCGCCCCTCGCAATCGCCCGCATCACCGCCAACTCAGCTCTGCTACACCGGCGTCCCCGCCAACTCAGCTCTGCTACACCGGCGTCCCCGCCAACTCAGCTCTGCAACACCGGCGTCCCCGCCAACTCAGCTCTGCTACACCGGCGTCCCCGCCAACTCAGCTCTGCTGCACCAGCGTCCCCGCCAACTCAGCTCTGCTGCAGCGGCGTCCCCGCCAACTCAGCTCTGCTGCACCGGCGTCCCCAGCAACTCAGCTCTGCTGCATGGGTGTCCCCGCCAACTCAGCTCTGCTGCAACATCGTCCCCGCCAACTCAGTTCTGCTACACAGGCCTTCCCGCCAACTCAGCTCTGCTACACCGGTGTCCCCGCCGACTCAGCTCTGCTACACCGGCGTCCCGCCGACTCAGCTCTGCTACACCGGCGTCCCGCCGACTCAGCTCTGCTACACCGTCACCGCCAACGCAGTTCTGCTATGACGTCACAGCCATCTCAGCTCTGCTACACTGTCATCATCTCCTTCATTGTCTCAGCTCTGCTACTTCACCATCATCAGGCATAAGCATTGCATGATGGGAAATGTAGTTTCCTATCTTGGATATAGACCATGTTTTAGAAAAAGTTGTAACTCAGGAACGGCAGCAGCTAGAAAGATGGGAGACGGCTCAAAATACTCAGGGGGACTTGGTGAGTAAGACCAGCTAGATTTGGAAGCATTTAATTTTTTTAGCTCTTGGGGGGAATACCCCTTTAAGGCTCCGTTTACTCCGTTTCATTGGGATGGAAACCACAGACATACAATGCATAGATCTTTTGAGTCCTGCTAAATAAATGTGTACTGTATGTGCTGGAAATGGCCTGAACGTGGTTACTGATTGACTATGTTCAGGCCATGACACTGAATGCAGCTGCTGCCAACATGCAGTATATGTTGGCAAACTCTTTTTCAAGACTTACACCACAATGTACTGATACAACATGATGTGTATCCAGCTGTACAGTTTGTAAATTTAGTTTAGATCTTGTCACATTGGATAACTCATCAGTCGCTGATCGGCAGAGAGTTCGCTAGCTGTTTAACACCACATTACACAGTGATGGAGTCTGGAAGCAGTTGGCTCAGAAACAGTGGTTGGACCTGGTTACTGCAGCTAAGCTGCCATTCACTTGAAGAGGAGCTGAGCTGCCAACTGCTTCTGGCCCAGTTCACTGTGTAATGCAGGTGACAAACAGCTGATCACTGGGGGTGCCAGATGTCAGCACCCTGCCAATCAGAGGTTGATGATCTATCCTCTGGAAAGGTCCTCAGTTTATGTTGCTCAAAAAACTCCTTTAAGTTATTTATTATTATTATTGTTATTATTATTATTATTTATTTATAGAGCGCCCTTAATTCCAGAGCGCTATACAATAGATAGGGGTAACGAGCAGAAACAACACAAGATCAAAACACATTACATGAAGGCAAATGGCAGACTGGTACATGGGGAAGAGGACCCTGCTCGCAAGGGCTTACAATCTATAAGGTAATGGGAGAGAAACAGGAGGTAAAGTGCAGCCAGTCAAGTGTGGTGCAGAATTATTATAGGTTGTAGCCTAGTTTGAAGAGATGGGTTTTCAGGTTACTTTTTAAGGGCTTGATGGTGGGTGAAAGACAGATATGAGGAGGTATCAAGTTCCAGAGTATGGGGGAGGCTCGGGCAAAGTCTTGGAGGCGGTTGTGCGAGGTACGAACAAGGGGGGAGTGCAGACGGAGGTTACTGGAGGATCGAAGGTTGCGTGAGGGACGGTAGCGGGATATCAGGTCAGAGATGTACGGAGGGGACAGGTTGTGGATGGCCTTGTACGTCATGGTCAACAGTTTAAAGTGAATACGTTGGGCAATAGGTAGCCAGTGGAGGGATTGGCAGAGGGGAGAGGCAGAGGTAAAGCGAGGGGAAAGGTTGATTAGTCGGGCAGCAGAGTTTAGGATAGACTGGAGGGAATCAAGGGAGTTAGATGGAAGGCCAGAGAGGAGGATAATGAGCGGGAAATAATGAGAGCATGGACCAGCAGTTTGATAGAGTCAGGGGTGAGAAAAGATCGGATTCTGGAAATGTTTTTGAAGTGAAGGCGGCAGGAGGTGGTCAGGGCTTGAATTTGAGGTTTAAAGGACAGGGCAGAGTCAAAGGTGACCCCGAGGCAGCGGACTTGAGGAACAGGGGACAAAGTGCAGCCATTGATAGTGATTGACAGATTAGATGGCAGGGTGGAGTGAAATGAGGAGCGTGAGGAGGCCACGCCTCCTCCCTGCCTTATAACGCCTCCGCCAGCCCGCCCATCGGATGAACGGGGCGTATGGGAGGCGTACACCAGGGGGAATGGGCGAATGTGCACCTTCTCCCTGGTGTACGCCTCTGGCGTACGCTTCGTAAATCCCCCTCATAGTATACACTCTGGCTGGGATTGCAAGCGGCCGCAACGAAAACTGACATGTCAGTTTTGTGTGGCTGCTATTCATTAAATTGTGGCCACACAACCCTGACAGTGCACACAATAGAGAGTGGGGCTCCGGGCTCACTTTTCATTGTGTACTATGGTGAATTAAGATGCAGGCGCACACGGATGCGCTCGCATCCCAATTCAATAGAAAGGAAGTACTGCAGTACTGTCCAGGATGATCTTCACTGACACGTTCATGTTGTGTGAACGTGGCCTTAAAGTGGAAATAGAATGTAAATGGAATATCGCCTTTGCATTGTCTGTCCAGATTGTGGTGTTGTAGAGGTTCTTGTCTATTAAATGCAGATGACTCATAAGAGAGCTTCCATCATATATACAGTAAGTGCATGTCCGATGAGTTACAGAGTTTATATTCAGTGTATCTGTCAGTAGGATGGTTTGGACTCCAAGCAAGCTGTTTATTCTTTGTAACAAACCAACATATCCCATTGTTCAGATGACATTGTGTCATTTGTTCCCTGAGCAGAAAAACACAAAGGATGAATCCAGCAGCTGCATATCCTCGTAGGCCAGGCATTTACCTAGTCTATGGAAGTGTGGGAGGTGTTGACAGCTGGTATGTGAGAGGAGAAGATTACCTGTAAGCATTCACCTGGGTGTTCAGTCTATATGCATGGAGTTGTGAGTCACAGCACGTTATGCAAAAATATTGATTAGAATTCTAAGAGTTATAAATATACGTCACTGCTGTCACCTATATGCAATTTCCATCATACAGTACTTCTACAAATGTAGGCGGAGGGAAAGGAAATCAGCAAAGACCAATCAGTCTACTGTACCAAGATAGTTTTTAAATTGAGGACAATTAATATGTATTTATTTTTGCAGAAGGGCATAGCTTTTTATATTACCTTTAGCCCAGATAGGTATTTGCCGGTCTCATGGAGCTCCAAGACCACTATTTCGGAAGACCTAATATACTACTGTTGAGCCCATAAATCTTTTTAACTGTGCCTGAAGATTATTTATTTTACTTGGGAAAGTATAAATGATATTCCCATTGGCATGTCATGTTACAGCTGTAACACATTTGATGCATACATTTTAACTGAAGACTCTTTAAATAAACCATCATTTTTGTTCTGCCAATATTTTTTAGCTATAACAAATCATAAACTCTTTAGAACTTGTTATCAGCTTTAGACTATCACATCAAACCATTTTTATATTTGTGACTCCTCTATGGCCTACTGTACATAGTGCAATGAAATGTCATATTTTCCATCTGTAAGCATTAGCCCTATGACAGGGGGCACCATGGTAGGGAACTACAGTTTTTTTTTTAACCCTTAATCATAACATATTGCGTAATCCACTTTAAGGCCATGTTCCCACATAGTTAGACACCAGCTGTTCCATGACCCGGCCAGGTCACGGAACGGGCGGTGTCAGAGAAGATCATCCAGGCCGGTACTGCAGTACCGACCGGATTATCTTTACTGCCGCTGAATTCGGATGCGGGTGCATCCATGCGCGCCCACATCCGAATTCCCCGCTGCACACAATGGAGCGTGCAGCCGGAGACGCACGCTCCATTGTGTGCATTGACAGGTTTTCTGGCATGTCAGTTTCTTGCCGCACCTGGCCGGAGTGTATACTATGTGTATACACTCCGGCCGGGATTTCTTAGAAGGCAGCACTACGTAAGTTCTGTAGTAATTATGGCCATTGTTACAACGGCCGTGATAATTACAAAACTTACGTAGTGTGAACATGAGCCTAATGGCAATAAATTGGGATAGAATGCATAATCTGATATATATTAGATATGAGCTAACTTTGAGCACGGTCAAGTTCATCCAAACACTGTGTATTTGATTACTGGTGGCTGAAGATACAAGAACATGGATACAGCCATAGGCAGATTTATATATAGGTATTATTTATATTGATGCCACTAGAGGGTTTACTATGTTAAGGAGGACTTTGGTACTGTCTTATTTTTGTAGTAGATCTGATATATCTAATGGAAGGTATTGATGTCTATATTGCACAGAGCTGTTCCAAGCTAGTCTTGCATGCTTTCAGTTTTAGAAAGCTTCACTTCAGCTCCGATGTTTATGGAGGGATATAAACCACTGAATAGCAAGAGAACATTAAAATAATGTACTTGTCTCCATTGTTTCCTTCACAATGTGGAGCGAGGAGCCAGAAGAGATTGAATCCCCAGAGTGTGTAGGTATGAGCAGAAAGGAGGACAGAAACCCAATAATCTATGTGTTTTCAGCAGAGAAATGAGAAGTAGACATTCCCAGAAACAAGATCATAGTAAGAAATCAGGATACCAAATAATACCATTTCACAAGAACATAAATTAACCTCCTGGAAGTGTTTTAGATCATTACAGCACTGTACATATGCTTAGAAAGTATCTAATGGCTGTCTGAAAGAACATGGAACACAAGAGTTGTCAATTCTGGTTTGTAGTTAGATGTCACACCCCACGCAGGGGGAGGGCTCAGCACTCTATAAAAGCCTGTAATAGGACACAATTATACATAATGGATATGCATTTTCTGCTGGCTTGCATATATCTTGGCTCAAGATCTGTAAATTGTTATAGAATATTTTTCTGATTTGATTAAAATTTGTGATATATGGTGTTACAAAAGCTACACTGGCAGAATTGTACTGCCTATTAGGTGCATTAGATGTCCAGTCCGATTAGATTTCCCAGTCCACATATGGGGCCGCTGTTTTTAATCTGTGGTCCATGCACTTTGGTCCGTAATTGCACCTTGGTGCATCCGAATGCATGTCTGCATCCGCATAAAATGTTAAGCTGGTAAAAAAAAAAATACTACGTTGCTTTGATCTGCATTTTTCACAGACACCACAGTTGTCGTATCCTTGACATTCGTAAGAAACGCTGTTCCCATAGACTTCTATTGCCTAATCCAGGCTGTTATCACGTCTGAGTTATGACATGTCCTATTTTTTTTTCCAAACCTCTCCAAAAGGAAGGACTTCCCATCTGCAGACAGCTGTTTCAGGGTTGTTGCTCCTCTTCAGTGCAGAGCAGGGTATTGGCTGGCTAGTGAGAATTTGATCAACCTGGCTCAAAGTGGGGCCAATTCTCCTTAAGGAGAGTTTGTTATAAAGACGTGTGGAGACTTACAGACCATTACTGCTTCACTGGGAATTCTAGGAAGAAAGAAGAAAATGAGTGGAAAGTTTTACACAGGACATAGGATAACATGGTCAGAGAGTATTACCTCTTTTAAGGCTGAATTCACTCAAGTATAATATGGGATCATGTTTGTATCTATATTACAGCCAATCCTGACCTGACAGTGGGACTAATGACCAAAACTATGAGCATCATAGTGATATATGAGAGGGGTTCACCAGGAGTGAATATTGTCTCCACATTTCAAAAAATTTCTTAATAATTGCTGAAATTTTTGGTGCAAATCTATTTTATTATGTTGGCTTTAAAGGAAAACAATAAATCTAACCAGCTGATAGCTCCGTATTGTGCACGGGGCACTGAGGATGAAGGTAAGTCTCTTAACATCATCCTTAGCGCTGTTCCCGTGCAGTTTGTATGTAGTATATTCCTGTGTCCTGTAAGGCCGCTTGGAGCACTGGGGCATGGGCTACCGCCCTCCCCCCCACGTGCCGTTCTGACCCGGCTGACCTGTCTCATAAATCAGCCGGGCTGGTGGGGGCAGATGTGGGCTGGTGGGGGCAGACCAGATTGGTGCTTTAGGAGTGATAACCCCACCCCATTGCTCTAAACAGCCTTACTAGACACAGGATTACACTACAAACTGCATGGAAATGGTGCTGATGGTAAGAGACCTTTCTTCATCCTCAGCACTTGCGCACAATAGGGAGTGATGAGCAGGTTAGGTTTGTCAAAGGTTACAGGTTAGGTTTGACAAAAGTTACTTAGACCTTGTGCTGTTAAATGCCAGTTTCAATTAGTGTAGACCACTGGTTTCCCACGTCCAGGTATCTGTGGTGAAGCAGGTATCAGGAACTGCATTTTACAGCTCAGACCAACAGCTCAAACAAGATGAACAGAAAACAGAATAAACAGTAGTCACTTAGAAAATAAAAGACTTTTTCCTCTTTTTATATTTTTAATTAATAAACAGAAAATATGGTGACACATTTCCTTTAAATGATTTATTGTAACATCAATGCAAACCTAATCTGTTTATGTGGTAATCCCTAAACCATCCGTCATTATCTTTCATTGTAGTTCACTTACAGGAAGGCTTGACTCAATAAATGCTTTGAGTGCGGTTCTGGAAAAGTCTGGAAAAACTTTGTCTGCAAGACCAGCTGTTCACATTAGCAAACATGCTTTCTCGCTAAGATTTTGGTCTTCTTTTGTAGAAATGCAAGATTATTTGTGGCATTTCAAACTCTGGGGATGCAGACATCTAATTGCAAGTGCTCATTCACCAGATCTATGTAATTACGCATATCTTAGTTGAGGACACTGGACAGCCGACTGCTGCTTTTCATTCCCCCTAACTGATAATGTCAGTATCACTTCAGAATGACTTTTCTAACCAAAAAACAGGCGCTTAAAAAGAATTATTGAGCCCTAGCGATAACACAAAGCAGCACTTGTTGATTCAATTTAATGAAGTGATGAAATACACAGGGCATTTACTTTCTGCGGAACAATAGAATTAGCGCACTGGAATATTTGCATGTGTTTCTAAATGAAGTATGTTGCCTTGGTAACTCCTGAAAAGCTTATTGTTTTAGTATTTTATTATCTCTTGCTATATTATCATGTACCCTTTTGGTTCATCATTACAGTGTACTTATTGTCGCAAAACGTTATAGATGTAGATTTCTATTTAAAAGGTTGGCTATTTGTCAGGCATATTGATATCAGATATCATAGGAGATGTCCCCATGATGTATGCACCCTGTTTTTAAACATGTGAGCTTTTCAGGTACCTGTACCCTACTTGTAAATGTTGGCCTAATTCAGGCAGCATTGAACTCTCCATGTAATACAGATTTTCCCTCCAATGGCCACTGCATAGAAAATGCCCTTTTCCATGAGCTACCAATTCTTTATTAATAAGGAACCACCTGTCTTTTTTTCCACGTTATTGATGTGCCCTATTGCACAGTAGATTTCAATCAATCAATAGTTAGTTGCACTTATACTGTCCATATATATTTATGCACATATTTTTACTAAACTGAACAAGCCCAGGTTTTCCATCACATTTCTTTGAAAGGGAATCTGTCACTAGGTTTATGCCACCTTAAATGAGACAGAAATGCTGAACAGATCGGTGTATTACTGTTCTCCTAATATGCAGGAGAATAAGATTCTTGCCACACCCCTCCCTCCACCCTCAACCTGCTTATTGACAGTTGACTGCCTATACACAGCAGGGATAGATAACTGCCAATCAGCAACTGGTGGGTGGAGTTTTCTGCTTCACATGAATATTAAGGACTACTGGGCTCATGCACATAATGGAGAGGACTACTTATTGTCCATGTTATTCAGGAGGAGATCTCTGGATCAGCTGCACAGAACAATATAGGTGATACATCATTCTGTTCAGCTTCTTTGTCACTAGTTTATGTTACCCTAGGACAGCATAAACCTGCTGACACAGTTTCTTGGGGGCTCGATTCACACGTTGTAACAGTGCGGCTGTATTTGCGGCTGTAATTGTGCGGCGGTATTTTTGGTGGTTCGTGTGTATGCTTGGAAGTATAGGATATACGGCTGCACAGTGCACACTATGTATGAATCTACGGCCCTATCGTAAACGGACCCGTAAAAAATGAACAAGACCATTGTTTGCGGCTGAATATGCGGCCGTGGATTGACAGGCGGTCCGTACGGAGTACTTCAAAAATAGCCGGCAATGATGCCGAATGCCGATGCCTCTAATAGTTAATATATTAAATTAATCAAACACATTTTCTTTGTAATCAAGACACTTTCGTTGATCAATAATTTATTTCTAACGAATCCATCATTTTGCAATTAAATATACTGTTAAAAAAAATAGATATATAAATAAATGTATATTTATCTATATATTTATTTTTTGACAGTATATTGAATTGCACAATGATGGATTCGTTAGAAATAAATTATTGACCAACGAAACTGTATTTATTTCAACGAAAATGTGTTTTTTTAATTAAATATTAATTAGTACAGGAAGCTCTATAAGCCGTTAATTCATATGCCGGCAAAAGAGCATTCTGTACTAATCATCACTTTACTTTAATGAAAACATCAAATGTTTCTTCTAATTATGTTGTGACAATAACATTATTAGAAGAAACATTTAGAATTATATGTGCGCTCAGCTGATTGGCTGTTCGGCTGAGCGCACATATAATAAGCCGGTCCGCAGTACAGTGACTTCATTGTGCTGCGGACCAGCGAAGAGGACACATCGGGGTGAGTATAGAGCTCTCCCCACCCCCTCCCCAGCACTGCACCCCTCCCAGCAAGGAAGGTGGGTCACTTAACCCCTTCCTTGCTGGGATGGGTGCAGTCTGACATCAGTCTGGCCCCCAGGGGGTTAAGGGGGATGCAATACATCCTCCCTTAACCCCTTGGGGGTCAGACTGTAAGCAGCGATCTGTAAAGATGCTGCATACTGTAAGGAGCACAACACCGCTCACAATGATGGGTGTTGTGCTCCTGTTTGTGTGTTTTTGTGTGTTTCTCCCTTTTTGTTTTTCAGATATCGGTATCCTGGGGATTACGTCGGATTCCATGGACTACGTCGATGACCAGCGTTTTTTTAATGTTTTTTTTTAATAAAATGGTCAATGAGGGGTGTGGGGGTGTTTTTATTTGAATAAAAAAATTTGTAAACTTGTGTCTTGTCTTTATTTCTTTACTTTATAGACTTAGTAGTGGAAGCCGTCTAATAGACGGAATCCATTACTAAGTCGGGGCCTAGTGTTAGCCGGTATAAAATGGCTAACACTAACCCCCTATTATTACCCCAGTACCCAATGCCACCAGGGGTACTGGGAAGAGCCGGGTGCCAGTGGTCCCGGAGCGTCAAAATTGGCGCTCCTGGACCGGGCGGCAGCAGGCTGGTAAGATTTAGGCTGGGGAGGGCCTAAACCAATGGCTCTTCCCACCCTGGTGTTACCAGGCTGCTGTCGTTTGGTTTTTAACCCGGCTGGTTCTAAAAATAGGGGGGACCCTATGCGTTTTTTTTTTAAATAAATAAATAATTTAAAAAAAACGCATAGGGTCCCCCCTATTTTTATAACCAGCCGGGTTAAAAACCAAACGACAGCAGCCTGGTAACACCAGGGTGGGAAGAGCCATTGGTTTAGGCCCTCCCCAGCCTAAATCTTACCAGCCTGCTGCCGCCCGGTCCAGGAGCGCCAATTTTGACGCTCCGGGACCACTGGCACCCGGCTCTTCCCAGTACCCCTGGTGGCATTGGGTACTGGGGTAATAATAGGGGGTTAGTGTTAGCCATTTTATACCGGCTAACACTAGGCCCCGACTTAGTAATGGATTCCGTCTATTAGACGGCTTCCACTACTAAGTCTATAAAGTAAAGAAATAAAGACAAGACACAAGTTTACAAATTTTTTTATTCAAATAAAAACACCCCCACACCCCTCATTGACCATTTTATTAAAAAAAACATTAAAAAAACGCTGGTCATCGACGTAGTCCACGGAATCCGACGTAATCCCCAGGATACCGATATCTGAAAAACAAAAAGGGAGAAACACACAAAAAACACACAAACAGGAGCACAACACCCATCATTGTGAGCGGTGTTGTGCTCCTTACAGTATGCAGCATCTTTACAGATCGCTGCTTACAGTCTGACCCCCAAGGGGTTAAGGGAGGATGTATTGCATCCCCCTTAACCCCCTGGGGGCCAGACTGATGTCAGACTGCACCCATCCCAGCAAGGAAGGGGTTAAGTGACCCCCCCTTCCTTGCTGGGAGGGGTGCAGTGCCGGGGAGGGGGTGGGGAGAGCTCTATACTCACCCCGATGTGTCCTCTTCGCTGGTCCGCAGCACAATGAAGTCACTGTGCTGCGGACCAGCTAATTATATGTGCGCTCAGCCGATCAGCCAATCAGCTGAGCGCACATATAATTCTAAATGTTTCTTCTAATAATGCTATTGTCATAACATAATTAGAAGAAACATTTGATGTTTTCATTAAAGTTAAGTGATGATTAGTACAGAATGCTCTATTGCCGGCATATGAATTACCGGCTTATGGAGTTTCCTGTACTAATTAATATTTAATTAAGAAAACAAATTTTCGTTTAAATAAATTCAGTTTCGTTGGTCAATAATTTAATTCTAACGAATCCATCATTGTGCAATTAAATATACTGTCAAAAAATAAATATATATATAAATATACATTTATTTATATATATATTTATTTTAACAGTATATTTAATTGCAAAATGATGGAATCGTTTACATTTAATTATTGAACAATAAAAGGGACTTTATTAGACAGAAAATGTGTTTTATTAATTCAATATATTAACCATGAGAGACATCGGCTATAGTGCAGAGGATCGCAAACCCCGGTAATAGCGATTCATGTAAACTGTTTCCCTGCTTTCCCAGATGCATCCAGAGGTGTTTCCATCACTTTCTTAACATTTTATTTGTTATTTTTAGTTGAACCAGATTTCCAAGTAAATGACCGTATGTTTTGAGCCGCATGTCTATTTTTTCCCACGGCCGGAGTTTCACCCGCACATTTACAGCCGCATAAAAAATACAGCCGCACAGTTACAGCGTGTGAATCCAGCCTAAAAATGTATATACTTTTGGAACCTCCCCAGCTTTTTATTCTGTACAGCCCCAAACTACACCCCATGTGTAAGATACAAAACATTTGGAAAGAGCAATAGTACCTTAGAGTTTAGGACTGTATTAATCTTTTGTATGAACCAAAATTGTACTTCCTGTCATATCTGCTGCTTGGCAATAAGTCATTCTGCTGCAATTTACTTTCCAAACTACTGACACCATTAGATAGCAGTTAGAGACACATTGTACCATTCATTTACCCATCTGTGCTTCCAAAACATAAAAAATGTCTTTTCCCCTAAGCTCCTGAAGTGCTAAGATCTATAGTGCCCTTTAGGTCACCCTCCCATCCCTATTCCTGCTTGATTGATAGTAAGCTTCCAACACTGAGCTCTGTTTCCAAATTCCAGGACTATGCATACAAATCACAACCTAGAACATCAATTACATTGGTCTGGGAATAAGAGGGGCATGGTCAGCGTGACTGGAAGTGTGTCTACTCTATGACTGGATACAGCTAATTTGCATATGGTGTAAGTGCCCATGAAAATTGCTTTATCATATATTGTGTCATGACATGGAACACATGGGTACCAGATCATAAAGCATTTCAAGGCTCCCTTTAAAGCAATGATAATAATAATCTAGTTCAGTTATTCTTTTTTTACGTTAAACGAAAACAGATAAAACCCTCAAGTGAAACAGTGAGTATTCATCCTGATCCAGAGTGGAAGCAGCCCACACACACACACATAGTCCTAGCACAATGGGTGGCCATAGTGGCCAGATGGGATCACTTAGTGATTGGCATGAGTTGTAATGTAATATTTACCGATGAACAAAAACAAGAATCTGGGAAAGAAATGTATATAAAATAATGGTGGGACAAGTATGTCAGGACACATGGGTTTTAAAGAAATTCAACGAAACGTAGATGAATATCAGCTAACATATCGAAGAGAAAAGCTGTACTTCCTTATGGAAAGATAGAGAGGAAGTAAATATCAGAACCATCTGCTGATGTTACTAGAAGGATGTGAACAAACCACAATACTATATAGAGGGGTGAATATCCAGCTGTAACATACTAAGAATCATCCAGCCAGTTAGTGACAACCATACTATTATAGTTATGTCTCCTTGTGAATCCTGTGATTTTCATGGTCCACAATTTCAAAAAGGCAGCCAATGGCCTAAGTAAGCCGCTGTTTACACCTAGGGTGCGTATACATTATTGTCTGTTATTACATAAGGCATAGTTCACAATTCATAGACACAGGAGATGAATTACTGTTGCAAATGCATCAGAATTATAGCACAATTCACACACACAACAAAAACACCTAAGGTGCCTACAAATGTTAATAATAATAATAATAATAATAATAAAATTGTAATGCTAAAAATAAATACCATAATAACGATACAAAAAATATTTTTAAATGTAATAAAAAGATAGAAAGAAAAAAAAACACATACATACTACCTATTTCTATACACTTACTTATACAATAAAGTTATGTATTTAGGTAAACAGTGAACAGACAGATCTCAGTACTGTTCATTCCTGTAGTTGTACATTACAACTAGATCCATTCTATGCTTCCAGACCGATGAAACATAAATTTTGTAACCTGTTACATGTGTTGCCACCACTTTTGTTTTAAATTAATTTATCTTTTTAATACTTTAAGCTGCCAGAATAGCTAAAAAAGATCACCTTTGAGCAGTTTACCCGTTGTACATAATGTCTAAAAAGGGATCATTTAGGGTTGTCAAAATTGAATATACTTAGAACTTTGCAGTTTGATACCTACAACCATATAACTCATGCTGCTCCACACCCTTTGCAGTGTAACTCTTTAACCTTTAGATGACTCATGGTAGCCTCATGGTTCTCCTCATGTTCATTAACTCATTTATGTAAAAAAAGCTTCAAAGAATAATACTTTGTTCTGATACTTCCTGCTTTGCTAATATTTGAAAGCTTTGAAATATTTGTTTCCCTCTTTTATTGTGGCGTTCACACCTACAGGATCTGCAGCTGATTTTCTGCAGCAGATTTCATTTAAATAACTGAACACAGCATCAAATCTGCTGCAGATCTGCTGCAGATCCTGTAGGTGTGAACGCACCCTTAAATGGCATCTTAGTTATATACTGTACCTGCGAATTTCTATAATGTGTACCTGTCTTCAAGAAGACCACATATTTGTCCAGGAACAACTGTGGAAGGGTCACAAGACTATTAATAATAACTATTAGCTTCATACTGTATATAGTCTGCCTTTAAAGGGATTTTCTTGGTTAAATTTATTAATGGCCTATCCTCAAAATAGGTCATTAATACCAGATTTGTTGAATGCCAACACCCAGCACACCACCAATTAGGGTGGCGCATTCACAGAGGGGTGGCTGTGCAGTTACTGCAGCTCACCTCGCATTCACTTTAATAGAAGGTGTGCTGCAGTATCCCAGCACAGAGACTACACAATATACAGTATGTTGCTCTCTCAATCCAGCTCTGTATTCTGCCTATTCAGGCACCATGGATCTTGCGGACAACCAATTGGCATGGCACCAAGTGTTGGCACCGCATTGATCTAATATTGATGACCTATGCTGAGGATAGGTCACTGATAAATTTAGCCTGGAAAACCCTGGCCAACATATTGTCAAAATAAAAAAAAAATCTCTGAAACACTTTATATAAAATTTGCCTATAAACTGATGAAATGCTGAAGGTAAACTGGTTATTGGTCATGCCTCTACCTAAAGCAATCATACCATAAAGTATTGCAAGTGTTACATACCTAAATAATACTTTAACAATGCTCATGATTCATTGGGATGTCCAACAGAATTTCCTGTCAAACATTTTAAACAACACAGTTTGAAGATGGATCCAAGGACACTATGGCACATGTCCTGGATTTCACAAGGGCTCGGCCCTGCAAGTCAAGCCCTACCTGCTTACTGAGATTGCGAGCAAAGAGGCTATGTGGCCTCAGGGCTCTGAATATTCTCGTCCATGCCTCTTTGACCCTTCACTAAGCCATAAGGGAAAAAAGAGGCACACATTTCACAGTTATAGGCTATAGCAACAATGGCCGTCATTATTACGAAAAAAGATGTTGCCGTCTATGGGATCCTGGCCGGAGCATATACACATAGTATACGCTCTGGACAGAATCTCTTGTGGCGCTGTAGAAAACTGACATTTTTCTGCGGCCGCTATTCAATGAATATCACAAGTATCACATAAAGCAGATCACATAACAGTATACGATTGTGTAGTATGATAGCAATATAAAATACCGAAAATTTCCACATATATATATATATATATATATATATACAGTATATATATATATATATATATATATATATATATATATATTTTACACATTTTATGGTAATAATTCCATTTTCATTAGGCATTACTCATTGATTGTGTCTTTGGCTAGGGCTATACTGTGACTTTTTATAACGCTAGAAGATTGATTTTATCAAGTTACAGCTGCAGTCTGAAGTAATACATTGAGTTGTATGCAATCCCGTGGACTAAAGCTTTCAACTCAATAGTTTGAATCAATCTTGTAGCGCATTGTAGTCCCAGCCTTAGAAGCAGCTATAAGGGGGAACTCATCAAGGCTGCATCTGGTACAACTGCAAGTTTTACTGAGAGTCTTGAACCACTTTAGGCACATTACAACACAGTCTCTTGAGCTCTCAGTCCTGGTGGTGATGAATGGGTTACCGGTGTGGAGAGGTTTTGCCGCTGTAGTAAGTGCAGTCTAGGGATGGTCAGAACCTGCCGAGGTTCGGGTTCGTACAAATCCGAACTCTCGGCAATGATTCCTGCTGTCTGCCCGCTCCTGTATCCCAGTTTTCCAGGCGGTCCTCCCGCTATATCCACCCGCTGCACGGAGCGGCCAGACAGCGGGAATCTGATGCCGAGCGTTCGGGTTCATACGAACCCGAACCTCGGCAGGTTCGGACCATCCTTAAAGTGCACCACTAGTGCTGAGGTCACTGCTCTGAGGCAGTTTGCCAGGCGCGAGTCGGTGGCAGGATAGTTTGATGTTTGAAGCTGGGAGGAGGAGGAGCTGCGGAGGGGGCATGCGGAAGCCCTTGTGTAAGGAGCTGCGCGGCTGGCGGCAGGGGGTGCTTTTGATGGGGATAGCACATGTTCTACTCCTCTATCATCTGCTCATACTGTGAGCACATGATGGGAGTAGTAGTACTGTGTATATGTGTCCATCACCGAGCAGGGAGGGAGGGGGGAGGAAGATGCACAGGCACCTCTCTTCCTCCCTGCTTGGTGCCCTCCAAATGTACTGATTGAATACATGTATGGATTACTTTGGGGAGCAAGGACACTTACTCTCCAAAGTATTCCATAAATGTATTCAATCAAAAACGCACTGTACGTAACATTTTACTTACACATCCATTGAATCAATAGAGTGTCCAGCAGGGGCGCACTATACATAGAAGTCAATGGTACTCACACTCCATTGGAATTACACCCTTGTTCGTGACGTCACGGTATTTCTGAGAAATTGAAGTCTCCCTGATCTAGTAAATTAAGGGAAATAGCAGTATATGTGCATTTGCCATAATTAATATACATTAGAAATTTGTCTAACTTTCCATAAGTAATTACATATTAAAAAATACTTTTAGCCGGACTTCTCCTTTAACTCTGTCCCTATTTCTGGAAACTTCTATGTAACATACAGCAACAGTATTATTTAAAGAAAATAAGTAGGTGGCACTGTTGCATAAGCACCCCTAGCATCTCACCACAAATGCCCATCATAACTTTTTCACAGGGTGATATCACCTGTTCTTCTTCAGCTGCTGGGAGTACTGTGTAAGTAAATCACACCTTTCTTGAAGGAGTCATCTCAGCTGCCACCTGGAGACCCATTGGACAACCCAAATCCTGGACTGTTCTACAGGATGCCATAAAATCTTCTCCTCCCACTCCAACAACCTGTTCATTTATTTTTCTCTGCATTGCTACTATTACAACTACAGGACACAACCTAAAAGTCATCTTATAAAAATTATACTGGCAGTCTGGAAGTACTGCCAGTACTGCAAATCTCATAGCTACAAACACAAGAGTCCCATGTCCCATGTCCCATGGGGAACTGCTAATATTAAAATGTTCTTGAGCAATTTTTATTATTCTGTTAATAAATTTAACATTTATATTGCCCCTTTCATGAACATGGTAAGTTATTTATGCTGTTAGTAAAGCATTGTTAATGAAAAGAAAGGATGGAGGTAAAATAAGAAAGTTAAAGGGGCTATCCAGGTCATTCAGCCTGGTTCATTTGAAATGAATAGAGCTGAGTTGTAATACAGCCTGAGGACAGATGTGGTGCTGTTTTTGGAACAAAGCATCCATGTTTTACGAATCCTTCAGCTATGAAATTCTGCAGGTATAAGATGTTTCAAATATACCAAAACATTGTCCTTAATACAGTATAAGGCTATGTTCACGCTAAGTAAGTTCCGCAGAAATCGCTGCCGTTGTTACAACGGCTGTGGTCTCTGCGGTACTTACATAGTGCTGCAGGCTGAGGGAATCCCTGCCAGAGTGTATACACATGTAGAAAACTGACATGTTAGTTTTCTGCGGCTGCTATTCAATGAATGGCGGCTGTAGAAAACCCTGTTAGTGCACACTATGGAGTGATCGGCTCTGGCCGCACGCTCCATAGTGTGCAGTGGGGAGTTGTGATGCGGGCGCGCATGGATGCACTCGCATCAGAATTAAGCGGCGCTAAAGATCATTCGGCCGGTATTGGATGATCTTTTCAGAGACAAACATCAAACTTTATTATTAGAATCCTTTTTATTTCTAATAACTGTGAGGGCAGATGCAGATGTTACATCCAGGGATTCTGTACTGTACATCCCAACAGAGGTTCCATGTGTTTACATTCAGTCTAGGACACTCCAGGTCATATTATCCTACATGCTGCATGCACAGAGACACAGAAAAATGTGGAGCATTTCTAAAGGCACGTGTGCTCTCTGTGGAGTGCTTTCAATCTGTGCAACACAGACCAGCCTTCAATGCATTCCTTTGTTATGTCTTACCAACTTTTATTTGTGTTGTTTTACAATGCTCAGCAGATGTGTAGCAGTATTGTTGGAGGTCAGACCCTTCTGTGGAAGGATTACTTCTTCCCAGCCTCACACAGCATTACACTGCCCAGGTCATATCTGTGTTTATAGTAGACTCTTTAACAGTGCTGGTATAACATCGGGGAAAGTCCAAGAATAATTTTTGCACAGTTTTTGGCCATGCTCACACACAGTCTTCTTTATTAAAATAATAGCCATTGTTTTCAGTCTTTAATGATTTCCATTGAATACTAAGGAAACAACGGCCATTAGTTCACACAATGCATAGAATAACGGCCGTTAAATTAATGTTGAGGACATTTATTGGCGGACATTATTTACCAAACAATGGCTGTTATTTTAAGTTGTTTATACACAGATTTTTTTTTTTTTTACCTGTCCTTTCACCATCTTTTCCACAAAATTCCATGGACAGCCAAAAGTGTGTTGAAAGTTGGATGCAGCGCTAAGGCCTTTGGCGGTATCGATGTTTTCAAGGGACTTCCTAGGGCTCCATCCAACTTCTCCAGCCACTGGGGTTTAAATGCAGAGTATTTGGGAAGTTTTGGTAGGTTTGCTCATGACTAACCATGATTCTTTTCACACTACACAGTTCTCTGTAGTGTCTGGACTTACTGATGTATACCTAGGCCATATGGCAGCCACAGTAAAAAGATATATATATACTGTATAGTAAAGTTTTATAACAGGATTCTGCTCTATTGAATAGCACTGAGGTCTACACTAGTCCATCTCGGAATAAATGGATACCCTGACAGAAACACCCAAAATAACACTTTTTGGTCTCTATCAGGTTGTAATGTTAGGAGTTATGTTGCTGTGATGTGACAGGAAATGCATATTGCAAACAGACGCCACAAATGAGGTGTGAAAAGAGTATTGGCAGCAGAGAAAAATGTGCAAACTTAAAACATAACTTCTATCAATTAATACACACCAGGTGCATGGTCCCCTATACCAAAAACAGTCATTTCTGGGCACAATACTACCAGATGTTTACAAATAACCTATCTCTGTATTAATCCACTGGTGCTATTATTATTTGTTGAGAAGGGAGGTAGGCAGGGGTCTAAGGGCACTATCTCTGGTATGGGAAACTGACTTCCTGCATCTAGGTGGAGTAGAAGGCCCTGGTTTGAAAAAAGCCCTACTTTCACTGCAACTGTCTGAAATTTAATTATATAAGTAAATTTATACTTATGGTCCTATTACTTAGCCCGATCATAAATTGTAAACGAGTGCTCATATAGCTTATTTACTGCACACTTACACAGGCTGACTATCGGGCAGCAAGGGCTGCACCAACATTGTTAGCGATGTCCGTGTAGCCCTTGCCTTTAGTGTAAAATAATAAAGTATTAACTTACCTTACTACATTCCCCCGTGTCCTTGCATCTTCCGTGGTGTTCACCTCCCAACAGGACAATGACCCAAAGCATACTGCTAAAGCAATACTTGAGGGGTTTAATGGAAAATGTGTAAATGTATTGGAATAACAAAGTCCAAGCCCAAACCTTAATGTGATTGAAAATCTGTGGTTAGACTTGAAGATTGCTGTTAACCAGTGGAAACCATCCACTATAAAGGAGCTGGAGCAGTTTTGCCTTGAGGAATGGGCAAAAACTCCTAGTGGTAAGATGTGTTTTTTTTATATTTCATTTACATATCCCTTTTAGGGACAAAATATAAAAAAATTAGAACAGGAAAATGCAATACCTAACTGCATGACACCTTGAAGGTGAACCAGGCACCCTCTGCTCTGCCGAGCAGGGGGCATCTGGTTAATTGCTCAAGTCTCCCATTGATTTCAATAGAGTTCAATAATCGAGTTGAGCACTAGAGCATTGAAAAATGCTCGATTCAAGGGACAAGCACTCAAGCATTTTAGTGCTCACTCAACACTAATGCTAAACATTAAACACAATCTAACAATCTCTATGTCTGCGCACAGCTTTAGTGCATGTTGCCAGGTTGTGTTGACACAAGTAGGAATTATGTATATTTGTGAAAAAGCAAATAGAGCTTTTTAACATGAAGGTGTAAAGATGTAGATTAGCATTTAGACATATGTGATAGACAAGTTCTTAATAACTGGACATGGTCAGGCTTGTACGAGCCTGTTAGTGGAATGTTCACTGGGCCAAATCACATCTTAAATACTGTGTGTTTGCCAGATTTACTTAAAACAATCACCTAGACAAGATATTATTAAGTACTTAAGTGTAGTTCAGGTATGTCAGAATTTTAGCTTTAGCATAGTTCATTGATCAGATCACTTTGCAGTAAAAATCTGATAGTCTGACACACTATTGTATAACAGGCCATCTTATAAAAAGTTCTACCTACACAGTGCTTACCTGTAATTTGAGAAGTGTTGCACAAGGAAACACATATACAGCACCTGCACTGAGGATTTACACTTCGATCTTATGCACACTGGCACAGAGCCCATACAGCAGTGCATGGAGCTTGTATAGCTTCTCTGGCGTGGAGCCAGAAAGTCCGAGTGCATACAGGCTTTATTGGACTCCCTGTGTACAGAGAGTTTTCCCTTAGAAGCGATGCTTTTAGGTGAGAATACATCTGTACACATGGATTTTTATAGTACACGTCATGATTTTTTAAATGTTTGATCTATACTCAAAAATTGGATGTATATTGATGTATGTAAAGACCTTAGGGAGTCCTATAAAAGCCATATGACAGCTGTGTATTAAATAGAGATGTATTGCTACCACATGCATGAGCTGCTATGACCTCAGCTGTAATAAAACGAAATGGAAAAGACAGTAGAGTATATTGAACTAAAAGGATTTTCCAGGACATGGATATTGCAGTTTTTTCCTTTGGATAGGTCATCAATAGCAGATTAGTGGGCATCCAGCTCAGCTGATTGATGGGCTGTGGTACTTAGATAAGCACTAGAGATGAGTGAACCGGTTCGTATAAACCTGAACTCTCGGCTTCTGATTCCCGCTGTCGGCCCGCTCTGTGGAGAGGGTGGATACAGCCTGAGGACCGCCTAAAAAACTGGGATACAGACATAGCCATAGGCTGTATCCCAGTTTTCCAGGCGGTCCTCTGGCTGTATTCACCCTCTCCACGGAGCGGGCAGACAGCGGGAATCAGAAGCCGATTGTTCAGGTTCATACGAACCCGAATCTTGGCCGGTTCGCTCATCTCTAATGAGCACCATGGCCTCTTCATTCTTTATCAGGAACAGTGCCATCCATTTTGTAGTTCCTGCATGTGTTACTGCAGCTTAATAGAGAAGTCCAGTGAAAACATTTATTAAAGTATTGTATTGCCCCTCAAAAGTTATACAAATCCCCAATATACACTTATTATGGGAAATGCACATAAAGTGCTTTTTTCCCTGCACTTACTACTGCAGCAAGGCTTCACTTCCTGGATAAAATGTTGATGTCACAACCCGACTCCCAGAGCTGTGCGGGCTGTGGCTGCTGGAGAAGATGATGGCAGGGGGGACACTGAGGGACACGGCACTGGAGGGACACTGAGCATCTCTCTGCCATCATCCTCTCCAGCAACCACAGCCCGCACAGCTCTGGGAGTCAGGTTGTGACATCACCATGTTATCCAGGAAGTGAAGCCTTGATGCAGTAGTAAGTGCAGGGAAAAAAGCACTTTATAAGCATTTCCTTTAATAAGTGTATATTAGTAATTTGTATAACCTTTTGGGGGCAATACAAAACTTTAATCAAATTTTTGGCCTGACTTCTCCTTTAACACGGCTCAGTCCATTTGATTGAAAGTAACTGGACTATGTGTAATACCAGGTATGGCTGATACAAATGTGTGGAGCCGTGCCTGGTAATCTAGAGGACAGAGAGCTAGCCTTTCCATCGGCTGGTCAGGGGGTGTCAGGAGGATGAGCCATTAATATCGAAGTCCTGGAAAAACCTTTTTATGTGTTTTTTACTCTTCTTATAAAAACAATGTCATATTTATCCTCATTGTAGTTACTCTTTTGGCAGTTTTACGTAGTGTTGTATTCTTTAGAGTGTGTATAATGCAGCAGGGGCAGACAGCAAAGGACCTCTTGGCAAAAACAGCATGTGGGCCACTTGATCTCCTTATAAAGCACACTTATAAGCCTCTTTAGCAATCCAACAGTACTAGAGAGCCACTATGTTAATTTTTCAATTCTAATATGCAATCTAATGGCGATTACTTTGAAAGTGAATGTATTGCCTAGATTTTTTTAGATACTTTTTTTTAATTATTTCTATTTTCTGGGAGTTGTGCAGAGGTTATTCCATGGGGCTGAGCTCTGACCATCACCTATTGTGAATAGCAGTTTCCTGTCTTATTTATATACAAGCGTCATATTTCATTTGATGATGAAGAAACGGTTAAAAAGTAATTTGTACAGAACAGGAGGTGTCAGCACATTAAACAACTTTTGTATATCAATACACCAGCATATTATT
The DNA here is from genome assembly GCF_027789765.1 of Dendropsophus ebraccatus. Taxonomy (NCBI): domain Eukaryota; kingdom Metazoa; phylum Chordata; class Amphibia; order Anura; family Hylidae; genus Dendropsophus; species Dendropsophus ebraccatus. The sequence goes on along the minus strand of NC_091455.1, from coordinate 74,014,337 downwards.
AGACTTAATGACCAAAGTGAAAACTGCTAGATTTCAGGATAATTTTGAGATTTAGTGATCTTAGGTGCTGAGCTAGCAGTCCTATTGCAGGTTAGTATTTGATGATGTGAAACCCTATGAAACTGTAAATGTACAGGATCTCACCTCTGTAGTATTTATCTGTTCTGCAGCTTCAGGCATAGATTCAGTCAAGCATATCTCTTCTTAGTAAAAGGGAGTCACATCTTGCATAGGACACATATGACTTTAGAGCAGGGGACCAAGATACTAGACACTAGAAAACCAATATGCCTGACAAGATACAGATGTAGGAAGGCTTAGGGCACAAATGAGTGAGTTTTCTTAGAGAGAAACTGTGCACAATTACTAAAAGAAATTGTAAAGCAATGAAAAGTTTTTTTTTTCCTTTTAACCTGACTGTACCCTCCAACAAAGTGTCATGTTATTTTTTTTATCTAATGTTTTTTGAAAAGCAGGACTGGAATGTGGTGCTTTGCCGGCAGGTATATTACAGGAATGTGAAATAATACATGTTACTTTTCTTTTATGATTCTGTAAAAGTAATGTAACATAATAATGTAAGAATATCATGGGTTTTCAAATTAGACATATGGGACTCGTGCCCCAACCAACTTTAGCAAAGAAGGTAATGATGGAAACATGCCTGGCGCTGGCATGCTTTCTACTATGTGTCTAACTTCTCTCAAGAGAAACCATAGCCGTGCAGTTATGCCACATTTTATTGGTTAACTAAAATTAAAATAATGATGTTACAGCAAGCTTTCCTGAATCACCAGGTCACTTCATCAGGTATGATATAACTAAGTATCAGAAAGTATCAGATGACCTGGGAAACATGTTTTACATAACAACAAAAAAAAAACCAAAAAACGAATAATAAATGTAAATTACAAACTTGCTTTATATCACATCTACTGTTGGTTTAGATTTTGAAAGTAATAATGACAGGTACACTTTAAGATAAACAATGCAGAACAGGATGTTGACATACAGTATATTTAGGCCGACAGCAGCTGGCCCCATTTTTTTACGAACCTGAACAGAGTCACCTAGTAACCTTTATCTGGCTATATATGCTAATTTAATAGAAGTCAACAACGCAGCAAGTTATGCTGCGCTTACATGGAACAATTATCGTGCGAATTTGCACAATAACGATCGAATTTAAATGATAATCCTACATTTAAACGCAGCTAACGATCAAGCGACGAGCGAGAAATTGTTCATTTTGATCTTTGAACATGTTCTCAAATCGTCAAATTCGCAGATTGTTCCGTGTAAACAGTCGTTCACCGATTTACCGATGTGCGAGATAAGCTTAAGCGATCGCAAAACGATTGCAAAATGATTTTTCCGTACGATATATCGTTTCGTCTAAATGCTGATCGTTATAAAAAAATCGTTACTTCGAAATCGTTAATCGTACAATCGGGCGAATTATCGCTCCGTGTAAACGCAGCATTAGAAATCTAATTAAATTAAGATATACAGCCAGAAGAGAGTCACTAGCTGTTTCTGTTCAAGCCATTAAAATGAATAGATCCAGTATCCACTGGCCACAGTATACATTGGCATCTCATTCTCGGTGGATGTGATGGATGAAGAAAAATGGAGTGTCATCCTGCCCTTATTGTAGTATACTTTCAGATTAGGACATATGGTTATCTTTTAAATTTAAAAAGTACATTATGTTTCACGTAATGTGTACGAATTGCGCCCCATAGTGTTACGTGTGTCGTGTGTTCCATATGTTTTATGTTGGGTCCTGGGATGGAAAAATATTTAGCCACAGGTAAATTTATCTATGTCTATGTGTAATAGTAGGACCTAATCCTGTTCATCTACCATAGCGACTCCTAAGACTCTTCTAGTCTGGCTTTGTATCCTACAGCCTCTTACTCAGAGTGCAATGGTTTTCTGGTAGAGATGAGCGAACCTCGAGCATGCTCGAGTCCATCCGAACCCGAGCGTTTGGCATTTGATTAGCGGTGGCTGCTGAAGTTGGATAAAGCTCTAAGGCTATGTGGAAAACATGGATATAGTCATTGGCTGTATCCATGTTTTCCAGACAACCTTAGAGCTTTATTCAACATTTCACACATTTGGAGATTGTAATGAAGTAGCAGATGATCTGGGAATGTTATTTTCAGATGTCATACTTATGATATCATGTAGTCTTCTAGCTGTAGTGAAGTGAATGTGTATGTAGTGAAGAAATTGACTTCTGGGTATTCTATTAGCTCATCAGCTGCTGTAGGATGACATCTCTGATGCAAATGTATATTGCCATACTGTATGTTGCAATTTTGTTGCTCTTCTGTTATGGTCTTAGCACAAATGGCAAGACCACATGTATTTTTTTTAGCACAAAACGCATGTTTTTTCAGTGATATTGGAAAATCGGGATAAAACAGTAGCTCAACAGAACCACAACAAAGCCATAGTGTGTTAAGATAGCCTAAGCTTACTGTTAAATGCTTACTTGTCATGACTGGCCGCTGCCAGATCAGTGGACAGATAATGACAAAAAAAAAAAAAGTTCATGAGCAAGTGACAAGCAACCATTCTGTACCAAACAGATGTGGAGCTCAGCAGTAGACCCAGGACTGAATACATTCTGGCCCATAAACAGATTTTGACACATAGAGTGCTTGACATCCTTCATATGTACAGTATAATATGGTACTCTACTCCTTATTCCAGTGTTTTGTTATTATGAGAAAGAGAATAGAATATTTTAAGAGCAAGACTAAACAATATATATTACAAGCTATTGTGAAGAATTAGAGAAACACATGGTCTCGTTTTCATGGTGTAGGTTTGGTTGACATCCAAGGCAATTTGCCACAAGTTTAACAGGTTCCAGATGATTTCCTTTAAAGAAAAGGTGATGTAAATGTGTTTCTGTGAGAGCTATAATGAGAGCCCTGGAACCACAAATGCTGATTATTGCAAATAGGTTGGCTGTGAAGGTACAGATCCCAAGCAATTCCTTAGTGTACCTTGCCTTAATATGTATGATTTACTTAGATTTGAAGTTATATGTAACTCCATGTTAATGTGTTATATAAAGCCTAATTTCCAACCTAAATGCTGTATTCTGTTATACAGTGGTGCCTTGGATTACGAGCATAATGCGTTCTGTGCTTGTAACCCAAATCCACTCTCAAACCAAAGCAAATTTTGCCATAAAAAAGTACTGATATGCAGACAATTGGTTCCACACCCCAAAAATTATGATTTTTTTAAATTTTGAATAACATGTAAAACAAATAAAAACAAACATTTGGAAACAGCTGACTATGTCATTATAAGTTACTGTATAGTATATGGCTATGTTCACACAACGTCAAAAATAAAGAAAAGACGGCCGATTTTGATATATAAAAAAAGTCAGCTTTTGCCGCGATTTAGCTGAATGCAATGGCAATGCATTAAAGGGGAACTCCAGGTAGAGGTTAAAAAAATGAACCGTCTGCAGAAGCATAACGCATTACTTACCTGTCTATCCCAGTTTTGAAGCTACCAAAAATCCATTTGTTTGGGGAGGTTTTGTTCTGAATTGTGTTTCTGTCCTTCCTGGTTGAGCAGTTCCCAGAATGCAATGCTTTCCCTCAGCAGATCATCACAGCCCCCACCCATCACAATCAGTAAAATTAGTGCAGCACCTGCTTCTGACCAGTCAGAGATGGTGGACCACTCAGGGGATTTTGGGATCCAGGCAAACCTCCTGTGACATCACGCCCTGCCCCCTGTCTGCATCATCAGCCTGATCTCAGCAAACACACACATTGTGAGACAGAGGCATGGAAGATTTGTCTCCTAAGGGGGGAGAGCAGTGTGAGCAGGAGACAATGTGAATTGGCACAGGGGCCATTTTTTCAGTTTTTGGATTTCTATCAGCTACCAGTGTGGCAGAACTGCACAGATACAGTAACAGGCTATGTTCACACGTCGTATCGGACCGACCATTCCGTGATTGCCAAGATCATCCCGGCCGGTACGGCAGTACCGGCCAGATGATCTTTATGGCCGTAGTGTCCTGATGCGGGCGCATCAGGGCGTGCCCGCATCAGAACTCCCCATAGTGCACAATGAAGCAAAAGGCCAGAGCTGCTCGCTTCATTTTGTGAACTGACAGGGTCTCCTAAGACCGCAATTCACTGAATTGCGGCCGCAGAAAACTGACATGTCAGTTCTTTGCGGCTCGGCATAGGATCCCGGCCGTAGCGTGTACGATGTGTATACGCTCCGGCCGGGATCCCATAGAACAAGAGGCAATGTTCCACACTGCATTAAGTACGGCCGTTGTTGCCGATGGCAACAATGGCCGTACTTTTACGTAGTGTGAACATAGCAATACATTGTATAGACACATCTATATAACTTTTAATGTAATTTTAATAGAAAACAAGTTTTTCTTATCCGGAGTTCCCCTATAAAGTCAATGGGAAGATAGACGTCCAATGCACACAATGCACTGAATAACGGACGTTTTCACCAAGGACATAAAAATAATGAACATGATCATTATTTTCGGACATCTTTTGCAAACAGCGGACATTTTTTACTAGTTGTTCACACACAGTTTTTCTTTTGTCACCGTTTTTTCTGAGTTTTTAAAATTAAATTCAATTGACTTTTCAATTAAGCCGCACCCAAAGGGCAATTAGTAACCCCAAACTAGAATAATGTACAAACACCAGTCTTCACTAAGGGGAGGCCAGGCTGCTAAATGACGTCTGTTTAGACTCAAAATGACGGACGTTATTTTAAAGGGAGCTGCAAAAACGTTGTGCCTAACAATGAGCATGTGAAGGTTAATGTATAGTTAGGGCATAAACTTGAAAAAACTGCAGCAGTTTGTAGATACAGAATGGAACTGCAGATCCACATAATGCAGTAGCGTAGTACAACAGGCTAGAATAGAGAAGCAGGGCTGCTGTCAGCCAGGCTCACTTACCGAGCCTATTAGCTTGATATTCGTGCAGCTGGGGCTGGGGAGCACATCACTAACAATTGTTGCGCAGCCCTTTCTTATAATCAGCTGTTGGAGGCGCATCTCCTATCCCACATGGAGATGCGCCACTGGCGGAAGATTATTTTTAAACATGTGGAGAGACGTCAACCAATGAAAGAGTGTTTGCTTGCTTGTCGGTTGATTGCTGTCTGTATTTGGGAGACAATCGCTCTGGGTAATAATGTCTTAAGGGGAACCAATCAGCACAATTGTGCTGATTTAAGCTCCCAGTAGTGCCACATAGATGTAGCATATCTGGGGTTCACTACTCTGCATCTTCATATCCCGGCAAAACATCTTCATTCTGGCGAATGATGCAGGCAGAGCACTGTGAACAGAGTGTGGCCCGTACCTAGTCACAGCTTTCTGCCTGTCAGCATGCGCAGAAAGGGTGGTAGACAGACATAGAAAACTGATAGAAGCCCCTTTGTCTGTCAATCAACCCATCAGAGCGTGCTGACAGGCAATGAGCCGTGACTGGTTACAGGCCAAACTCTGTCTTATGCCTAGTTAACAGCACTCTGCCTGCACCGCCCGCTGGGTTAAGAGATGCTTTGCCGGGATACAGGGGCATAGCTAGGATTCATGGGGCCCCATAGCGCAACACAAAGCACTGCGCATAGATAGATAGATAGATAGATAGATAGATTTGGTAAAGTGGCTAAAAAATAAAATCTCTTGTGACCAGAGGCAGAATACTGGCCAATGGCTGTTTGCTCTGTCAGTGCACAATATTTAACTATGAGGTCTTTTTGGCCCCTTATGGTTAAATACATAGATGCAGAAGTGGACTACCTTCTACTTAACCCCTTATGTACTGCTGTGTGTAAATGACCCAATGTTCTCTTACATACTGCAAAACGAAAAAAAGAGTTAAAAAGGAAGACAAGGAGATCTCTGCTGCACTGCTCGTGCACTTATAACCCCTGACCTCTTCATGGAGCTCCGCACATTTTCCTACTTGATTGCAGCAGCTAGAGAACAGAGGTCATGGGTTGTCAGAACAGTGAAACAGAGATCTCCTCTTCTGCTTATTAACCCTTTTTTTGTGTTGCAGCATGTCAGTGAACACTTGGTCACTTACGCACTGCAGTACATGAGGGGTTAAGCAGAAGGACACAGGAGAGCTCTTATCTTCCCTGTGCATCCCTGGGCCCCCCATAGCAGCTTCCTGCCCTGCCTCTATGGTAGCTATGCCACTGGCGGGATATAAAGACACCAAGTAAGGAACCCTAGATATGGTAGGGGAGCTGGTTACAACATATATGTACCACTGCTGGGAGCTCAATTAGCACAATTGTTCCCTTAAAGATAAACTGAACAGTTCTCAGATATTTTCACCTAGGTACTATTAGATTTTTGGAGTGTGCAGTTTGTAACTTAAGGATTATATGTGGAAATCGGTGTGTTAGCCACTAAGTACAGGACATTATGCTGAATTTCACACTTTTTTCAACCTCCATGTGTCAGTAGAAGTCCAGTAATTATCGTGTAAGACATGTCTAGAGATGGACCATGAAATTGCTGCTAGGGTCATGAACTTATTTATGAGTGGAGTGATTGCTCATAAAATGTGCTGCAGCCAGCAATTTCAGCATTGTGAATGGCCGTCATTGTGTTCACGCACAAGTCACATTTATTAGCTCCAAGTTCCTAGAAGGATTGAGCACATCCACTTGTGCATAAAACGGCCTTCATGTGTACTGCCCTACAGAGCATCAGTCTGACATCACTCACACTCGGCTACATAAAGAAACTTTAGTCAATTTCCTCTCCCTACGTTTGTGTAGTGTGAATCTTTGATGTAAAGACAAAGAGCTGTCCAATACACATTTTTTAAATATAACCTCATAATAATCTTGGCTATTAAATAGCACACTTTAGGGATTCATTTACATAAAGCTGTACTTATTCACATATATCTTGGTATTGAGCAGGCTATGTGTGTGTGCCAGCAATGTGTCCTGCTGGATGACTTGGATTTAGACGTTAGCTGACATCATGCTGATTCTACTGGACATGGCGTCAGCTTCTGGCAAAGGGCTCCCAGCTATTCTGCTGCTTCATTAGTAGTACTAAGGGACTACTTCTCTTCAACATGTCTGCCATATTTTGTATGACCTTTAGGTAATACAGCTGACTGTAGCTTAGAGGTAAAAGGAGGAAAACCCCAGCCACTGGTGGGAGAATACCTTTAGTAGATGTAACATGCATTACATTGAAAATAGTAGTAGTCACCAATATAGGTTTACCACTTCTTGTTATAAGATAATAAAAAAATTAAACAAAAAAAGTGTTGGCACAATGAGCATCATAATATTTTTGCTGTTAGTTTCTACTGGTAGAGTGCACTCATGCTTTTAACTGCTGATAGAATTACAGTAGTTCATACAAAAGATTTAGGAGATTTGTAAACTTCTGTCCTCAGATTCCCTTTGCAGCTTTGCTTTGTTGTGGTCATGGCAGGATCAATAGTACATTTATGTGGCTACATAGAAGGTGAGCAGCCTGCAGGATGCAGAATGTATAAAAGCTATACATTTAGAGACCTATAGAGACCTTTGTGTGACACATTTTATACAAGAAAGCTATTAGCTTGAAAAGAATATACAATGTGTTCATTGCTTAATTAAAGGGACTCTGTCACCCCCAACGCACCCTCCTCGAAAACCCTAAACTAAAGTCATCTGTAAGTAGGATAAAGGATGCTGATTCCAAATCTGTAATTTGTAGCCTTCTATTCCTTTGTATTTCCCTATGGCAAAGCTACAAATTGGGCATGTTGATGCATGGAGAGCTCAAGAATATAGTGGAGAGGACTAGTTAGACTTCTTCATTTGTGAACTTATGGTAAGGGAACACAACATAGAAAGATAAAAATTGCAGATATAGAACCAGCGTTGTATACTCTATTGTTGTATAATCTACTGATCTACTGATACTGGTATTATGGGAAAAATTTACTTTGCCCCTATGCACAGGACAGGGGAAAAGTAGGAGATTACGGGGGTCCAACCTCTGAACCCCTCGGCGATCTCCGTATTGGACCCTGACGGCTCTGTTATGAATAGAGCCCCAGGTTGGCGCACTTGCCGCAGCTCTATTCATTCCTATGGAGTTTTGGAAAGAGCCAAGGTATGCCAGAAGAGCGAAGTACTTGCCTTTTTCTGTTGCTCCATGAGAATGAATAGAGCCGCTTGGTTTAGTTTAAGGAGGTCTGCATCTCATTATGACCCTGATGTGGGTTTACAGGAAGGCTGCACACTTGTTCCTCCTCGATTAGGCATGTGGAGAGTGCCTCATCTTGCACAACCCGACCAGGTAGAGAGGGGACCCGGGTTTACTCTTGCACTGGATTGAACTGTCACATTCCACCTGATCCTGCACATGGAGCGATGTCTCTGTCTCTTTCTATTGTCAGGAGAGGTACCTGTCACTGACTGATCGGGACCCCTGCAGCATGACTGCGGGGGTCACTATAACTTTCCCTGATAACGTTCCCTGTTCTTACAGCTTTTAAATACCAAGGACCTAAAGAAGATGGATGTAGGCCTAGGAAATCCGGCAAAACATGAATACAGCCTATGACTATGTTCACACAACATGAGAGACCGACCATCTCTAAAAAGATCATCCCAGATCTTTGGCACTGCAACGTTCTGATGCTGGCGTATCCATGCGCGCCTGCATCAGAACTCCCCACAACACACTGTGGAGCGAGCGGCCGGAGCCGTTCGCTCCATAGTGTGCACCGATATGGTTTACTGCAGTTTTCATTGAATAGCGGCCGCAGAAAACATGTCAGTTGTATGCAGCGCCTCTAGGGATCCTCTTACTTGTCCCCTATCCTGTAGTCCTTGTATTTAAGCTGAATGCGTAGATTGTGGAACCAATCCTTCATCTATGCCCAGTTCCGTCCAAAGGCCCATAGGTAGATCTTGTGCTGATACATCACATCTTCTTCTAACTGGTTGGCCAAAAATCTGAAAGAATAAAAAATGGTCTGATAAACCCTATGTATATACAGTAAAAAGGATTCCTGCCTCTTGCAAGACTACCTTCTCCTGTAGGTACAGAAGTGTTGTGAGTTATGATGCACACAATAATGTGCATTTGTCAGCATTTAGATTTGTGTGTGTAGATATGTAATATATATATATTATATACTATATTGTGTGTGTAGATATGTAATTTTATATATATATATATATATATATATATATATATATATGTATACATTAACATTAAATGAAACTGGAAAGAAGTATGTGGCAAGTATGTATGGTAGTCTAAAGTACATGAGGACCATAGCCAGGAGAGATACTGAAGAGATGAGAAGGAGTGTTAGCAGGTGGTAATATGCTTCTTATCAAATTACATTTTTTTATTATTTATTTCTATTTTTACAATTACATTGTATTACATAGTACACAGAATTGTGCTCAGCATATATGAAGTTAAAACTTATAGCCCAGCATCTATTGTAATCTTTCCTTGTCTGAGATTTTAGAGCAGCTATCCGTCATCTACAAAAATAACAGAAAAAAAGATCTTTTTAAATTTGGTCTTTTTAATAAATTCCTTTCAATAAATTCCTGTAATATCTATTAAATAGTAAAAGATCAAAGATCAATCAGTGTATATGGCACTGACACATTATATACTATATTCTATACATTATATGGAAGTGCTTTGTAATAAGTATCAACCACTGTACTGTAGATGGTGGGCGTGGGGGTAATTTACCAATACTGTTGGATTTGTTGTTGGTGGCTCAGACACACAAAACTTAATTTTGGACAAATTTATTATGTAGGTGTATTTCCTTTGGTTCATTTGTCCTGTATGATCATGTGTTAAAATTTTTCTCATGTTGGCCTCATGCTCGGGATGGCATCATGGTGGCCTCATGATCGGGATGACCTCATGGTGGCCTCATGCTCAGGATGGACCCTACACTGTAATGACAATGACACACTTGCAATGACACACTTAATTATATCATAAAATGTATTATAATGCAAGAAAAAATCTTTGTTGCATAAAAATGTAGCCTTGCTAATTTTGTGATGTTTTATTCATACACTGTGAGGCTATGTTCACACGCAGTAATTTTGCTCAGTATTTTGGTCCTCATATTGCAACCAAAACCAAGAGTGGATTTAAAACACAGATAGGCTATGTGAATACACTGTTGAAATTTAGTGGATGGCCGCCATTTAATGGCAAATAATTGGCGTTATTTTAAAACATTGGCCGTTGTTATGAAGTAACGGCCATTATTTGTCATAAAATGACGTCCATCCGCTAAATTTCAACAGTGTGAGAACATAGCCTATCTGTGTTTTCAATTCACTCCTGGTTTTGGTTGCAATATGAGGACCAAAATACTGAGCAAAAATACTGTGTGTGAACCCAGCCTGAATATGTACTGTAAATGAGGTGATTTGGTGCATTGTACCACTGACCCACCCACCGACTATATTGGGACTCAAAATTGCTGATTGTGGCCCTGAATGTCCTCTGTCAGAGGAAGACGGCATTGGAGCACTTTATTTCTAGTAATGCCTAGAACAGCAGGAAGTCTTTTAGTTGCTCAACCAGCTGTGAATAGCTCTATTGACTTGGATGGGATGAAAATCCCCATCTATTTACTTTGCAGTATTTCTTTAGCTGTTCTATCATTTCCAGTTCTTATAACTTCAGTATAATTTTTTTTTGCACTTTATTGTCCTTTCCTGAATTTTTTTGTGAATTACATAAAAATTTAAGTTTGGGTTAAAAACAAATCATTTTAAATGAGGCTGTGTTTAATCCAAAGCACTGCTGGTTTATTGCTCATTTTGACTGCCCTATTAAATTCAATAGAAAAAAAAATCTTCAATGAATCCACAGCACATATGAAACAAAAATTGATGCACTGTGAATTTGAATTTCATACCACAGATCAATTTCAACAGATTTTCGACTTTTTTTTCCAACTTCACTGCTACTATAAATCCTGTAATTAAGACAGGTTAGACTGCATTCTCTGTTAAATGGTGGTAAATATTGAAACCTATGTACTAAAAGTACTGACTATGGAAATTCATTTTCATCCACTCAAGTTCTACCAAATGAAGTGGAATGGAAAGTTCCAGAGTATGCATTGATTTTTGCATTTCAGAGTTTCTTAATCCATTGAGTACGCGGATAGTATGCTGCAAGTCTCATCTGTGCACTTAAGCTGCTTGTGGAACATTGCTAAATACTGTGGTTCCTGCCTGTGTATAGAATATATTGTGATATGATTTCAGGTTGATTGATGTATAATAACCTCAGATTGTTAAGCTGTCATCTTGCCAGTTTACTCTCCCAACAGAAGTTTTTAATGTCAATTTAATTTACTGAAAGTGAAAGGGTACAAATAAATATAGACAGGCCATAAATCATTATAGTCCTTTCTTATGTTTCCCAGTTCATTTTCTGTAAGGATTTGAAAGGTTTTGTAGAAGTCTTTTAACTTTTTCACAGTCAATTTTGGCTGAAACTTTGAGCTGTGAAAATATTGATTTACTGTATCAAACAATGAAATCATTACATCATGCATTAAAACCGTTGTTACATTCACTGTTCTCCGCTCCAATGTTGTCCTTCCACATCCTTTTGGCGCACAGTTATGATGTCCTGGCAGTGATGCTGGTCCCCATTCCAACCAGACACCATTTGATTCCACCTATTTATGTGCAGTTTTACAGACCCATCTTTCAGACAGTTGCCAGAGTTTCAGCACAGTACAGATTCTGTACCAGTTTTATCCTGGCTTCTTTTCTTCTGGTTCTGCATTTAGCTGCCTTGTTCCTTGATCCCTGCATCCCCATTCTGGACTCTGGTTTCATGTCTTTTTGGTGTTACTTATCTTCTGGTTCTGATCTGGGTTACTCTTGGATTCTACATTGCTTGGTTTCTTTTCTCCTGGTTCCAACCTGGCCTGCTCCTAGACTCTACTTTTGTCATACTCTCTACCTTTGCCATACTCTCTGTTGCCCTTTTCTGTTTTTGACTCAGCAAGCTCCTGAACATTGTCTTCACCCTGCCATTTGGATTCCAATCACCAGTCCAGTCCTCATGGTTCTGAATCTCACCACACTCCAGTCCAGTTTCCCAGTTCATTCATGGATCTATTGCTCTGCTCTTATTAGGCTTAACCTTGGGCTATGCCTTCCTGCCTGCACTCCTGGTGATAACCCTTGATTCTGTTCTTGACTATTTTTATTTTGCGGTCCTGTCATTGCTGCTGGATCCAGATGCCAACTGGTGATTTCTGGTCATCTTAACCTGGGGACCATCCTGATGCAAAACGCATGCTCCGTTGTTGTTGTGTGTGTATATATATATATATATATATATATATATATATATATATATATATAGTGGTACCTCGGTTCTTAATTTGTTTGGAACTTAAACTGTATTTTCAAGGAAAGTTTGCTTTGGTTCTCAAACTCTGCTCGGTTCTTAAACACTTTTCGGGCGCCCAGTCTTGAAGTACTCGGTATCTGTACATTTTTGTGAGTGTGGATGGTGGGTTGTACCTGGTGAGTTTAGCACTGGTGAGGCTTCACATACAGTACAGTACTGTATAAGATTGCTGGAGTGCAGTACATATATATACAGTACAATAGTAGTACAATCAGTGCTCCACCATCTGCCATCCATTACAGTGCTGGGATGGGGGGGGGGGGCACTATACAGTAAAGGATGAGTGAGGAGTTAGTGACTACTGTACTATAATTGCTGGTTTTGTTGAACATTTCTTGTATATAATGCACTGTACAGTCTAGTACCATTCTGCACTGTACTGTAGGGATAAAACTAGGCACTTTTCATAGTAATAAATGAGTATTGTAGGTAATTATTGGTGGGTGCTGGAACCAATTAAACCCATTTACATTATTTCCTATGGGAAGACACTGCTTGGTTCTCAAACTACCTTCCGGAACCAATTAAGTTTGAGAACCAAGGTACCACTGTGTGTGTATATATATATATATATATATATATATATATATATATACCGTATCCTAGTCCATCCTGTGCCAAGCCAGTTGTAGACCTAAGGATTCACTTTTAAGCCTGCCTTGATGTAACACTTTCCTTGCTTTAGTGATGCCTCTCTATGCTGAAAATAGAAAATATCTGCATCCCTACTAAAAGCTCAGCTATATGCAAGTAAATTCATGTGCCAGGCGTAATACTCGCTACACCCGAGAGTCTCTACTGGTACCAGGGGAACTTTAGTTTGGGAGAACACAGGGCCTATTCATGTTTTTGCCAGTTATAACCTTGGCCTGTTGTGGAAGATTACAACTCAAGGTGCGAGAATGCCTGTTGTATATAAAAGACGTTTACTCTTTATATTTTAGTTAAAACCAAAATGAAAGAAGTATTTCATTAATGCTTTGCACAAATGTAATGCCGACTCTGAAAGTTGAACAGTGCCAGTGACATAGTAAACTCTTCTTGTACTTTGTTGAGAGAGGCAAATGGATCACAGATGACTGATGAATATTGAATTTTCTTTCTTGTTCTTTCCAATACCACAGACCACTTATTTTGCAGGTATCTAAAATAATGTAGCAGATATATATGGGTGTGCTTAACTTTCCAAACATAATGCTACTCAAAATTTAAGAGCTGATCTTGGCTTCTTTAACCAGTTAAGAACATTAATTTATTTGCTGTCATTTTTTTTATCCTTGTATTGCCTGAGCCTTAATTTTTCCTTACACATAGCTGTGGGAAGGCTTGTGCGTTTTGCATAGTGAGCTATAGTAAAATGTTGAATTGCACATGATTTTTTAATCCCTTTTTATGCCTTTTTTGGGAGAGGTAATGACACAGAATAAAAAAATATTCTGGTATTAGGATTTATTACTTTTTTTTTAGCATGCAGACTAAATATAACAAACATGACATGTTAATATTTTGGACATTTCCAAATGTGGCAAAGACAATTATGTTAACTTAAATTTTTTATATGAGATGATGTTGGTGTTTTGAAGTTTTATCATTGTTACTGATGTTTTTAAAAACATATAAGAATTTGTTTTACTAGTCCTATTAGGGGATTTGATTGAACCTGTTAGGGTATGTTCACATTGAGCAAATTGGGCGGAATGCATCTCTATGGGAGGGCTCACACGCCTCCACGCTCCGCTCAAAGAATTGACATGTCAATTCTTTAAGCGGAGGAGAGCAGAGGCACATGAGCCCTGCCATAGAGATGCAGTCTGACACTGAAGCAGGCGGAATTCTGCCCTTAGAGTAAAAATGCAGGTCACTCTGCAGGAATCATGTTACAGAGCAGGAGGAGCGGAGCAGATTGATATGTAGTTTTATTAGAAAAGTTCCCAACTATATATTAATCTGCCCAGCTCCAACATGTGGCCGGCAGATGGGACTGCATTTTTTGTTATTAGTGTTGGCACTCCTGTATATTGTAAAGTTCTGGCTTGCATAGTCTCATATAAAGTTAGATCTGATAATTTGCTTGCTTTAGGCAAAGACAATATGGTAAATTTTTTGGTGCACAGCATTTCAATGCATATTTCACTCCCTTCATGCTCACCACACCCCACTACGGCCGTTGACCTGGGTCTCTGGCCAGACCAGGAAGTGGGAACCAGAGTGGGGTACAGCGGACCCCAGCACTGGAGCCGGTGATGTAGGTGCATATTGTCATGTTTGGCCACCTCCTCCTTGGCTCTTTTGAAAAAAATGTTGTACCCTGGACCTAAGAGCTGCATAACCATAGCCACCAGTATACCAATATGTGACATCTAATCATAGACCCAAAGCCCACACATAACATAGTATATAATACTATTTATTTAGAAATGTTCAGGATATGTAAAATATCAATTTTACAAACATCACTTACTGATCAATTGTCTTTTCTCTTTAACAGCATGCATGTTCCGGTACAATGGAATATCATTCGTCTACCTCATTTACCTCTTGCTTATTCCTTTATTTTCGGAACCGACCAAGATAACAATGCAAGGTAAGACATATGTCCGTATGACATCACAATAAGTGTTGGATAATATTTATTCGCTGTTTCCGTAGTAGTAAGATGTTTCCATTTTTAGGGGCAGTTGTGCTGTATGCTCTATAAATAGGATAAGTGCAGCACATCCACAGCTGCCAAGTATCTTTGGATTCATTTCGAGTGCTACCATTCTTTTATGGAGAGTGGACCCTGCAGGAAGTAAAACAAATTTCAATCTTGATATTTAATAAAGTTGAGCTTAAGTTCTCTGCTGTTCTACTTTTATTAGCTGAATAGCTCCTACACCAAGCAGAGGCCATCGCAGAGTACAGAAACCATAAGGAAATCAAATGCTCTGTAGCAACTTCCAGCCTGTCATTCCTATACTGAAGCTGTGAATGATGCTAAAGTATCCCATAAAGAGTAGATTGCTGCTATTACTCTGTGGTCATATACCCTTGGGGGAGTGACGATTAGTCATATGTGTTTGCTTCCCATTCTTCCTTGTCCTTACATGTAGTTATTTGCATGTCTGCACCTTGTCTTCATACCTTAAGGCACTGCTTTATTAGACTGAAATGGTTAATAGGCGGGGTTATTCTTATAGAACTCATTGTGACTGATGACATTTATCACCAGAATTACCAATTGAAATGCAAAGGAATTGTTAAAAAAAGTTTACAATATCTTATCACATGCATTTGTATAGTGCAGTATTTCAGTTTGAGCTTGGGTACACTTTTTGCCTTCTTCCATTTGGTGGCAGAGGGTAACAAAAAATCTAATGTAGTTAAACTTTTAAAGCTTGTCAAGTTAAATATTTTTGCAAGTATATGCATTTAGCAAACTTGCCTCCTTCTCCTCATATACCTGCTCTATTACTTCAATTGATAACAGCTCTTTGTCTAGGTTACTGACCACCAATCTGCTCTAAAAGCAGTGGTCTAGCTGGTGTACATGTTTAGTGTACATATTTATATATTATACAAATATACACTACTAGAAAATGTACCGACGCTGTCCGGGTATAAAGTGTCAGTGTGTTAATAAGATTTGCTCTAAGGTGCCCAGGAGGCCAAGCTAAAGGTATTGTTTCATCTGAGTTAATCAGTGGAATTAGTGTATACCTGTAGTTCATAGTTGGAGGGGTTATGTATACCCACAATGTATAGTTTTTAGGGGTCTCGCATATCTGTAGTGCATAGTTGGGGGGGCTGTATACCTATAGTGTATAGTTGGGGGGGCCCTGTATACCTGTAGTGTGTATTTGGGGGGGCTGTATACCTGTAGTGTATAGTTGAGGGAGGTCCTGTATACCTGCAGTGTACAGTTGGTAAAGGTCCTGTATACCTGTACTGTATAGTTCGGGGGTCCTGTATACCTGTAGTATATAGTTGGTGCTGTATACCTTTAATGTATAGTTGGTGGAGGACTTGTATACCTGTAGTTTATAGTTTGAGGGTCCTGGATACCTGTAGTGTATAATTGGTGGAGGTCTTGTATACCTGTAGTATATAGTTTGGGGGTCCTGTATACCTGTAGTGCATAGTTTGAGGGTCCTGTATAACTGTAGTATAGAGTTGGTGGAGGTCCTGTATATCTGTAGTGTATAGTTTGGGGTCCTATATACCTGTAGTATATAGTTGGTGGAGTTCCTGTATACCTGTAGTGTATAGTTATGGGGTCCTGTATACCTGTAGTGTATAGTTTGGTGTCCTGTATACTTGTAGTATAGAGTTGGTGGAGGTCCTGTATACCTGAAGTATATAGTTGGTGGAGGTCCTGTGTACCTGTAGTGTATAGTTTTGGGGTCCTGTATACCTGTAGTGTAAAGTTTGGGGTCCTGTATACCTGTAGTATATAGTTGGTGTAGGTCCCGTGCACCTGTAGTGTATAGTTTTGGGGTCCTGTATACCTGTAGTGTCCTGTATACCTGCAGGATCGTATTTACCATTAGGCACCCATGGTCTGGTGCGTAGGGTAGCACCTTGCAGAGGGGCAGTACCCTCCCATTCAGACTTACCAGAAAATCTGGTGTCTTTTCGAGGGGGGTATGGCGGTATTGGTCAGGTCTGGTATAGCGGTGTTATCCAGTCACAGTATGGCGGTATTGGTCAGGTCTGGTATGGCAGTGTTATTCAGTCACAGTGTGTCGGTATTGGTCATGTCTGGTAGCACCTTGCAGAGGGGCAGTACCCTCCCGTTCAGACTTACCAGAAAATCTGGTGTCTTTTCGAGGGGGGTATGGCGGTATTGGTCAGGTCTGGTCTAGCAGTTTTTTCCAGTCATAGTATGGTGGTATTGGTCGTGTGTTATGACAGTGTTACCCAGTCACAGTATGGTAGTATTGGTCAGGTCTGGTGTGGCGGTGTTATCCAGTCACAGTATGGCGGTATTGGTCAGGTCTGATATGACTGTGTTATCCAGTTACAGTGTGGCGGTATTGGTCAGGTCTGGTATAGCAGTTTTTTCCAGTCATAGTATGGTGGTATTGGTCAGGTGTGTTATGACAGTGTTACCCAGTCACAGTATGGTAGTATTGGTCAAGTCTGGTGTGGCGGTGTTATCCAGTCACAGTATGGCGGTATTGGTCAGGTCTGATATGATGGTGTTATCCAGTCACAGTATGGTGGTATTGGTCAGGTCTGGTATGGCAGTGTTATCCAGTCGCAGTTTGGTGGTATTGGTCAGGCCTGGTGTGGTGGTGTAATCCAGTCATAGTATGGCGGTATTGGTCAGGTCTGGTATGACAGTGTTATCCAGCACAGTATGGTGGTATTGGTCAGGTCTGGTGTGGCAGTGTTACCCAGTCATAGTTTGGTATACCTGTAGTGCCCTGTATATACATGTACTGTATAGATAGAGTAGGGGGTCTACCAGTTATTACTGTGGATGTTGTGAGGCAGCTGCCCTAGCAACCATTGCTCCCTGTGAAAATGAAAGCAGTAATCCTATTGGTTGCTAAGGCTTCCAACTGCCGTTTACTGCTGGAGACATGCAGCTACTGCAATTATATCACCTGTGTTTGAAGTGAGGAGATTTTCCCATTCATCTGTATGGGGCGTCGCTCTTCCCCCTCCCCCTCCCCTCCTGTACATCTCTTGGGGACGGGACCTTCGCAATAACCTTCCCGGACACCCTATGTATCTGTGTGCCAAATTTGGGGTCAAACGGTTCAGGCGTTTGGAAGTCTATTTGGGACAGACAGACAGACAGACAGACTTTCATTTTTATGATATAGATGGGGGAGATTTATCAAACGTGGTGTAAAGTAAAACTGGCTCAGTTGCCCCTAGCAACCAATCAGATTCAACTTTTCATTCCTCACAGACTCTTTGGAAAATGAAAAGTGGAATCTGATTGGTTTCTAGGGGCAACTGAGCCAGTTTCACTTTACACAATGTTTGATAAATCTCCCCCTATATATCTATACATTTACATTATAGTTATAAATACACTAGTCAAACCATTGCTTTTAGAGCAGAGAGGTGGCTTGTAACCAAGGCAATGAGCTGCCAACAATGAGAAGGAAATAGCAGGCATGTCAGAAGAAGAAGGCAAGTTTGCTAAATTAATGAATTTGCAAAAATATTTAGCTTGACAAGTCCTACAAGTATAACTATATTTGTCAGAATGGGAATACCCCTTTAAATGCTGTTTAATTTACCACCATCTTGCTATAGAGCAAGGAGAACTGAGCAGATTGATATATAGCTTTGTGGGAAAAGATTTAGTATAACTTGTCATATGTTGATTGAATTCCTTGATCATTCTGTAATAAGTCCAATGGACAGTGTCACTCAATGGACTGGACTCTTTACCATGAAAACATCAGAGATTGTAACCAATAAATTAAAAGTTACACAGAATGTTATATATATATATATATATATATATATATATATATATGTAGATAGATATATATCGATCCACTCATCTTCGCATGCTCTATAACATGATGCTGATCAGTTAGATAGCATTTTCACGGTGACAGGTTCCCTTTAACACACACTCTCTAGTGCTCTCTGCTTCCATCTCTGGTGGGTAGGATATTCTTAGTTTAACATGTCAGAATAACTGTCTGTTGAAACTGTTTAAAATGGTACTGTCACCCCTCTTACTCTTGCTTCATTTCATTGGTGGACAGTGTCACCTAGGCGGGGAGAGGGGCCTAACTGCTTTGAAGCCCCGCTTAGGTGACACTATCTATCAATGAAATTAGGCAATTTTAGAGCAGAAAGAAGACAGACAAGTGTTATACAGGTATATATTGAATGCGTAGCATCTAAGCTTGTGGATGGTACAGCGGTTCTTACATAAATAAAGTAAGGGAGGGGGCAGTATCAATTTAAGCTGAGTGCTTCCACTCAGTGGAACTTTTTGAGATTTTGTGTCTATAGCTTAAAGAGAACCAATCACGGGCGAAAATGAATTTTTTTTTATTCCCTAATTAGATGTAAATCCTAATTTTAACAATATTTGTAAATATAATTAATTAATTTTAAAGCTGCGTTTTTTAAATATTCCTGTTTTACTTTCCTGCCTCGCGCCGGCTCTTTTCAAAAGAGCCGGCGCGAGACAGGAAACTCCCGTCATGCAGAGTGGCAGCAAGGCCGGGGGGGGGGGGAGGCGCCATCTTGATGACGTCACTTGCGTTCTCCCCCCCCGGCCTAGCTACACCAAACAAGCGGATTAGGTAAAGTATAAGACTGCAAAGGCAGTCTGTATCTTCATGAAGTCTATTTATGAAGATACAGACTGCCTTTGCAGTCTGTATCTTATGCCTTACCTACTACTCTGTGCCGGTGCAGCAGGGCCGGCACCGCCATCTTGATTACGTCTTTGCGTTCCACCGCTGGAACGCAAGTTACGTCATCAAGATGGCGGCGCCCGGCCTTGCTGCACAGAACAGAGGATTAGGTAAAGTAGAAGATACAGACTGCAAAGGCAGTCTGTATCTTCATAAATAGACTTCATGAAGATACAGACTGCCTTTACAGTCTGTATCTTCTACTTTACCTAATCCTCTGTTTCTGTGCAAGCAAGGCGGTGGAACGCAAGGCGGTTCCAACGGTGGAACGCAAATGACGTCATCAAGATGGCGGCGCCCGGCCTTGCTTACACAGAAACGAAAGAGTAGGTAAGGCATAAGATACAGACTGCAAAGGCAGTCTGTATCTTCATAGATAGACTTAGGGAAAGATATACTTTAATATTAGGGACAGTGAAATTTAGATGATAGGTTCTCTTTAAGCCTGACACTCCTGTAAATGGCTATGCCTGGTGTTTCAGCTCTATTCACTTAACCCCTTAAGGACCGGGGCAATTTTGATTTTTGCGTTTTCGTTTTTTCCTCCTTGTGCATAAAAGGCCATAGCAGTTGCATTTTTTACCTAGAAACCCACATGAGCCCTTATTGTTTGCGCCACTAATTGTACTTTGCAATGACAGGCTAAATTTTTGCATAAAGTACACTGCAAAAGCAGGAAAAAATTCAATGTGTGGTGAAATTGAAAAAAAACAAACACATTTTGTGTTTTTAGTGGATATGTGTTTTTACACCGTTCGCCCTGGGGTAAAACTGACTTGTTATATATGTTCCACAAGTCGTTACGATTAAAACGATATAAAACATGTATAACTTTTCTTGTATCTGATGGCCTGTAAAAAATTAAAACCATTGTTTACAAATATACGTTCCTTAAAATCGCTCTATTCCCATGCTTATTGCACTTTTATCCTTTGGTCTATGGGGCTGAGTGAGGTGTCATTTTTTGCGCCATGATGTGTTCTTTCTATTGGTACCTTGATTGTGCATATACGACTTTTTGATCGCTTTTTATTAACATTTTTCTGGATTTGATGTGACAAAAAAAATGCGCAATTTTGCACTTTGGGATTTTTTGGCGCTGACGCCATTTACCGTGCGAGATCAGGAATGTGATTAATTAATAGTTCAGGCGATTACGCACGCGGCGATACCAAACATGTTTGTTTATTTATTTATTTACTTTTATTAATAACCTGGGAAAAGGGGGGTGATTCTGACTTTTATTAGGGGAGGGGGCTTTTTATTAATAACAACACTTTTTTTTTTTACTTTTACACTTATACTAGAAGCCCCCCTGGGGGACTTCTAGTATAAGTGCTTTGATCTCTCATAGAGATCACTGCAGCATAGATATGCTGCAGAGATCCATGAGATAGGCACTCGTTTACAGCCGGAAGTAAACGAGTGCCGAGTCGGGGACGGCGCCATCTTGGAGAGGCCCCCGGCCGGCTTCAGAAACGGAGATCGCTCCTCCGGGATAACGTCCTGGAGGAGCAATCTCCCCACTAGACACCAGGGATGACGCTGCAAACGGTAATCGTATGCAGCTGTCAACTTTGACAGCTGCATCCGATTACTGTATTAGCGCGCACAGCGATCGGACCGTGCCCGCTAATACGTGCAGTCCCGGGCTACAAGCGGCACCCGGGACCGCCGCGTTTTAGAGCGCGGCCGCCGCGCGGCCCCGCTCTGAACGCCTTTAACAACCGCAGGGCGTAAATATACGCCTGCGGTCGTTAAGGGGTTAAAGGACAACTCCGGCCAAAACATATTTTTTAATATGTTATTACATAAGGAAAGTTAGACAAATTCACAAAATACACTAATTATGGGAAATGCACATATAGTGCTTTTCCCCTTATTTAGTAGATCAGGCAGGCTTCAGATTCTGTCAAAAACTGTGACGTCAAGAATCAGGTGTAATTCCTATGGAGTGTCCAGCAGGGGGCTCACTATATGTAAAAGTCTATGGAAATGTATGTAGTGTAGTGTTACAGTGAGTTACAGTACCTCCAGGCCTCCAGTTAGCTTATGGCAGGAGGGGAGAGGCAGATGTTGAGAGCTGCCGGGGCTGTGGCGGCAGTGTTGGGGGGAGGTTTGGTGTTGGTGATCGGCCCTGGTACTACTCCTCCCATCCTCTGTTCATACTATGAGTACTCCTGAGCACGGGTCAGGAGCGTTCATATTATGTGCAGATGATGGGAGGAGTAGTACAGTATGTATCTATCCTACACACAAAGCAGGGAGGGAGGGAGAAGGTAGTTAGATGTACGGGCACCTCTCTCCCTCCCTGCTCGGTGCTATCCATCTCCCTGTCTCCCGGTGTGAGCTTGGTCATTGGCAGCACAGGAAGAGAGAGGCAAGTATCCCTGTCATAGTGTACTGTAACTCACTGTAACACTACATTACATACATTTCCATAGACTTCTACATATAGTGCGCCCCCTGCTGGACACTCCATAGGAATTACCCCTGATTCGTGACATCATGGTTTTTTACAGAATCTGAAGCCTGCCTGATTTCCCATAATTAGTGTATTTGTAGGAGTAGGAGTAGTGTATTAGTAGGAATTTGTCTAACTTTTCTTATGTAATAACATATTAAAAAATAAGTTTTGGACGGAGTTGTCCTTTAAATAGGACTGAGCTGCAATACTTGACATAACCCATGGACTGAAGTAATGCTGTTTCAGGAGATAAAGCAAACCTTTTTTGTAATCCAGGACAATCGCGTTAGTAAAAATGCTTGCTTCCTATCATGTTTATGCGCTGTGATCAATAACGTAATTAACACACGTTAGCTGGAGGGAAGTGTTTTATGCAAGTCAGCAAAGATTCAAAATGTTACCAAGCCTGATGTAGCTTTCACTTAGGGCCTATGATTCAACCATATGCTATTCATGAAATATTTAGCACCTACATGCTCAAAGAGCATAAATGAAAGTCAGTTTCAATGTTGAGTAAACATTTGGCCCGTGCGCCATACATGTAAATGGGCTGCTGCTTTATATACTTATTTTAATCGTATTTATTTATTGTACATACATATATACAACTGCTGTGCGGTACCATATTAGCCCCGAAAAATCTATTTTTGTGGCTAAAAAGACAAAAGTATTAAAGGGGTTATAAACACGGGTGTGGGGATCAAACTACCTGTATACAACCGTAAGGTCTTGAACAGTAGCTGTAGGCCCTAAAGTGTACAAAAGTTGTTGGCTTTTGTGTGTTCCAACTTCCTAATATAACAGTAAATATTATGAGAAAATTTAATATCATATGAGAAAAGTATTATAGAAGTGATGCTTTTATTGTCTATTAAAAAAAAAAAAAAAAAGTATATAAAAATACTGTGAAATCTGGGCTGAAAGGTAAGCTTTTTTCTGGGGCAACCTTATAGGTGTTGTATCTTCAGGACAGCTTGTGTTGATATGCCCTGTTGGGGCAAATAAAGAAGGTTGGTTCCCAGCTTCCTCCATAGCCCCTATTACATGGGCGACATTGAGGAGCAAACTGTCAGCGCTCGTTTGCTCCTCGTAGCCCGCTTGCTGCCGCTGTTATTACACGCGTTGGCGGGTGAGAGGGCGGGGTGCGGGGGCTGCCCGGGTGATCGCTAGATCATCTGGGCAGCCCATAGCAGATAGCAGTGGTCTGCTGCTGCCGCTCCTGTTCCTCGGGGCAATGGCAGCAGATTGCTGCTATGAGTTGTCTGTCTTTCAACATGTTGAAAGACAAACGACTACAACAATCAGCCGACATCGTTCATGTCGGCTGATCGTTGTGTTCTAAGTCGGTTATCATCCATAAAGGGCAATATCGGGCGAATGCGGACGATAATTGTTTTGTGTACAGATAGGGCCCCCTTTCATTTTATCATTGTTGGCTGCACATCCTTAGGCTACATGTGGAAATGTGCGGCCAATATTAAAGGGGTATTCCAGGTTATTTTGATATTAATTCTACTGATTTCTCTTGTAATATAATTAATATATCTCATTGGTTTCTATAATAAATTTTGTCTCTTTCTCTCTATTTTTATGTAAGTCACGTGTTTCTGTGACGTCACCGAACCGGAAGTGTGGGGACTTCCCCGACTCGGCCGGCCTCTTGGTGTTTATGTAGTTAGAAAGCTAGCAGAGCTTTACAAACGGCCTCCCTGCACACGGGAGGTCACATGACACCCTGTTCCCGGGCGGCCTGTCAGTGTGAAGGAGGTCGCATCCACCTCCTGTATAATCACTAAAACCCTCCACCCCCTGCCAGTATAATCCTCCCGATGTCTCCCCCGGCCCCCTCCATCCTGTGTATACAGTCCTTTTCAAAGATCTCTCACCCCATCCCCCGGTCTCGGCACCTCTTGCACTCAGCTGACAGGCTCTCTCTCTCTCTCTCTCGCTGTGTGTGAAGCAGGAGAGATTTCTTTCCTGCTCCGTACACAGTGCCTGTCAATTGCCCCGATAAAACTCAGCTGCCAGGAACTGTGTACGGAGCAGGAAAGAAATCTCTCCTGCTTCACACACAGCGAGAGAGAGAGAGAGAGAGCCTGTCAGCTGAGTGCAAGAGGTGCCGAGACCGGGGGATGGGGTGAGAGATCTTTGAAAAGGACTGTATACACAGGATGGAGGGGGCCGGGGGAGACATCGGTATGATTATACTGGCAGGGGGTGGAGGGTTTTAGTGATTATACAGGAGGTGGATGCGACCTCCTTCACACTGACAGGCCGCCCGGGAACAGGGTGTCATGTGACCTCCCGTGTGCAGGGAGGCCGTTTGTAAAGCTCTGCTAGCTTTCTAACTACATAAACACCAAGAGGCCGGCCGAGTCGGGGAAGTCCCCACACTTCCGGTTCGGTGACGTCACAGAAACACGTGACTTACATAAAAATAGAGAGAAAGAGACAAAATTTATTATAGAAACCAATGAGATATATTAATTATATTACAAGAGAAATCAGTAGAATTAATATCAAAATAACCTGGAATACCCCTTTAATGATTGTTAAGGCTCTATAAATGATAGATCAGCCAATGAATTAGCATTTTCTTGATTGTTGGCGGATTGCTGGCACTTTAACACTGGTCAACTACCTTTAAACAAATGTTCCAGACAGAAGGAGAGAGCCCTGCCCATGAGAGCTTACCATCTACAAGGAAAAGAGAGTGAAACCATTGAGGGAAGGAAGCTGCTTATATGGTTTTGTATTGGAGTCAGTTTTATTGCAAATTGTAGATTTTTCTGAGGAGCTGGTTTTCAGGTTGCCTCTAAAGAGTGGGAGAGCCCGATGAGCTGGGGTAGGGAAATAATGATACGAGGAAACTTGCTGTTTTATTATATATATCTGTGTGTGTGTGTGTATATCTGTTCAGTTACCAATATGGCCGCCCACACTCCTCTATGGGTGAAAGGAAGTAACAAAGGAATTTGCTGCGAGAAAACACGTAATGAACTTTATCTCACTTTCCTAAATCCCAGCTTTGTTCATTCATGAATTTCTGCGGTGAGGCTGCCTCTCTATCTACACAAAGCCGAAAATTTACTTAATGTCAGGTCCGCTCTTTAATTGATCTGGGTGGACTGTGATTAAATTCTGAGACATTTCTAAACTGTGAGTCATATTAGAAAATTCAATTAGTGCTTAGTTGACAGTTTTTTGTTTTTTTTTTACCCATCCAAGTTTCTTGCTTTACAACAACAATCTATAGTTTATGCTCGTCAAAGGTTACAGTTTTACACACTGAAAAAATAACTGACCACCGACATATATGGGTGGAGTTAGGGGTCGGGGGTGATGAGAAATCTGGGGGTTCTCTCTCTACAGCTTAACCCTCCCCTCTCCACAGAAAACACAGAAATGCTCTGCCGTGCCAAACGTTCTTGTATATGGGGAGGATGAGGGGAGGACAAGAGAAATACTTGACGGCCAAATGATTGTTCAGCTGTCACTTATTGAAGGTTTATGGCCACCTTACATAGATTAGATAGATCACAAGCAGGTGAAACACTAATATAAAACACAAGGATAGATAGATAGATAGATAGATAGATAGATAGATAGGAGATACTGTACATAGATAGTAGATAGATAGGAGATAGATAGATAGGAAATAGATAGATAGATAGATAGATAGATAGATAGATAGATACTGTAGATAGATAGAAGTTACTGTACATAGATAGTAGATAGATAGATAGATAGATAGATAGATAGATAGATAGATAGATAATACATAGATATAGTACATAGAGTGTATACAGTGCTGCAGGGAAACAATTGCACTGGGCCTTTGTATATGAAATTTCAGTGGTTACAGATGCCATGTCAGCTAGGCAGAGGGCAGTGTTGCTTGTTTGTAGTATAGTGTTTAATGTTATGCTGATATATTTTAAAAGAAATACAAAGACAAATTTAGGCAAACCATTTAACAATTTAAACATGAATTGTCCCAAAGAGCTTACAATCTATTGAGAAACGGGGTAACACAAAAGGTAGTCCTACTATTATTTCTAATAGTTCATTACATATCACACATAGGAGTCCTGGCTCCACAGTAAAGACCTGTGTGAAACTTTGTGTGAAGCCATACAGGCTTTTTGCCATGTGCATGAAGCCTAATAGTAACGTTTAACATTTTCAAGGTAAACTGATGCCAAGATTTAACACTGCTGAAGTTCTGTACTTAAGTATCACACAAACCACATGTTGATTACCATTCATATGACTGGGAGACATTAAGCGAGCCTGGCTCAAACTCATGCCAAGATATTCGATATTTCTGTTTTCTTTCAATTCTCAGCTAGCATTTAGATAATGAAAAGGCCAGAAATCAAGATAAAGGTCTCTTGATGTTCACCCGGTGTACACATTGGAGAATAAGAAATTCAGTGTGGACCATACAGTATATAGCATATTTAAAAACAGGGTATTGGTCTGCAGATACATAGCTGAGTATCATTACATTTCTGACCTAGATTTCATTTGGGTTCGTGAAGAATATATCTTCTGATATATATATATATATATATATATATATATATATATATATATATATATATACAGTATATATATATATATGCCCTGACTTCTTACTGGCTACATATAGCTCACACTGTTATTATAGAATCTTTCATACACTTTACTGCTCATTTTACTTTCAGATTCTGATTAAATAAACCAGGAAGCAGAGGGTCTGTTTGCCATTAATGTGTAGTAAACTGCAATTACTTTAACTCGCTTTTCCATGGTTTCCCAATGAAAACCTGATATTGCATGACCTGCTGGCAGGCTTATAAGTCCTTGCTGTTTGCTGTCTGAAAAAATGTCCACCTGTAAATGAAAGACACACTTTCATCTCCCCTTTTTTCTATGAGGCAGTCATATGTGCCGTACTACATGTAGAGTATCAGTGTACCTGCTGACACTGGCCACAGAGATTGCGTTTTAGCTGAATTGTGGAAATGACAATTTTGCGCTTAAAATCATAAATTTTAAAGGGGTTGTCTTATAAAGAAAACTTCTGTGACAGTTCCTGCTAAAGGTATATGACTGTCACAAAAGAGGATGCCTCACTCAGAGCCCTCTATAAGCCAGAGTACAAATGGATGCTGTTAGAGTTTTCTCTACAGAACAGGAAGTCTTAGCATAGTGTAAGGGCCCTATTACACGGACCAATAATCTGCTGAATCAGATGTGGCAGATCATTACTCCATGTAATAAAGACATCAATCAGACATCAAGGATCATCAGCTGATTGTGTCTTTAGATCTTAAGCTAAAATCATTGGCTGCCGAGTCCACATCGCTAAGTGTAATAGCGATGCATGGCTGACAGGCTAGTGAATCTATAAATAAAATTATTTACAGATTCATACATTACCTGTCTACAGGCTCTCACCGCCCAGACAACTTCTGCTTCTCCATGCCGCTGGAGAGCTCTCATCCCCCGGGCAGCCACTGTATCTCCCCACAGCTGCGGCAGGGACAATCAGCAGCCGCCCGGAGGGTGAGGAGCCCCGAAGCAGCAGGGAGGCAGCAGCTGCCCAGATGGGAGAGGAGAGTCTTACAGCAGCAGGGAGAAGCAGGGACCGCCTGGGGGAGCCCCGCAGTGGCCGGGAGAAGCAGGGGCTGCCTGGGGGAGGGGGAGCCCCGCAGTGGCCGGGAGAAGCAGGGGCCGCCAGGGCGGAAGAACTTCCTAGTGGCAGGAAGAAGCAGCAGCTGCCCGAGGGGGGTGAGCCAGCAGGTGGGTGCCAGATGAGCAGTGCTAGGGCTACGAGAAGGTCCCGGGGAGCTGCTGCTACCATAAGTAGCCTGTGGGTCTTCAGGGCCGTATTTACCACTAGGCCCCCGTGGTCCGGTGCCTAGGGCAGCACCTTGCAGGGGGGCAGCACCAGGGAGCAGGGGGACAGTAAAAACAATATTTTTTTGTTTTTATTTTTTTAGTTTCCCTCCTCCCGTTCAGACTTGCCAGTAAATCTGGTGTCTTTTCCAGGGGGGTGGGGGGTATGGTGGTATTGGTCAGGTCTGGTATCGCCAATAGGTGCGTGTAGATGGGGCGTCTAGAAGGTTTAGTGCCTAGGGCAGCAGCAGCTGTTAATACAGCCCTGCGGGTCTTAATGTCACCATTTTTATCCAGGAAGAGAAGCCTTTATTCAGTAGTAAGTGCAGCAAATAAAGCACTTTTATGTGCATTTCCCGTAATAAGTGAATATTGGTAATTTATAGAAGTTTTGGGGGGCAATATAATACTTTAATAAAAATTTGGGCCGGACTTCTCCTTCAAAGCAAGGATATTAGATATTACTAAGTATATACATAGCCTTCGCTGCACAATAACTGAGCAGATCAGCACTTCTTTACTATAGTGATCGGCCCGTCTAATATGACTCTAAGGCTAAGTGGCCAGGACTATTTTAAAATATATATAACAAAAGGTAAATGCAGAAATATAACAATCTTAAGAACTACCTTTAACCCCTTCAGGACCAGACAAATTTTTTTTTGCGCTTTTGTTTTTTCCTCCTCGTGTTTAAAAGGCCATAGCGTTCGCATTTTTTCACCAACAGACCCACCCTTATTTTTTGCGCCATTATTTGTACTTTGCAATATCAGGCTTAACTTTTGCATAAAGTACGCTGCAAAACCAGCAAAAAAATTAAATGTGTGATGAAATTGGAAAAAAAAATGCATTTTTTAAATTTGGGGAGTATTTGTATGTACACTGTTTGCCCTAGGGTAAAACTGGCTTAAAGGGGTAGTGCACCTAAAAAATTTTTCTTTCAAATCAACTGCTGCCATGAAGTGCCAGAGATTTGTAATTTACTTCTGTTAAAAAATCTCAAGCCTTCCAGTACTTATTAGCTGCTGTATGTCCAGCAGGAAGTGGTGTTTTCTTTCCTGTCTGACACAGTGCTCTCTGTTGCCTCCTCTGTCCATGTCAGGAACTGTCCAGAGAAGGAGCAAATCCCCATAGAAAACCTTTCCTGCTCTCCAGACTGGAATCAATACCACTTCCTGCTGGGCATACAGCAGCTGATAAGTACTGGAAGGCTTGAGATTTTTTAATAGAAGTAAATTACAAATCTCTGGCACTTCATGGCAGCAGTTGATTTTAAAGAAATTTTTTTTTGGTGCACTACCCCTTTAAGATTACAACAATATGTAACTTGTGTAACTTTTATTTTATTTGATGGCTTTTAAAAAATTAAAACCTTTTTAATTAATTAATGTTCCTTTAAAATCAGCATGCTTATAGCGCTTTTATCCTTTGGTCTATGGGGCCTATTGCGCCATGATCTGTACTTTCTATCGGTACCTTGATTAAGAATATGCAACTTTTTGATTGCTTTTTATTACAATTTTTCTGGATTTGATGTGACCAAAAATGTGCAATTTTGCACTTTGGAATTTTTTACGCTTATGCCGTTTACTGTGAGAGATCAGGAATGTGATAATTTAAAAGTTTGGGCAATTATGCACACGGCGATAACAAACATGTTTTTTTCTTTCTTTATTTTTATTTATAAAATTGGGAAAGTGGGGTGATTTAAATTTTTATTAGGGGAGGGGATTTTTTATTTATAAAGTATAGTAATACTGCATAGATCCATGAGATAGGCACTTGACAGTCGAAAACAATAGAATGCCGAGCTGGGATCAGCGCCATTACGGCGCAGACCCCGGCCCAGGTCAGATGCGGGGATCCCCACTAGACACCAGGGAAGCTGCAAAGGAGCATTTTAAATGCAGCTGTCAGCGGTCCTGGGCTACAGATAGCACCCAGGACTGCGGCGATTCAGAGTGGGGTCGCCCCCTCTGAATTCCCCCACCCGCATGAGGACATAGTTACTCCCTCATGTGGGAAGTGTCACTGTCGTTTAATTTTTTTTTTTTTGCAGAAATCAATAGTACAGGTGATTTTAAGAAACTTTGTAGTTGGGTTTTTTAGCTAAAAAATGCATTTTTATAATAAAAAAGCAGTTTGAAGCTCTCCCCCCTGTCTTCATGGTTCTCTTATGGAAAGGGGAGGGGTTGAGGGAGATGAGGCACCAAAACAGAACAACAAAGAGTTAATTTACAGCTACATCACTGGGCTATCTCCTCTGAAGTCAGCACTGACCTCTCTGACCTCTGAATACCTCTATCACAAAGGTCCTGCTATATAATCCTTTGTTCTCTGCTCTCTGCTGGCGACTAATCTCCCTCCTCCCCCCTCCCCTCTCCATAGAAAAGACAGGGCACATCTGATATAAACAAGACGCGATTTGCTGATAATGAGCAGTGAATAATGGAGGAGGGAGGGGGGGACCTCGGAAAAGTCTTTTTGAATGCAGATAATGGCATATTTGCCTAAAAATCCAATTACAAAGTTTCTTAAATTCGCCTGGACTGTTGATTTCTGCGGAAAAAAAGCACGACAGTGACTCTTTAACATAAAACATGATTTAAACAATAGGTCATTTTCTAATGACATATTCCCTATAATTAATCATTCACAGAGGTTAAAATAGATTTGCCCCTTCTCCCTGACATACGCCTGCCGTATTGCCTGCTTGCCCGATGGGCGGGCAGGGGGGCTGCGGCAAGGCATAGAGGAGGCATGCTCGCAGGTGGAAATCATGGAATTCTACATCTACCCACTAGCAGGTGTGGATTTCTCTGCCAGCCGTTAGCCTGGTGCACATCAGAAGAATTCACTAAGAGGCGTCCGCCTCTTAGTGAACCCGAAGCAGTAAATAGGGGCGGGCCTAATTTAAGACCGGTGTCCAAGTACGCTGGCCTTGATAAATCCCCCCGATGTTCATAAGGCCGGGTCCACACTGAGAAAAACTAGCGGAATTCCACAGCGGAATTGTCCGCTGCGGAATGCCGTTAGCCTCCCTCTCATAATGTGAGTCTATGGGAGGCGCGCGCTGCTGTTCTCACAGTGTCTCTCCGCGCTGTAGAATGAACATGTTCATTCTTCAGCACGGACAGGGCAGGAGCGCGCGCCTCCCATAGACTCCCATTATGAGAGGGAGGCTAACGGCCGCGGAATTCCGCTAGTTTTGCTCAGTGTGAACCCGGTATAAGGATGTTAATCTGAACTCTTGCATAGCAATATATACTGTAGGTCCAGTGACCCAATATAGGCTGCAATATGATAGCATTATAATCACCAGGTTGGATCAGGGCCATTCATGTGATCACAATAAATATCTGCACAGATTGGCACACAGACCCTAACGGGATTATTTCCTATAGTACGAAAAACATTTCTAAATATACATCTAAGTGATGTATAGTAAGCTGCCTATCACTTGAGTATAGCAGAAATCATTCACCTAACCACCGAGTGTTTTGATCTCAAATGACATGGCAGTAAGTGCTTTATAAGTACTTTTATTAAATTACATTAGGGCAATATAAATCATATTTATTTTTAGTTCAAGCTGTAGAACATTTGTATAGCAATTCACATTTTCTTCAGAAATCTATTTCTAGATATTATGTTTCATGTTAGCTTTCATTTGTCTTAAAATGTAGTCTTGTTTTTGTACCATAAATTCATGTTCATGTTTACATCCATTCAATAGGAGCATCTTTAATTATGTAATGATTTAAATGTCTGGGGTGCTGGGAAATTATGCAATACTTATAGCTGGGGTGATTTCACACTTCAGTACGAATAAAACCTAAATTATATATTTTTGTAAAATTCATATTATTTCCATATGGTTTTTGAAGCAAACACCTCACTTTTTTTGTATAAAAAAAATGCATGAAAGTAAAAATTTGTTAAAAAATAAAATGTGCGTATGATTGTATAAGACCTATGTGAATGTCATAAATATCTAAAAGGGAAACTCCACTTTAAAGAGGTTATCCACAGCTGTCCAGTTCCTGCATACAGCGCCATTTTATTCCTGAGCACCGGGGCTGAAGCATGATGTGGCTCCATTAGAATCACAATTGGCACAATGACTGCTTACTGCTGCATCTAATAGTGTGAATAAAAAGCAAAGGCTCCAAGGGATTTAAGTTCATGTACAGGCAGGTATTCAGAAACCTTTTACGGGTGCGTTCACATGTACAGGATCTATAGCGGATTTCATACTATGAGCGACATCTGCTGGGATCCCCTGTTCTGTCATTTTCTATGGCTTTACATTCTTGCCGAAGATTTTCCATTCCGCTGCGAGAATGTAACCCCTTTCCACTTAAGCCGACAGTTGTCGGGCTAATACATTCCCTGCCCATGCTCCGGCTTGCTTCTCAGGCTTCCAGCTGCCTTATGTCCTGCTCAGCCAATCAGTGGCTGGGGGGGGGCAGTGCACTGATTGAGTAGGACCCTAGGGAGCCTGGACAGCTGCCAGGTTAAAGGGAACCTGTCACCCCCTGTGCCATAGAAAATGACAGGACAGAGGATTGTAGCGGATTTCCTTTTAGAACTTGCATGAAATCCGCAGAGGATCCTCTACACACCCTAATGGACAAATACCTTTTTCCTCTATTTTTTTGATTAGCAAGTTACACCCACTTCACCTCCATCGAGGTGGACTATTGCTAATTCTACTTGTTTGATGTCCATTAAAGTCTATAGAGAGAAATTAAAACATGGACGCATCTTTATTTGATCCACAGTACATCTGTGTTTCCTAAGTACTGAAATTTATTATATATCTATTTTTTCAAAGTATAATACATTTTCCAAAAAGATTTCCACCAGTGTTTACTGTAAAAAATATGGATGTAGTAGTGCAGCAATACTGATAACCAGTGCTGTAGCTACCATGAAGGCAGACCACACAACTGCTACTGGGTCCATACAGCAGGGGGGGCCCGACAGAGACATTGCCTCAATGACTCTTGCACTCCAGTGCACCATGGGCCCCCGGGTTGCACAGGGAAGGTAAGGGCTGTCCTGTGTCCTTCTGCTTAACCCCTTATGTACTGTAGTGTGTAAGTGACCCAAGGTTCACTTACATGCTGCAACACAAAAAGGGTTAAAGGGAACCTGTCACCCCCCGTGTCGGGGTGACAGGCTCCCGATCCCCCGTTAGAGCCCCATATACTTACCTAATCCCGCCGGGTCCCGCTTCTGTAGGTGGTCGGGTGACGGAGATCTCAGCCGCTGCAGCCCGGCGCGCGTGCGCTGAGAGATGAGTCCAACGCTCATAGAGAATGACGGAGCGCTGGACTCTCCTGTCATTCTCTATGGGTGTTGGACCCATCTCTCAGCGCGCGCACCGGGCTGCAGCGGCTGAGATCTCCGTCACCCGACCACCTCCAGAAGCAGGACCCGGCGGGATTAGGTAAGTATATGGAGCTCTAACAGGGGGTCGGGAGCCTGTCACCCCGGCACGGGGGGTGACCGGTTCAATTTAAAGAGTAGAAAATGAGAAGATGTCTGCTTCACTGATGACCCCTGACCTCCATTCTCCAGCTGCTGCAAGTAGAAAAATGTGCAGGGCTCCCGTGCAGAGGTCAGGGGTTATCAGTGCATGGGTAGCGAAGCAGAGATCTCTATATTTTCTGCTCTTTAACCCTTTTTATGTTGCAGCATGTAGGTAAAGTTTGTTTCATATAAGCAGAAGGTAGTCTGCTCATGCGCCTATGTATTTAACCGTAGGAGCTCCTAATGGGCCCTTATAGTTAAATACAGTGGACTGACAGAGCAAGCAGCCATTGGCTCTCTGCTCTGCCAGTCACTCTTGGATTCTTGTGGATGGTATATGCATCCAAATTTCAGATCTGTATTATGGACTTGTGTGAAAGAGGCCTAAGAGAGAGGGCTTGCTTGTATAGTAGAAATCTGCAATTGCTCAGCGTCAGTAAAGGGAATTGGGTTGAAGTGCATTACTAAATATAACCTGGGGGCAGGTGTGGTGCTGTTCTTGGAAGTTAGCAGTCATGTTTTTCTTGTACAACTGCTTTAAATTAGTCTGTTTGGTGCAGAACAAATTGATGTATACACAGCGATCACTACCTGAGGAAGGTCAATGTCACAGGAAGGCAGGAATAGAAATTTCTACAAATGTGCTGAAAACCCAAGAGAGCTGTAATGAAAGAGAGGAAAAGCACCAATGGATTGTATACTGGAGCTGGCTCTGTCTAGGAAGGCTGTGTCTCAAATGAATTGGTTATGAAGAGTAAGCTTACATTTCTAGACCATTAATTGCTTATCTGGCAGTGAAAACAGCGGTGAAATGCAGGTTTCTATTCAGGCTCGGTAAAATGATAATGCTTGTGTTAATGCATTTTTGTGCTGGTGAAAGCTAATGGAGGATTTGTATAAAATACATTGTTTATAGTACATTTTGTGAACACATGTGAACAGCCTCCGCTGTGTGTGCTGTAATACGAGAGGAATAGTGCAATTTATTTTCAGACTTGTTTAGTAATGGCTTCTGTTTTATCTGTGCCGTGTCCCAAAATCAAATGGTTGTATGGCAGATATTCAAAAGGTGATAAGGACCTAATCTGTTTGCATGGATTCCATAGGAGGACATCTTATTCCAGATGTTTGCATACAGGGGCACAGTTGCAGTAAGTCTGCATTTTTCTACCAGCTTTATGTTGGTGAAAATGTAGAGGTTATTCCTAATCAAAAGTTATAGGATTTCCTGAAATATGCATTGATGGTCTTTCCTTAGGCAACTCCAAGAGACCTTGTTAAGAGAATGACCTTGGATTTGCACCACACATTGATATCTTAGGGGCCTATTCCACAGAGCGATAATTGGCCGAATCGTCCCAATTAGGCCGATTATCGCTCCGTGGTGTAAATACAATGATCAGTCGATTACAAGGATCATTGGCTGCTTGTTGATATAGATTTGAACCTATAATTGTCAGGCACCAACCGCACATCACTACGTGTAATAGCGGTGCGCGGCCAACGACAGACGATTTACATTACCTATACAGACAGCAGGGCTCCTCTTGCAGTCTTCTTCTCCCCGGATCCCACACGCTCCAGCTTCAGAACAGGCTGTCTGAGCTGGTAGGTCGCTCAGCCAATCACTGGCTGGGACCACCACGGCCAGTGATTTGGCTGAGTGGCCTGTCAGGCCGCTCTGAAGCTGGAGCGCGTGGGACCCGGGGAGAAGAAGACCGCAAGAGGAGCCCTGCAGTCTGCATAGGTAGTATATAAAGTTTAAGCAAGGGCTGCAAGGACATCGGTAACGATGTCCATGCAGCCCTTGTTAAACGATAATCGGGCGGTGGAATAGGCCCAGTAAACGAGCTCCGATCTAGCAGATTGGTGCTCGTTTACAGTTATTATCAGGCCCCCATCGGCCTGTGTAATAACACCCTTAACCCTAAGGACAGGTTTCCCTTCATAGTGTATGGAGCTGGAAGCCCCATCTCCATCTAGTATATAGTGGCTGTGCTGGGTTACTGCTCCACATATCCCATTTATTACAGTGGGCGTTGAGCTGCCGTAATCTAGCACAGCCTCTACACAGTGAGGGGGACAACGTGTTTTAGCTTCATTGACTGTATATATGCTAAAGCTGGGGTTCTGCTCAACAGCTGATTAAGGCCATCAATCAGTTTTCCCTGAATTACCCTTTTAAACATCAGCATGTTCTCTATACACTGTTTCAGACTTCAGCTAATATGTTTCACGTGTAGTAGTGATAGTAATACTGTCATTAAAATGACTAATGCTATAAATCCCTGTTTTTTTATAAAAAGTAGAAAAAGAAAAATGAGTGGCGCTTGTAGTGCAATAATATAGTTACAAGTATTTTTATCGCCATATAAGAATTGTGCTCATTCTGGCAGGTTGTGTATAGTAAAAACAACTCTATGACAAAATCTATAGAGCTGCTAGGTCTTGCTGTTTAGATCCCGAAGAAAATACCAGTGGATGTAGGTTTTACCAAAGTGCAGATCAGGAAGAGACACAGATGTTTCAGAGATTGTAGAAAGAAGCAGTAAACTTTACCATGCGTTTTGACACTTACATGGACTTGTGTCTTTTTTAAGCATAACAAAAACAACATACAATGGTGTAGAAATAGATGGAATAGGTGGGAAACATGCTTTCTTCTACATTAATGCACTTAGAAATATGAAATAAAGATTTCAGAAACCCATATACATATAAAGCAATATATATATAAGGATACGCTGTGTTCGTTGTGTTATGCTTGAAAAAGATGCAAGTCCTATAGCCAAATGTGTTGCATGTTATACAAAGTTCTCTTTAGCATTCGTGTCTCCTACATGTCCTGATCGGCGTTTTGGTAAAAACTGCATTCACTGGCACTATTTTATGACAATTTTCCCTATGGCTATGTTCACGCAATATCTGTTTTGGCCAGCCATCATTTTGAAGCAAATTTGCATAATGACAGGTGGCTAAAGGCAGCCAAAACCAGCCAAAAAGAGGACATTGCATGCAAATAGCCTTTAATCGGAATAGAAAAAATTCAAAAACAGCACTGAAAACAATTGGCCTGGTCCAAGGTCCCAACAATGTACTAAAGATAAAATTCAGGACAGCACATCCCCTACAACTGGAGAATCATCGTAATATTAGATTACACAAAAGTCTGATGCAGACAATGAGCAGAGTAATTTGAAGACTTGCGTTTAGCAAGCAGCTGATTTTTCAAGGCACAAATAAAACTTTAAAGGGAAACTATCAACAGGTTAGAGAAATCTAACCTGCTGATAGCCCCCTATTGCACAGGAGACTAGGGGGCTATCAATGCCATTCCCAAGATGTAAGCAGTGTAATCCTTGGTCTGATGCACCATTAGGAGCTCAGCCCTGCCTGTTCCATTGATATCATTAGAAGGAGTGGGCCAGTTCGCACAATAGGGGTGGGACAGTGCTCCTAATGGTTCTCCAGATGGAGGATTACACTGCTAACCGCAATGGAACGGCACAGAGAAGAAAGGTAAAAGATATACCATCCTCTTTGGCACCCTGTGCCCAATAAGGGCCTATCAGCAGGTTAGATTTGTCCAATCTGCTAATAGTTCCCTTTTAATAGGATCAGTATAACTATATGTGTAAACTATAATATAGTAAATAAATCCATATATGTAAACTATAAAGTATTGTTTAAGGTCAACCTACACTAACACTTTCTCTATACATTCCTTATATGGTGAAGATTATATAGAAAAATGAGATTTCATTATAAAGAAATATTGATGGCACACACAATGTCAATGGCGGAGAAGTTTGTAAATCTTTAGTTTTAGGGACTATATAGTAGTTTACTTTATTCTAACATTTACCCTACTTGACCATTTTCGTGATACTGTAGCTTATTGCTACTAGCAACTTTGTTGTTCTATTCTGGATTAGCTCCTCCATCTAAGTTACCTTCAATGGTGTTCTCAAAAGTTGTTTATGTTGGAGTGGAATAAAATTTAGTATGGCACATAAACAGACAGAGAAATGGCTGAACTTTTTTGCTCAAGGTAATGATATATTGGAGTTGAACTGAAGTTGAACTAAAGAGGAACATTACCGCAAGCTTTGCTCTGAAAACGGAAAGCTTTAGACAGGCAACCTTCTCACTCTGTTTATCCCGAATAATTTACTTGTCAATGCCTCATTTCCACATCAGCTTCACTCAATGCATCACTGCATGAAATGGCTTTTATGTACATGCAAAATGCCCTCTATTTACAGTTATTATTGCTATCATTTGTCATCTCTTAGGTTAAGACCTTGCAAACCTTTGTCCTACCTATGTTCAATTTTATTGCATGTTATTGGATATATTTCTTGCTGAGAACACAGAAGTCCAATGTGAAGATAAATCAGTTGTAAAATTTTTGAAAATCTTAGGGAAATTATATAGATTTGTAATGACACATAATAGCGTAGCCAATGAAAGTGTACCTTGGGCAAAGAATAGAGATTTTACATCCACATGTGAAATAACTTAAGGTTATGAAGTTTTTGTCGAAAGTTCAAAGGTTTTTGCAACAACGTCTATTCATTCAGGACTAGGAAGTGTGCGTCAAACTTGATATCTCATGGGGGTACGGTCTGGACTTTCAGTCTCTCTTATCAGATTACAGTGTGCTAGCCTGTGGTCCTATAGCAGCATATTCCATAAGCTCTCCTCCTTCCTCCCCTTCTCCCCTCATGGTATGTCCAGTATTTTAGGTGTCCCTGAATTGGCATACCTATTATCATTCTTATTGGGTGCGTAGGAGGATGCCCTTTGGAAAAAAAGGTCCTGTCTGGGCAGTACTGATGTATATCCACTCCAGTGCCTACAGCAGTCAGCGGTGCTCACAGCCTAGAACAAAAGCACATTACAGGATAGACACAGTACTTTCTCTAAGCAAACATTGACGTCTGCTTAATAGTTTTGTACATAGGAATTCCACTTTGGGAATGTGATATTTAGCTTTTCTATATCCATAATACGTCTTTTACCAAAATATACATAGAGAATAGAAAATCACAGGAAATAAGTGTTACATTGTGAATGAGCTGTACAGTAAGCGATAGTAATAAAGGGCCAGTTGTAGAAATGCAAAAATAAAGATACTTTTGCACACCATTTTTATCTCCTTTCTTCTCCAAGACTTTTTCCTTTCTCTACCTTCACCATCTTATTTCTTCACATACAATCTAAATACTCTCTTGTTCATACAATCTTCTGCAAACCAGCCTTCTGCAATCTTCTGCCTTCAAGCAGCCAGCACTATCTCTTTATAGTGTAAGCCTGGCAGGGAAGTCTTTCATTGTATTCCTCGCCACTTTGGTCTGTTACTATCTGCTACTGTTTTGTATAAAATATTTGTGCATTTCTATGTTTATCCTTCTAAAGGCCTTCATACACAGAATGTGTAGACTGGTTAACTATCATATGTGTATGGGAGTCTTCCAGACAGATTATATCTAAGGTCAAACAGAAAAATCCTTTTCTTCTTGAAGAAATGAGCCACTTCCCAAAGAGTCTGACGGTGGATTGTCCTTCCACTCTCCATTCATAACACATAAATGTTTTGCTGAGCCAAATATTCATATTATGGGGGGATCAGGACAATTATTGCATATGCATGGGTGCCTTGATTTCACACTTTAACAAAAATTTCAGTTCTTACAGTTAAAACTAGATACAATCAGGTACATTGCCTTGGATTTTTTACATGAATGGATTGGTGCAGGGATGCTGGAATCGTGGTCCTTTTCTTGTGACTGTAAGGCTGGAGCTACATGGCAATTCTTGGTTGTGCAATCATAAACCACTGCATCACACTGCCTGTCCTGCTGCCTGTTTGCAGGAATCCATCAGTTATATAAGTGAATAGAGTCGCATTACCAATCAAAAGTGCAAAAAATCCATCCTGGGAACAGATTTAGTGAACTGATTGTATATTAATAGTGAAATTTTACTATTGTGCCGACCACATCTGAGTTACCAAAATTCTTTG
The DNA here is from genome assembly GCF_027789765.1 of Dendropsophus ebraccatus. Taxonomy (NCBI): domain Eukaryota; kingdom Metazoa; phylum Chordata; class Amphibia; order Anura; family Hylidae; genus Dendropsophus; species Dendropsophus ebraccatus. Next base: position 73,974,534 of record NC_091455.1, on the reverse strand, counting down.
CTCTGCTTATGTTTGTTTCATAAAACTTGTAGGATATGAGGGTCTCTCAGGTTGACGTCTCCTTATTTCTTGGTTTCTGCATTATTTCCTAAAATATAATAAGTGAGGTTATCTGAGGTATGATAATAATAAGCAACCTGCAGACTTAAAGTGACTGTACCACCTGGCCCAGGCTGAAGCACTGGAGGCGGGCTGACCCACCCCCAGTGGGAAGAAACCCCAGCCCCTCCATGACGTGACTCCATTAGAATCAATGGAACCCTATCATAGAGGGGCTAGGGTTTCCTCCCACTAAGGGTGGGTCGGCCCGCCTCCAGTGCTTCTGCCTGGGCCTGGTGGTACAGTCACTTTAAGAAGATGTTATGCCAAGACAAGGGCATTACAATTTGGATCACCTGAAGCCATAATTCCAAGTCCTGTTCTCCAACCACAAAAACATTACACACAACGGGCAGATAACATAAATATCTAGACGAGGGGTGGAAGGAAATCCCAGAATTCCAGGCAAACAATATGCTACTTTTCTATTGCTGTTCTATGGAATTCTATTTACTCATACATATTTATTATTGTTTGTTTCTGCCAGTCCCCCAGATTCTATTTTCAAAACCACAGAACATAAACTCGCTGAGGCAGGTCAGGACAAGTCTGAATAAACAGTGGCTTGATTCACGGGAGCAAATATTGAGATGTTTCTCTTTGGTGGGGAACTTCTAGCTTTGTGAGAGTACAAGAAATGCAATGAATCATATTATATAAAATATAGAAGTGAACTGTGTTTAAAATGATTAATTTTACCACATTTTTATTTTTTTGCCCATGACTTTTCTGTAACCATAGAATACTTCACAGAACTTTTGTAGACAGAAGGTTTTTCTAATATCAATATTTTACTTTTGAGCTGAATCACTTACAAAAAAATACAGTGAAGTTAATCATCACGGCAAACGATATTGGAGACATAAGTTAGGTGTTCCATTTAAAGGGTCTGCATCATTAGATTCTGAATTAAAATGTAAATGGTACAATGTAAAAATCAGTTGCTTTCCATGGTTACGTAATTTTAAAGATTACTGGGAAAAAATAATTCCATTATTCCACTTATTATGTGTAAGTTATGGGGTTACGCCCTCTCTCCTAATTACAGCCCCCCCCCCACCTCACCCTCTTTATTACACAAAGTAGTGCAATGTAACACAGTGTGGTTCCCTTTTAAGTAATCCCAGCATGCTTCATTCTTCCTCCTCTAGCATCTGGTTATTTGGTTTCCGAGAATGGAACCTCTAAGACCATAACATAGAGAATTCAGCCAATGAAGATGCTTTTTTTTTAAACCAGACACCAACTTTACATTGTGTTTTGTTATCGAAAATTTTATTGAGCCAAAGGAATAAAGTGTACCTATCACTATCAGTCGGGGGAATAAATAGAACCGTCTGGTTTGCCTACAGTGACTGGTTAGAGCTCAGTCTCCGTTGTAACAGACAAAACACAGTAATCACTGAACTCAAGGAGAACAGCGAAAAAAATAAATAAATCCAATTAAGTACTCAATCAAGAGTCTCCACTGGTGCCCCCAAAAATTTAAATATGCAAAACAAGAGTCCGTGGAGCCTCAGTTACGAGTCTCAAAACACAGGATAGCCAGATATCTCTAGCCTGTTACCACGGGGTGCATCCATGATGGGGAGAGCACCACACCACCCTGATAAATAGCCCCTAAAGTCCCACTCGGTTGCGAGTATTGGAACATAGACAGGGAAACAACAGGGTGGCCCCTTTTGTCAATGTCTAACTCAAGGTGCGAGTATTGCGATCATGACAAGGGCTTACAAAGGCAGGCCTCCACCCACAGACAGCCGTTTCGGGGTATTTGCCCCTCATCAGTGTGGGGTAGGATTCTGGCTAGTTGGGGCAATGACAAATCAACCAACAAAACACAGTTATCACTGAACTCAAGAAGAACAGCAAAAAAAAAATTCCAATGAAGTACTCAATCAAGAGTCTCCACTGATGCCCCCAAAAATTTAAATATGCAAAACAAGAGTCCGTGGAGCCTCAGTTACGAGTCTCAAAACACGGGATAGCCAGATACAGTATCTCTAGCCTGTTGCCAACGAGGTGCCTCCATGATGGGGAGAGCACCACACCACCCTGATAAATAACCCCTTAAGTCCCACTCGGTTGCGAGTATTGGAACATAGACAGGGAAACAACAGGGTGGCCCCTTTTGTCAATGTCTAACTCAAGGTGCGAGTATTGTGATCATGACAAGGGCTTACAAAGGCAGGCCTCCACCCACAGACAGCCGTTTCGGGGTATTTGCCCCTCCGTTGTAACAGAGCTCAATAAGAAACTGAAGCTGAACTCTGGTTGCTATTTCGCCCTTTATGCTGCATTCTAGCTTCGTTTACCAAGGAGACTGGTGTCGTGTAAGATATATATTTACTGTAAGATATATATATATATCTACTATAAGAGATTATTTTAAAGTCATTATCACACAACAAATGATATAAAAATAAAACAGTGTTTCTATTCAGCTACATACTAAACACTATTCTATCCTACAAAGGTCCTGAAAGTGAATATCCTTCATCTCCCTAGAACCTTAGTATGTCAACACTGCGGTTTGGAGAGTGATTTATGGAACGGTGAAGTTAAGGAAGCGAGGATTTATTTATTTTAGGTAGAGCTTTTATAGTATGTATGGCAAGGTGGACACAGCTGTCTGCTTCATACACTAGATCTGTTTAATACACTAATACAGAAGGCCATATTAAAGAGTGCATGTAGCCATCAATAAAGGGGTTTCTGGGAGATTTGAAAAAGTGATAGAAAGAAATATTACCTGTAACCCTATCCCTCCCCCCACTCTTTCATTGCTTACACTGTTCGGATTCTCACTGGTTTATTGTTACTTCGACAAAGTGATGATATCTTGTATATTCACGTGATCACCGGAGTCAATTACTGGCGGAAACGACAGTATGAGGCCAAACATGTAAGCACCACTGCTGGGGTTAGTGACTGACTGCGGTGGTCACAGGAATGTATGTGACGTCATCAAGGGAAGTTAACACTGGGGGGAACCTTCAGGGGATTTAACAAGTGAGAACATTTTCTGCTGTTTTAGGCTAAAAGTCAGGTTGGTAAATGTATACTACACTTTATTTGTCATGTATATGAAGGTAAGTTGGTTTGATAACTGTTTCTAATGAAATGTATAATGTTCTTTAACATCAATTTCTCTTTATTTTACAGGACATACGGGACGGTTATTAAAATCCTTATGCTTCACCAGTCTCTCCTTCCTGTTAATGCACATCATCTTTCAAATAACAATAAACAGCTTGGAGGCCAGAAAGACAATAAATCCTTATTTTAACTGTAAGTGGATTATAATCATTGTGTTGCATTGTATTGCATATAATGTAAATCAATGCTGGAGTGATGAAACACGTGCTCATGACTGGGCTTCTTCTGTTACTCTGTACAGTATTTAACCAGTGGGAACAATATTGTTGCATACGTTTTGTCAAGTCCCCTTACACACTCATATGGGCATTTATCAACATGCACCCCTGGCCTATGCCACAGAAAAGCGTCAGGTTTACCTCTTTTCTTAGGCATACATCAGCCGCATCCCCCCTCGTACGCCAGCCGTATCCTCCTCCTCTACGCTCACAGGTGTAAATTATGGCCCAAATCTACACCTGCTCCCGAGCTGTAGATTTGTTGTGCAATGCCTGCACCAGGCGCAGGGACGTCCGGATAGGTGTGCACCTCTTAGCAAATCTGTCTGTTAATCTGGGGGATTGGGGCTTTATTTAAGACTAGAGGACTTGTATGCCCCCCTTAAGCTGTATAAGAAAGCTTTATTGCCTAGTCTATACTAAAAGTACAGTAGTATTAGCTTGCAATTTCAAACTCCATACAGTGTTCAAAACTATAAATTTTACTAACATTTGTGGCTTGAAAAGCCAAACAGTGAATTTAAATTGAAATGTATAGAAAATGTCTAGACAGCAAATCTTGTGTATGTGCAGTCATTGGTTCTAGTTTTCTAAAAGAAAATTAAACATAGCAGACCAAAGTTGTATGGAACTGTTATAAAATTTATATTTATAATAGAAATATAAAATGTTACATGTGTCCTGAATGGGCCTGCAGTCTGGAAATGAAAATCCAAATTTATAGAACAAAAATTTTCCCATGCGGTTTATCTAAGTGCAGGGTTTCTGCATGTTCCAGAAACAAAAAAATCCTGGAGGACATGCATTCATTTCCTTTTTCTAGCTTTTCCATTTTTGGATGGCAAAACATTGTAGCAGTGGGGAGGGCTATTCCTGCAGCCAGATGCCTTACAGCCAGAAACAATTGTTAAAGGAGAAGTCCGGCAAAATGTTTTATTAAAGTATAGTATTGCCCCCCAAAAGTTATACAAATTACCAATATACACTTATTACGGGAGATACTTATAGGGTACAAACCCACTTGACGTATTTGCTGCGTGAATCAGTCTTAAAAATAAGAAGGCAAAACGCAGGTTGGCTTTATACAATTGTTCTGCGTTAAAATACGCAATTGCGTATTTTTGAAGCGTGAAGCTACATGCGTTTTTCGCACAGGTTGTTAACAACTGATGCTTTGCTAACAACAAGCTTCACGCTTCAAAAATACACAATTGCGTATTTTAACGCAGAACAATTGTATAAAGCCAACCTGCGTTTTGCCTGCTTATTTTTAAGACTGATTCACGCAGCAAATACGTCAAGTGGGTTTGTACCCATAAAGTGTTTTTTTTCCTGCACTTACTACTGCATCAAGGCTTCACTTCCTGGATAACATGGTGATGTCACGCCCCGACTCCCAGAGCTGTGTGGGCTGTGGCTGCTGGAGAGGATGATGGCAGGGGGATGCTCAGTGTCCCTCCAGTGCGCTGTGTCCCTCTACGATCATCCTCTCCAGCAGCCACAGCCCGCACAGCTCTGGGAGTTGGGTCGTGACATCACCATGTTATCCAGGAAGTGAAGCCTTGCTGCAGTAGTAAGTGCAGGGAAAAAAGCACTTTATAAACATTTCCCATAATAAGTGTATATTGGTAATTTGTATAACTTTTGGGGGGCAATACAATACTTTATTACAATTTTTCACCTGACTTAACCTTTAATATTTTTCTGACATAAAAAGCTTTTTGAATCCCCCTCATAGTAAATGTAATGTGCAGTATATTGTATATATCTGGTGACAAGCACTATCCTCATAATGAATTGAGCATTGCTGCACATGTGCAACCTGCTCGACTAGGGTCCCCATTGTTGAGTTTGTGGGGGACTCCTGTGGTCAGATCCCCCCCATAGGGATAACTTTTTGGAATGGGAATCCCCCTTTAAAGATTTAAAATAGATATTACTTTGACACGTTGTATTGTTTCTCACAAAAAATTAGTTAGACAAATGGAAGTCATAAGTTTAAACCATTTTTCAAAGCCCTGGGTAACATAAGAAATGAGCCAATAACATGTACTCATATGTCTTAACCTAAACATAATGTAACAATTGCCATCTGTTTTCTGATACCGTACAGACGGCTAGTTGGAACCTCCATGTTTGGATGTAGCCATACGCTTTATTTTCTCTAGAGATAAGATCACTTCATTAGGACCAAGCATTGGTTTCTCATATAGGGGATGTAAATTGGATTGTTATCTTTATAGCATCAGCAATACTTTTTATTTTACAGAAGTGTATTGTATGTGTAAAATACACTGATGTCCTCTAGAACTGGACTGCAAATTAAATTATTCAGGTTTTATTGCAATGTTAACAATGAATTTCACTGTGATGGAAATTTGAATTCTGTTTTAAATAGTAAGGATCCCATATCCTGATAAAACTAATTATTTTATGTTTTTATGGCAAGTGGTAAAGCTGCAGTAAACTTTGCCGTGCAGCTCCAGGTGTTCAGTTTAGGGAAAGTTACATTTTAAGCAGCTCCACTGTCACTGTAAGAAGGGATGTGGATCTTATGTTTGTTTTTTTTAGTAAGACAGCTTTTATACTCCCATTTAAATTTTTAGCCCCTTCATGATAAAAAGGAAAATCCAATGTCCAGTACATTGGGCATGTGCCTTCTCTGGCTTCTATCTTTCCATGCTAGACACTGGATTTTCTTTAGTCTGCGCTTATTCCCATCTGGTTCTTGCACAGATGCATGAAGTTTCATAATGGCAGTGAGCTACATTTCTGCTTGATTTGGCCTTCATAACCAGAAGGTTTTCCCCTTGGTGATTATAAATCAGTGTTTTAACAATTTTTTTTAAAGGAAATTATAAGGCCAATTTTACATAAGGCTATGTAAGGCTATGTTTACACATAGGATTTCAATCAGTGTTTTGATCAGTCTTTTTTTAACCAAAGCCAGGAGTGGAACTAACAGGGCAAAATTATAATTGAAAGATTTGGACTGTAAGGCTATGTTCACACAATGTTGTTTTTCAGTAAAGAACGGACACTGATTGCAATACAATCGGTGTCGGTTATTTACTGCAAGGGCGGCATTGCATTGAAGTCAATGCTGTATGCAAACATCTGTATTTTAACCCTCGTTCTTTAAAGCATTGAGGTGAATGGCTAATTGATTTGTGGGCACACCCAATGGTACCCGGAACTTAATTGTAGAAAAAGATTGTTCCTGCAGCCGATACAGAGGTATCGGCTGCAGGAACGTCCTGAATGCAGCCCAGCAGCCGGCAGTTTAACAGCGTCCTTTGCTATATAATGGACGCTGTTAAACTCCTAGTTTTGGTTGAAAAAGGACTGACCAAAAGACTGATGGAGATACTATGTGTGCACAGTTCACTGTATTTAGCAGTTTTGTTCAAGTTTTGGAATACAGTTTTGAAGCCAAAATCAGGTGTGGATCATGAAGACATATGTAGTGGCCAGGGGTGACCTTACTGCGGTTGCCGCGGGTGACGGTGGTACTCCGAGCAGTGTAAGGGGTGTTAAGGCCTTGGCCCCTGAAGCAGACTATCATGTAGATGATGTTCCTAGTTCCTTAACCTGGTTGCCGGGTAATAAGTAATCCATAGACACAGGCTTTTCAATGAACAGTGCTTTTTACTAGCAGGAACTTGTAAGTGACAGGATACAGTTCAGTAACAGGCAGACTTTTGGGGAGTCAGTGGACTAGCAAGCTTCTGGAGCTCCAGGGCAATAATGCATCTTTAGAGTCTTTAGTGTGTTGTGCTGCATGTATGCCGGCTGTGCAGGTGTGTGAGGAAGAGGAGACAGACCTGGTTTCTGTAGTATAACTGCGAGGTCCTGGAACTGGACCGGAGGACCCTGTGACAGGAAGCACGGACGTCTTCTGTAATACAACTGGGTTCCGGACACAGGATACTGAAGAGAGGTCCACAGCGTGCAGAGGTTTGGACTTAGGTCTAGTCAGCTTCTCACATAGTGTGTGTGCAGACACTTAGATGCTGCCCTGGGTAATGCCAGGCTTCCACTGACCAGGGATCTGGAAGATTCCCTGTACAGGAGAATTAGCTCCACCCATTGATGACATGCCTCATCACATGCACCAATCGAGCTAGCTTGCTAGTGCTCCTTACCTCACAAGGAATGCTGGGGGACCAGCTTAAGGTGGTATACACCAAATTACCACTTTTACATTACCACTACAATACACTAAAGGGAGCATGGGACCGAGGAACAGACAGACAGCATATACCTGACTGGTATGTTACATACTCCCCCTCTTGAAATAAGCCGTCCTCGGCGCTCTGTGCAACACTTTCAGTAGCAAAGCAACACAATACTTGTGGAATGTAAATAAACGTTTGGACTCAGTCTCTGGTGAGCTACAGGAACAAGGGGAGTGTTCTTTCGGGAGAGTCTTTCTTTTGAGGCAATAACAAACATCGTCCATATTCAAAAGGCTCTGGTGAAGCACTCTGAAGAAATAGTCCATTTTTGGAGGAATCTTGGGAAGACCCAGGTGTGAGACTTGAATACAGTTGCTAACTAACTAGCCTGAGCTAACTTTTGTCAGTATACATGTGTACAAAAGAAGAGAAAATTTTATTAATCTCTGTAGCGGGCAGGCGGTGTCCCCCGGGTGCTTCGCTCTGACCGCCTCAGCTCTTGAACTTCTTCTGGTGCAGGAACCTGGAACACTTCCTCTGGAGCAGGAATCTGAAACTCTTCTGCTGGAACAGGGAGGTTGTAAGGCACTGGGCCAGGCATGAGATAAGCGGCTTGAGGAGGTGGTACCGGTAAAGGAGCAGCCACAGGGGGAGCAACTGGAACAGGAACCGGCATCGGACCCTGTGGGTAGAGCGGGATTAGATACTGGAAGGTGCTGGCGGGCCCTTCTGCAACAGGTGGTCTTGATACTTCAACTGCATGCACTGGTGGTGAAGGAGAAGACCTCATTGCCAAATCTTCCTTGGTACAAAGCTTCACCCGGTTTCTATGCACCGTTTGAGGAGCCATCCCTGGCTTCTGAACCTCATACACATCCGACTCTGGAAAGGGAATACCCGTCACTAGGTATGGCTCTGTTTCCCACAAGGAGTCCAGCTTTCCAGCACGGTGATACTTGCGAAGCCACACTCTATCACCCACTTGAAGTGGAGGGGCGTTGGCCATCCGATTATAGGCCTCTCCTTGTCTGTGCTGAGCTTCGCCCATACGATGGTTCACAATCTGTTGGGCTTCTTTCATTCTGTGCTGATGTTCAGAAACCCAGTCAGTGTTTGGCAGAGGATTCATTTCATCTGGGACTTGGATCCCCAGAGCCCGATCTTTTGGGAGCTGACCCTGCCGCCCAAACATCAAGTAGTAGGGTGTGTACCCCGTAGAGCAGTGGATGGTGTTATTATAGATCTCCGCGAGTTCGTCCAGGAGCTGGGGCCACTCTGCCTGCTTGGAGACTGATGCTGTTCTGAGCAGGTTTATAAAGATCTGGTTGACCCTTTCACAGAGTCCATTCCCTTGAGGATGATAAGCTGTGGTTCTGAGCTTCTTGCACTGGTGGAAACGACAAAGTTCCTGGAACAGCTGGGACTCAAATGCAGGTCCCCTGTCAGTCAGCACGGCTTTGGGAGAGCCATAATGCCTTACATACTCCCGGTAGAAGACTGCAGCTGTGGTTCTCGCCGTGAGGTCCTTCACAGGGGCGACTACAACCCACTTGGTGAAATGGTCGACCATGGTCAGCGCGTAGGTATAACCTGAGCGAGTTGGAGCCAACTTCACGTGGTCCAGAGCCACCAGCTCATTAGGCCTCTGTGAGGTAATGGAATGTAAAGGAGCTCTTTCACTTCTCCCAGCTTTGCTGAGGTTGCAGGCTGGACACTCTGCCACCCAGTTCTCGATGTCTAGGCGCATCCCGATCCAGTAGAATCTCTGCCGGATAGTGGCCTCAGTCTTTTGCACCCCAAAGTGCCCGGATTGGTCATGATAGAGGTCCAATATTACGCGAGCGTCTCTTCGGGGTATCAGGATCTGGTGGATCCGCCTCCCAGATACGGGATCAAGGGAATTTCGGAGAATGAGCCCTCTTTGAATAAAGAGTTTCTTCCGATGCCGCCAGAGCCGATCGAGTTCCTGGTCAGGGCGGGGACGCTTTCTGCGAGACCTTTTTCCAGCACATAGAGCCTCATACAGCTCTCCCAGAGTTCTAGACTCCTTCTGCAGCAGCAACCACCTGGATACGTCCAGCGAGGGGTCAGACTCTGAGGGGGAACCTTCCTCAGTCGGTGTGGCGACCACTGAGCTCTGGTTAGCAAACCTCTGGTAGAAGGGTGGCATCTCTACATCCTCCCAAACATCATCCTCAGGGGGTTCCTCTCCTTTTGCCAACCGAGACAAGACGTCAGCGTTGGTGTTCGTCTTGCCACTCCGATATTTGATGTCGAAGCAGAAATTGGCAAGTCTGGATGCCCATCTTTGTTCAATAGCCCCCAGTCGGGCAGTATTCAGGTGAGCCAGAGGATTATTATCCGTGAACACGGTGAAGGGGGTGGCTGTAAGGTAGTCCCTGAACTTCTCAGTCACCGCCCAGACAAGAGCCAGTAGTTCTAATTTGAACGAGCTGTAATTCTTATTGTTTTTCTCTGCACCCCTCAAGCTCCGGCTGGCATAGGCCACGACACGTTCCTGGTTGTCTTGGACTTGGGACAACACAGCTCCCAGACCGTCAAAGCTGGCATCTGTGTATAAGCGGAAGGGTCGACTGTAGTCCGGATAAGCCAGGATGGGGGGGAGAAGTCAACAGGCCCTTCAATGTATGGAAGGCAGTGGCCTGTCTTTCTTCCCACAGGACCGGAAGGCGTCTGTTATAATTCTCTTTCGGGCATCCTCGAAGTAGCTCTGTCAGTGGTTCTGCCACTTGTGCAAAATGAGGAATGAAGCGGCGGTAATAGCCCGCGAAGCCCAGAAAACTTCTGACCTCCTTCACTGTCTTGGGGGTGTCCCATTCGTGGACAACGGAGATCTTCTCCGGATCTGGCTGAATACCCTCAGCACTCACCAGATGGCCCAGGTATTTCACCTTTGGCTTTAGCAGGTGGCATTTGGTGGGCTTGATCTTCAGGCCATGTTGTGTGAGCACCTGGAATACTTCGGCTAGATGGTGGAGGTGCTCCTCGTACGAGCTAGAGTACACGACCACATCATCCAAATAGAGAAGAACGCTCTGGAAGTTCAAGTGACCAAGACATCTCTCCATAAGCCTCTGGAAAGTGGCAGGGGCATTGCAGAGACCGAATGGCATGCTTGTAAACTCATAGAGCCCCATCGGAGTGGTAAAGGCCGTCTTCTCCCTATCCCCAGGGGCCACCGGGACCTGCCAGTAGCCACTGGTGAGGTCGAGAGTGGAGAAGTAGCGGGCTGAGCCCAGTGCTGTGAGGGATTCTTCGATCCGTGGAAGAGGATATGCATCTTTGTGGGTTACATTATTCAATTTTCTGTAGTCTACGCAGAAACGTATGTTCCCATCCTTCTTCTTCACCAGCACTATGGGGGCAGCCCATGGGCTCTGGCTCTCCTGAATAACGGATGACTCCCTCATTTCTTTCAGCAGTTTCTTGACTTGTTGGTAGTTAGCCGGAGGGACTGGTCGGTGCCTTTCTTTAATGGGTGCATGGTCACCTGTATGGATCCTGTGCTCAATTAGATTAGTCTTCCCAAAGTCGAGAGGGTGTTTACTAAAGGCCTCGTGATACCTCTTAGCCAACTTTCTCACGCCCTCTGTGTGCCTTGAGGGAGTATTGGCATCACCGATGTTCAGCTCTTCCCACCAATGAACAGTTGGGGTGTAAGAGCCCTTTGAGACCGACTTGATGGATTTTTGCTGGGCAATCAACTCTTCATCCAACACATCCTCAGGGTCAATGCAGAATAATTTGGCCACAGTGTTAACCCCTTAGTGACCGCCGATACGGCTTTCTACGGCGGTCACTAATGGGCCTTATTCTGCTGCCATCAGCTTTTTACGGCGATGGCAGAGAATAAGGCTGCGGGGCCGGGACGGCCCCCACCCCATCCCCCCGGCTACCGGAGGTAGCTGAGGGGTTGGGGCAGTGTGTGAGGTCCGTCCCGGCCCCCCCCCTTACCGACGATCGCCGCTATTAACGTTATAGCGGCGACCGTCGGTAAATGAGAGTACCGGTGCCGCCGCCACCTTTCATCTCCCCCCGCCGTGAATCTACGGCGGGGGGAGATGAAATAAGTATCCCCCAGACCTCAGATCAGCCCCCCCTAGTGCCCCGATAACTAACCCCCCTCCCCCGGCGGCCATCATTTCCAAGATGGCCGCCGCTATCGCTGTGAACCGACTAACGTCGGTTCACAGCGATTAAAAGGTTAAAATGAATGAAAGCCCCATGCTCTCCGCCACCGGAGGTAGCGGAGAGCATGGGGCAGTCATCGGGGACCCCCCTGTGGGGTCCCGGTACAAGCGATCAGCGGTATATACTATATACCGCTGATCGCTTGTGCCATGTGCTCCCGGCACTTTTTATCCCCTGTCACCATGAATGATTGGTGACAGGGGATAAAAAGTGATGTCCCCCCACCCCCCAAGTCGCCCCCCACCCCCCCTGTCACCCCCGTCCCCCAGTCACCCCCCCCCTTCCCCATATACTCACCGGATCGACGGAGCTCCTTCCTCCTCGACGTCCTGGCTGGTTATGAAGTGCGCATGCGCTTCACAACCAGCCAACTCTGAAAATTTAAAGTGACAGAGACCAATTTGGTCTCTGTCACTGAACTATGATTACTGAGATAGAAAATATCACAGTAATCATAGTAATACAGTGAAAATGAATATGTAAAGTACAAAAAGTGACAAACATACAAAAAAATAAAACACACACTTTTTATTATAGTAATAATTGCAGTTTACTCCCAAATTACCCCTAACCCCTCCCCAGATTACCCGTAACCACCGCACGTTGCCCGTAACCACCGCACGTTGTCCGTAACCACCGCACGTTGCCCGTAACCACCGCACGTTGCCCGTAACCACCGCACGTTGCCCGTAACCACCGCACGTTGCCCGTAACCACCGCACGTTGCCCGTAACCACCGCAAATTGCCAGTGACCCCCTCCAGATTGCCCGTAACCACCCCAAATTACATGTACCCACCCCAGATTACCTATAAGCACTTCAGTTTATCAGTAACAATCCCAGATTGTCTGTAACCCTTCCAGGTTGCACATAACCCCCCCAGGTTCCCCGTAATCATGCCAGATTACATGTAACCCCCCCAGATTGCACGTAACCACTGCGCGTTGCCTCTGACCACGCCACAATGCCTCTGACCACGCCACGATGCCTCTGACCACGCCACAATGCCTCTGACCACGCCACAATGCCTCTGACCACGCCACAATGCCTCTGACCACGCCACAATGCCTCTGACCACCGCACGTCGCCTTTGACCACCGCACGTCGCCTCTGACCACCGCACCTTGCCTCTGACCACCCCAAATTGCCAATGACCCCCTCCAGATTGCGGTGCCCATGTCAGATTACAGGTACCCACCCCAGATTGCCTATAAGAACTTCAGTTTATCCGTAACCACCCCACATTGCCCGTAACCACCCCACGTTGCCCGTAACCACCCCAGATTGTCAGTAAGCACTGCAGGTTGCGCGTAACCACCCCACGTTGCCCGTATCCACCTCAGATTGTCTGTAAGCACTGCAGGTTGCCCGTAACCAGCCAACGTTGCCTGTAACCACCCCAGATTGTCTGTAAGCATTGCAGGTTGCCCGTAACCACCCCACGTTTCCCGTAACCATCCCAGATTGTCTGTAAGCACAGCAGGTTGCCCGTAACCAGCCCACGTTGCCCGTTACCAGCCCACGTTGCCTGTAACCAGCCCACGTTGCCTGTAACCACCCCACGTTGCCTGTAACCACCCCACGTTGCCGTAACCACAGCAGGTTGCCCGTGACCACCACACGTTGCCCATAACCACCACACATTGCCCGTAACCACCCCGCGTTGCCTGTAACCACCCCACGTTGCCTGTAACCACCCCAGGTTGCCGTAATCACAGCAGGTTGCCCGTGACCACCCCATGTTGTCCGTAACCACCCCAGATTACCTGTAACCACCTCAGGTTGCCCATAACCACCCCTGGTTGCTTGTAACCACCCCACATTACCTGTAATCTCATTTTTTTTATCTTATTTTAGTAACTGCGCTATTCTAATAACCATTACTAGCTGCGGTTTTGCTCCTGTAAATCGGCGCTCCTTCCCTTCTGAGCCCTGCTGTGTGCCCATACAGTGGTTTATGCCCACATATGGGGTACCGTTGTACTCAGGAGAACCTGCGTTACAGATTGTGGGGTACGTTTTCTCTCCTGTTCCTCGTGAAATTGAGAAATTTCAAACTAAACCAACATATTATTGGAAAAATTCGAGTTTTTCATTTTTACTGGCCAATTTTGAATACTTTCCTCTAATACCTGTGGGGTAAAAATGGTCACCACACCCCAAGATGAATTCTTTGAGGGGTGCTCTTTCCAAGATGTGGTGACTTTTGGGGGGAATCTATTCTGCTGACACTACAGGGGCTCAGCAAACGCACCTGGCGCTCAGAAACTTCTTCAGAAAAATCTGCACTGAAAATGCTAATTGGCGCTCCTTCCCTTCTGAGCCCGGCTGTGTGCCCATGCAGTGGTTTATGCCCACATATGAGGTACCGTTCTACTCAGGAGAACCTGTGTTACATATATTGGGGTGACATTTCTCTCCTGTTCCTCGTGAAATTGAGAAATTTCAAACTAAAGGAACATATTATTGGAAAAATTCGAGTTTTTCATTTTTACTGTCTACTTTTGAATACTTTCCTCAAATACCTGTGGGGTCAAAATGCTCACCACACCCCAAAATAAATTCTATGAGGGGTGCACTTTCCAAAATGGAGTGACTTATGGCGAGATTTTACTCTGCTAGCACTACAGGGGCGCTGCAAACGCACCTGGCGCTCAGAAACTTCTTCAGCAAAATCTGCATTGAAAAAGCTAATTGGCGCTCCTTCCATTTTGAGCCCTCCTGTGTGCCCATGCAGTGGTTTACGCCCACATATGGGGTACCATTGTACTCAGGAGAACCTGCGTTACAAATTTTGTGGTACTTTTTTCCTCTTGTTCCTCGTGAAATTGAGAAATTTCAAACTAAAAGAACATAATATTGGAAAAATTTGAGTTTTTCATTTTTACTGTCTACTTTTGAATACTTTCCTCTAATACCTGTGGGGTCAAAATGGTCACCACACATCAAGATGAATACTTTGAGGGGTGCACTTTCCAAAATGGAGTGACTGTTGGGGGGGTTCTATTCTGCAGACATTACAGGGGCTCTGCAAACGCACCTGGCGCTCGGAAACTTCTGCAGCAAAATCTGCATTGAAAAAGCTAATTGGCGCTCCTTCCCTTCTGAGCCCTCCTGTGTGCCCATGCAGTGGTTTATGCCCACATATGGGGTACCATTGTACTCAGGAGAACCTGCGTTACAAATTTTGGGGTACTTTTTTCCTCTTGTTCCTCGTGAAATTGAGAAATTTCAAACTAAACGAACATATTATTGGAAGAATTCAAGTTTTTCATTTTTACTGTCTTCTTTTGAATACTTTCCTGTAATACCTGTGGGGTCAAAATGGTCACCACACACCAAGATGAATTCTTTGAGGGGTGTACTTTCCAAAATGGGGTGACTTATGGGGGGTTTTCTCTCTGCTGACACTACAGGGGCTCTGCAAACGCACCTGGCGCTCAGAAACTTCTTCAGCAAAATCTGCATTGGAAAAGCTAATTGGCGCTCCCTTCCTTCTGAGCCCTGCTGTGTGCCCATACAGTGGTTTACGCCCACATATGGGGTACCGTTGTACTCAAGAGAACCTGCATTACAAATTTTGGGGTGCTTTTTGTCTCATATTCCTTTTGAAAATGAGAAACTTTAATCTAAACGTATATATTATTGGAAAATTTAAATTTTCAATTTTTTTACTGCCTAATTGTGAATACTTTCCTCCAGCCCCTGTAGGGTTAAAATGCTCATTATACCCCTAGATTAATTCTTTAAGGTGTGTAGTTTCCAAAATGGGGTCACTTATGGGGGTTTTCAGGATACCAGACTTCTAAATCCATTTAAAAAAAGAACTGGTCCCTAAAAAAATCAGTTTCACGAAAATGTGATAATTTGCTGATAAATTTCTAAGCCCCATAACACCCTAAAAAAGTAAAATATGTTTACCAAATTATGCCAGAATAAAGAAGACATATTGGTAATGTGACTTAGTAACTAATTTATGTGCTACGACTTTCTTTTTTTAGAAGCAGAGAATTTCAAAGTTCATAAAATGCAAATTTTTTAAATTTTTCATGATATTTTGATGTTTTTCACAAAAAACACACAAAGTAGTGACCAAATTTTGCCACTAACATAAAGTGCCATATGTCACGAAAAAACAATCTCAGAATCGCTAGCATACGTTAAAGCATCACTGAGCTATGAGAGCATAAAGTGAGACAGGTCAGATTTTGAAAAATTAGCCTGGTCATTAAGGCCCAAACTAGCTGCAGCACAAAGGGGTTAAATTTACGTAACTTCGCTGGTGTGTCCCCCAAATTAACAAGCCGTACTGGAACTCGCCCGTTCGAAACATTGACTAAGCTTCTGGCAGCTTTAACTAGGGGTAATCCTTCCAGCTGGTATGAGTCCAGTAGAGCAGTGTAGTCTTCATTGTTTACACCGGGTCGAGCCCGACACCAGAGAGTGGTCTCACTGTTGGCAGCCAGGGTGATGGGTCTTGAATCTGTGACTCTTACCCGACAGATCTCCCCATTCTGATTGGCAAACTTCTGCTGAGCGGAGAGCACTTTGATAGTCTTCCGCACCGCCTGCCTGTAGGGGAGGGAAGCAGAGGGGAGAGAGGCATGCAATGCAGCAAGTAATTCAGAAAATACATGACGTATGACATTCATGCCTAACACTACCGCTGTGGTATCTCCCTGAGCCTCCGTAACTATCACACCTTGAGAGGGCAATTGTCGGTCCCCAATCTGGATGGTGGGTTCCCAGTAGCCCACCTGGGTAATGGACTGTCCATTGCCAGCTATAAGGCGTAAATTGGTTTTACCAACAGGGTTGATGAGACTGTGGTCCCAATGCTGTTCAAAAGCTCTTCTATCGATAGTAGTGACTTGGGAGCCAGTGTCTATGAGAGCTTCAAGTGGGACACCATTTATTTTCAGCGTGATGTAGGGACATTGGGACAAGAATCGATCGACCCACTGCTCCTGCGAGCCTTTGGAGGGACCTCCCGAGGGGCGGCTCTTTGCCTCGGGGGTTGCCCGTTTAACTGATAGCATTGGTATCTGAAATGTCCTCTCCGTCTACAGTGGGTACAATAGACACAATCCTCGGCTGGGGGGTCCTCAGGTGGGGGCTGTTCAACATTAGAGCGGCTGGAACAGGGCCCTGAGTAACTTGTCTGAGTACAGGGGGGCTCACAGGCAACCGGGCGTTGAGTCTTAAATTCTCTGAGAGCCTGACACAGGGAGTCCACTACCTGTGCCAACACATCCAGGGTATTGGGGTCAGATGCCTGAGCAGGTGGAGCCGCCTGCCTGGGGGAACCCTGAGGGATCGCAGCAGAGGTAGAGAACAGAGTGACTGAGTCAGTTGTGTAAGAAGGAGCATGACCGGTGCCGGAAGTGTCAGTACCCACGACTTTCAGAGCCAGTGTTTTGAATTCCGGAAAGGTCATGTGAGGATTCTGGGCCGCCAGCATGCGAAGCTGGCCCTGTACTAATCGGGAGTCCACTCCTTCTATGAACCGGTCTGTAATGATGCCTTCCGCTACTGTGGGGTCCAGCCGATCAATACGTTGTAAGGCCCTATAAGCAGACTGGAGTGCTAAAGCATATTCTCGGAGGGTCTCACCTGACCTCTGACGCCGGTCGTAGAAGTTCAAACGCACCTCTGTTGGGGATTGATGTTCAAACTCCTTGCGTAGCCGGGTCAAGATTTGTCTCACGCTGGTCTTTTCAGTGAGGGGCCAGGAACGGACCTCTTCGGCTGCTGGGCCCTCTAGCTGTCCAAGCAACAGTTGTACCTGCTGATGAGGTGAGAGAGTTACAAGTTCAAGAATCCTAGTAATGTTCTCTTTAAATTCAGAAAAAGAGTGGGGGTCCCCCTTGTACTTGAGCAAACTGGGGGTGCCCAGAAAGAACGGCATTCCAGTTGGGGCCGCAGGGGGGGCTGGAGCCGCAGCAGCAGCGTCAAGTGGTTGGATGATAGGGCCGACATTCCCTAGGGGGCCGGCGGGGTTCTGCACATTCCCATGGTCTGGCAGATTGGCAGCAGCTGCCTGACCTCCGGCACTTGGGTCAGACATGGTTCCCCTTTTAGCTGGCTGGCAGTCTTTGGCACTTTAAGAGCGCGTCGTAATAACTCAGTCTCTGTCCTCCCGCTTCCCCTCTTGAGCAAAGCCCGTTGAGAAATACAATCAAAGGTAGTTCACTTATCTGGTTGGTAAACGGGGGCGGTTCTGGTGCTCTGTAACAGTGCAGCAGCTTGTTTGTAACCTTTCCAAGATGGCGGCATACATGCAGCAATCCGGAGCCAGTGGGCGGAGCTTGAGTCTTGCCGCGCGGGAAAGTCGGTTTAACCTTTTGCAAGCCCGTGATGCACAATTCCAGGTGGATAAAGTCTGTTTTAACACACACAATGTTGAGAGCAGTAGTGATAAGACACAAAGATATCGTTGTTCGTGACGCCAAATCTCATGTAGTGGCCAGGGGTGACCTTACTGCGGTTGCCGCGGGTGACGGTGGTACTCCGAGCAGTGTAAGGGGTGTTAAGGCCTTGGCCCCTGAAGCAGACTATCATGTAGATGATGTTCCTAGTTCCTTAACCTGGTTGCCGGGTAATAAGTAATCCATAGACACAGGCTTTTCAATGAACAGTGCTTTTTACTAGCAGGAACTTGTAAGTGACAGGATACAGTTCAGTAACAGGCAGACTTTTGGGGAGTCAGTGGACTAGCAAGCTTCTGGAGCTCCAGGGCAATAATGCATCTTTAGAGTCTTTAGTGTGTTGTGCTGCATGTATGCCGGCTGTGCAGGTGTGTGAGGAAGAGGAGACAGACCTGGTTTCTGTAGTATAACTGCGAGGTCCTGGAACTGGACCGGAGGACCCTGTGACAGGAAGCACGGACGTCTTCTGTAATACAACTGGGTTCCGGACACAGGATACTGAAGAGAGGTCCACAGCGTGCAGAGGTTTGGACTTAGGTCTAGTCAGCTTCTCACATAGTGTGTGTGCAGACACTTAGATGCTGCCCTGGGTAATGCCAGGCTTCCACTGACCAGGGATCTGGAAGATTCCCTGTACAGGAGAATTAGCTCCACCCATTGATGACATGCCTCATCACATGCACCAATCGAGCTAGCTTGCTAGTGCTCCTTACCTCACAAGGAATGCTGGGGGACCAGCTTAAGGTGGTATACACCAAATTACCACTTTTACATTACCACTACAATACACTAAAGGGAGCATGGGACCGAGGAACAGACAGACAGCATATACCTGACTGGTATGTTACACATACGTTTACTCATTTTCCTTTATAATTCACTCTACACTGCTGCTTACATTATATTAGGTACTAATTCACCTACACATACAGCAATAAACCAGTGACAGGTGAAAAGATAAATATTGATAATGTCTATAAAGCGGCACCTGTTCTTGATGTTGAAGTTTTGGATGCAAGGGATTTGTACGAGTATAAAAATCTAAATTTTACCCATGACTGGATTCAGCTTTTCCCAGCACTAAGATAGGAGCGGCAGGGAGTGGCAATGAGTTAAAGGCAGCAGGCTGATGAGCGGATTGCAGAGATAAGGAAGCGCTTTGCTTTGTCATTACTCTACTCACTGCACTTACTGACGGCAGGTAAAACAAATCTGCCTACTTCTAGGGTTCTTATTGGTTAAAGCACATCAATGGGGATCCTTGGGCAATTCAGCAATCGCATGCCTAATCGATAGCTGTTCACACAAGGTTTAAAGTTTCTGCTTCACACAGAGCCTTGTATGGGTCAAATACAGCAGTTGTGTGTTGTGAAAGTTAACCCTTTGATGGCCAGGCCAATTCTCGTTTTTGCGCTTTCGTTTTTTTCATCATTGTGTTTTCACCTTCAGACACGCATGAGCTCTTTTTGTGATGCCAATTGTACTTTGCAATGACAGATTAAATTTTTTCAAAAATATTCAGAAAAACTGGAAAAAAATTATTTGCACAGTGAAAAAAAACACATACATACAATTTATTTTCATTGGGGGGGTGATTTGTGTTTAAAGCTGGGTTCACACTACGTTTTTTCATCTGTTTTTATTTAAAAAAAAAAAAAAAGGGATGAAAAAATTGATTCATTTGTGTGCATCCATTTATTTGACATATACAAAAATGTGGTCAACCACATTTTTTTTTGTACGCTTAAAAGGATGCATTGCATTTTTTCATCTGTTTTTGTAAAAGCAGATGAAAAAATGTAGCGTGAACCCAGCCCAAGCCATTCGCCCTACAGTAAAACTGACATGTTATCTGTCAGTTAGATTACAACGATATGTAACTTATGTAACTTTTATTTAAGTTCACAGCTTTTAAAAAATTTTATTAAAAAAACCCCCCAAAAACTAAATGTTCTTAAAATGCCATCCTTATAACGCTTTTATTTTTTTGGTCTATGGGGCTGTGTATATCATCATTTTTTGCACCATGATGTGTTCTTTGTACTGGTTGCTTGCTTGCATATATGCTATTTTTTTTATCACTTTTTATTTATTAGTTTTATGCTTTAGCATTTTTTTGCGCTTACACTGTTTACTGTGCCATGCCATAATGCCATGCCATAAATTGATAATTCGGGCAATTCCAAATATATTTATTTATAAAAAATTTTTTACTTATAAAATGGGAAAAGGGAGGTGATGAAAACTTTTATTATCTTGAGATTTATGGCATGTGCACAGGATATGCCTTAACTCTCTGATAAATGTGGATTCCTCCTTTGGGACCCACATCTATCACAAAATTTAGGCCTGCTTGTTGCCGCCAGGGGTGTTCAAAAAGTTGAAAACAGCAGAGCAGAGGATTTTTTTCAGAAATTTTTTTTGCCCAGATTAATATTTATATTGGGTACATATCATCTTTGATTACACAAATGATTTTATGTGCTATGCAGAATATGGTCACACTAGTGATAGCACAAATTTATAGACTGTGATCCAACAGAGTTCATTTGTGACAGTCACTTAACATTGGTAGTTACCCGAGTTATAAAGCAGGTGCTTTTATATCAGGATAAAACTCATGGAAACACATGCAGAATTGCTTGCATTAAGGGAAAAGACACAATGAGTGAATAATATCTGATTTCCTGGGCAGGTATTGAGTTAAACATCTGTCAGGAACTGAGAGAATTTTTCTACTTATTTTGATTCCCTGTTTTAGTTCCGTTAAGTGTGGAAGAGCAATTTTCCTGGAAAATAGTTTGGACAACTAAGGTGACTGAGACATCTGTCTTCTGTGCTGTAAAACACAGCTTCTGGTGACTCATTTTATATAAATAATTACAAGATATGAGCTACTTATTACCTGATTGCTATTCTCACTTTCACTTTTTATAGACTAATGATGTAAAATTTATCCTGCTGATCTTCAGCGAGCTTTAAGGGAATGTGTCATCAGAAAATGACTTTATTTTGTTATTTAAATAATGTTTTTATGTTAAACTTTCTCAAAAGATTTTTGGTGACATTTTTTTAATTTACAATTTTACAATCTATATTATAAAATAATCCTGAAATCTTTCAATTTTCATTCTCACCACTGGGGCAAGACTGAAGCTGAGACTTCCTGTCCTATCTGTGGTGATACGAGGAGGGACATCTTTATTTTGGATTAAGGGCAAGTTGTTCCAGTGAGAAGGTGGTAATGTAGCATCTCAAAGTAGACCAGAATCATTTTAGAAATCGGTTGCCGAAATGAGATTTGTAATACTTCTTGTGGTTCAAAAGTTATCAACACAAAGGGGGCAATTTGTGAAAGGGTGTAAATATACACCTGGTATAAACTGCCCACAGCAACCAATCACAGCTAAGCTTTCCGCTCTGGTAAAATATAAGAGGAGCTGTGATTGGTTGCTGTGGATAGTTTACACCAGGTGTATATTTACACCCTTTCATAAATCTCCCCCAGAATGTTGCAACCACAACCACAACAAATGTGTTGTCCATGGTGCTGAACACAGAGCCGAGGTTGAGCACAGAGCAATTTTCTGTTTTAATAACTTTTGACTCGTGAGAGAAACTGCAAATATGATTGAGGGAACTGATTTCTGAGACCCTGAGGGGTTTGGTTTTGTGACATTGGGGTTGCAGGGCCATTCCTTGGCCCCTCTTCTCTGCATGCGCACGCTTTGCGGGGATTGTGTTCACTGACCGGCACAGTGATGATTTTTGGTCAGGGACTCATGTGTATCAGAGACCTGCACATTGGTACATGAGGCAATATGGTTTGATCAAATTATATACTAACTTCTGATGTTGGTTTTTAAACGTAGCTGAACAAGCTTTCGTGTCAACCATGGGTGCGATGTGCAGCCATTTCTGTCTTTTTGGCTTGTGATTTCTGAGACAATGCTGGTCTTCTTTGATATGCTACATGATCACCTTCCCATTGGAAAAACTTTCCCTTGATCCAGTATGGTGGTCATGTACCAGACATAGCCCATTGCTTACTGGAGTATTCAGATATGTTGTTTTCTTGTTCATTCTGAAATAAAAGGGTGTCCTGAGACCTTTGAATCACCCTTTTTGATAAAAAAAAAAGGGATGAAGTCAAGTAAGTGTATACTTTTTAAATTACATTTAAAGTTAATAAAGTTCATATTAAATAAATAACTATATAATTAATTATTATAAAAAATACATAAAAAATTAAAAGTATTCATAAAACTGGTAGGTTTTTAATAGGCTCGACACTAAGGGGCAGATTGTTCTCTTGCTCTCTGTGCTTCATCAGGATCTCCTGACGAAGCACAGAAGTGTGAAACATGTGTCAGGCGGACCCAGTGATACTGCCCATAGTGATAATGTGTTTTCCTTAGATATTTTCTTTTTTTTCTCCTTTCTGTGATGTCAATGTAAAGGCTAAAGGTAGTCACAGAAAAGCACGAAGCACTTCAATTACTCTATATGCATTACTGTGTGTAGCCAGCAGATGGAGCCAGAGAGCCATCTAATCTAATAATTTTCCCACCACATATTGGGGGAGATTTTTAAAGGGTGTAAAATTTAGATTGGTGCAAACTTGCCACAGCAACCAATCACAGCTCCTCTTTTCTTTCACCAGAGCTGAAAGCTGAGCTGTGATTGGTTGCTATGGGCAGTTTGCACCAGTCTAAATTTTACACGCTTTGATAAATCTCCCCCATTGTGTTTAACTATTGTGGCCTGTCTTTTTTACCAGTACCCTGTGTGATCCCCTGGTTGTTGCTTCTTTGTCTGTTTAGTAACCAGTGATGTATGTGATTTTATATAAATAATTGTATTACATTTGAGCATTAAAGATGAATTGTTTCTTTACTTGATTGTGGTATTGATCAGTTTGTAGGATATACATACACACTGGCCAAATAATTGACCAATGGATATATGTGACTATAGCTACAAGAAAAGTAAAGAACAGCAGCCGCCCCTGAGTATCAGCGCTGCAGCAACAGGACATTTAACAATTCACTAACCATTATATTCTATTTTATATTGGTTATTTTAGTTTAGGTTTATAAAACTATTGGACAACTTCCTAATTTTTTTTTCTTTGCTTGTAAACAGAATATATATAATAAATAATGTTTCGGATATCTGGGATAACAGAAAGAAACTGATCTTCCCATAGTCATTAAGGTGCCGAGTATGAACTCCTAATGTGAGTTATCATAGCTGTGTGTTGTACCGCTGCATTTTGCAGGTGGCCTGGTGGTCGGACCATATTTCTTTACTGAGATGAGCACTTTACATTATGAAAAGTGTTACCATCTTGTTAATAAATGTGCAATCAAAGTTGTTAATGTGCTTCCTTTGTAAAACAGATAGTGAAAATAATAAATTGACAGTGTTTAAGTGGCATGCTCTGCATTCTGTCACACTGCGACTTATATGCCCACCTTTGCTCTAAGACATCTAAACATTTACACTTATATTAACATTTTCATAAACTGTGTGTCTGAAGTATATATAAAGACAGACAGAACACTGTAGTGTATGGGCTAAGTTTGGCTAAGTGATTACAGTAGTGTTTCCCAACAGAAGGCTTAATACGTATTCTTCAAGTATTAAATATATGTCTGGTGTCTGTGCTACAGATGAAAACCATAATATTATTATCCACCCCAAAATATGATCATATTATGTAGTATGATGTAAGCTATTCACTTTAATGCAA
This sequence comes from Dendropsophus ebraccatus, assembly GCF_027789765.1. NCBI lineage: Eukaryota > Metazoa > Chordata > Amphibia > Anura > Hylidae > Dendropsophus > Dendropsophus ebraccatus. The sequence continues at coordinate 73,950,485 of NC_091455.1, read as the reverse complement.
CAGGAATACAAAGCTTTAATGTTTTAGGCCATGTTCACACAATGTATGTTTTGTGTAAATCAAGGCAAATGCAATTTGCAACCACGGCTGTGATTTACACGAAACATGCTTTGTATTGAGAACGAATGGAATCCCGGCCGAAGCGTGACATGTCAGTTTTCTGCGGCTGCTCTTCAATGAACGGTGGTCACAGAAAACTGACACAGGTGGAATCATGGCCAGAGCGTATACTGTGTGTGCTGTCAGTTCACACTATGGAGCTGTCAGTTCACAATATGGGGCTCCGACCGCACGCTCCATTGTGTGCAGCGGGGCATCCAAATTTAGCAGAAGTAAAGATTATCTGGCTGGTACTGCAGTACGGGCCAGGATGATGTTCATTAACACTGGCATAGGCAGGCTGCACAATGTCCCTCCCCTGCTCTGTATAGGGTAAGTACAATGAATCCTAAGAAACCAATGGTTCTTATCTATTGAAGGTGTCTGTTTTCCACTATGTAAAATTGACTCATTCATGCTTTAAATAAAGAACTCAAGAAATGAATTAGAGCTTGACTATCCAGCCTCTCTCATCATCTTCGTCTCTTATAGACATTTCAAGTAACAAATGTGATACTGCCTCTGCCGAAGAAACCTAAGTCTAAGAGGACATTAACCGTCTTTAATGTGGTGTAAACATTTATGCATGGAAATCTAATGGGAGTGATTTAAGGAATAAAAATGGATTATACTCCACTGATTAAACGTTCTAAAGAACACTTTGGGAGATTCACACTGCACTAAGCTGTATGGCTAAGAATGTTAATGGATAAATGAGTTTGTGCTGGGAAGAGTGGATGGGAGATCAGATAGGGAATGCAGTCATCCCTAAACAATAATAGGTGAATTTTGCTCTCCATACTCACTAAGAAAAATAAGGTCAACTATTTTAAGCATGTAGCTCTTAAGTCAGATCTATATTTCCTTTGGCACTTAAAAAAATCCTGTATTTTTTAACACTTAAGAGCTCACGCAAACTGCCATACTGTTTGGTATGGAGCACCAAGTTGTAGCATTGCTTTAGGAGGAGACTAACTTTGTACACAGAGTTTGACGAAGCCTTTCGGCAGTGACTACACTGTTCTGCACTAAGGAGCAGCACAGTCTCCTTGCACCGCCATATAGGTTCCATCCACTTGAATGAGCCCTAATGCAAATGTATGGAATAAAATCTATCCGGAAACATCATTGATTAAAAAAATTGAAAAGTAATTGACCAGAACATTCAGCCCCCTATTCCAGTTTTAGAAAGGCTTTGCACTCTGCCAACTTATGGCTGAAAGTGTTGCTTGTATTTGGTTAAATGGATGTGTCATACTAGACTAGATAAACCCACAAAGATGAAACATTTATCTGCCTTGTTTACATTAGTGTTTATGGTTTGGGATTATTAGACACCAGGCTATAGCCTTTTATGCCTGCATGTTTAAAGAAACCACATTGGCTCATATAAACAGGAAGCAACAATCACAGAATGGTTATTTTTTAAGCCATTGGCTTATAGTGTGCACCGTATTCAGGTACATCTTGTTACTTCAGTTTCTTCAGTCGTAAACACTTAGGTCTCAAGATTACCACAAGTATTTTAAAAGTGACAGTACCTTGCGTTTTTGTCAGCTGTCTCTGAAGATTCTTGCATTAAGGGATTTCTCTTTTTTTCACTTCAGCTTGACGAGATAATATATTCTAGGCTGAAAATTATTCTTAAAGAAACACAAATACCCTTGTAAGATTTTTCTTTCATCAATGCAACATGTTGTTATCAGTAGTGAGGAGCGAACATGTTCGTAAATGTTCATATGTTCATACGAACATGGTGCTAATTGTTCGTGTTTGTCGATCCTATTCGAATTTTTGAACGTAAGCAACTACTTAATTGACCTTTTGTGTCTGATAATCTGTATGCATGTGCATGTGGACTGAAACGTACGCTTCTTCTGTATGTTCGTTATTTGTTTGTGAATGTTTGGTGAACATGAACCGATCACATGCATGGGGGACTGAGGATGAAGGGAAGACTCTTACCCTTATGTTCGTTTTGGAGTGCTCTGTATGGTACCGCCATTTGGAGCATTGCTCCGCCCCCAGAGCGCTGACCCGCCCCTGGCTGATGATTATCAGTGGAGAAGGCCAGTCGGGGCAAGCCGGTTTGGCGCTCTGGGGGTGGGGCAGTGCTCCAAATGGTCTTACCGTACAGAACACTTTATTAAATCTGTACGAGAGCCGAGGATGAAGGTAAGAGACATACTTTCATCCTCAGTGCCCCATGCGCAATAGGGAGCTATTAGCTGATTAGATTCGTCTTACCTTCTGATAGTTTCCCTTTGAAGCGACTCTGTCCTGGCATTTAGTCGTTCCCAAACTGTCTGTACCGTGTTGTAGAGGTCAATTCTTAGACGTTTCTTTCAGCATCTTGCCTCTGGAGGCAAAACGTATTACACAGCAGGCAGGTAGACGGATAGCTGTTCATGTAATATATGAATGGCTAGAATCTGCTGCCAGAACAAGAGCTATTCTTATACAATGTCTCTGTGTTCACTTTTTTAGGGTCGTCATCACTCGTCTGTCTGTGGCCACAGATGAGCACAGATCAGCAAGATCAGCGCTCATTTGCGGTGACTTTACACAGCACAACTAATTGGGCGGCCTGGCCATACAAGCAATTAGTGTCTGTGTAGAGGGCTTTCACATGCAAGAGTTCTGATACAGTCAGCCATGTTGTGCCAGTATTTATCAGTTTTTTTTTCAGTAAGATATTTGCGGATCAAGGGTACAAACTCACTGGGCGGATCCGCAGCGAGTTTCTCGCTGCGAATCCCTTACCTGTATACATATGGACAGACAAACTGTTATCAGCCTGCCCCATTAACCCTATCACCGGGTCCCCCTCCAGCTTGCTTCGGGGGTTTCCGCACGTCCCGCTCAGCCAATCAGTGCGCTGCCCCACCGCAGCACACTGATTGGCTGAGCGGGACGTGAAGACACCGGGAGCCCCAAAGCAAGCCGGAGCAGGACCAGGTGATGTATACGCTCCAGCTGGTGGGGAGTTAACAGGGCGGGCTGCTGACAAACTTGAGTTTGTCTGCCCATAGACTGTACAGGGCAGGGATCCGCAGCGAGTCTCACTGTGGATCCGCCCAGTGAGTTTGTACCCTAAGGCTATGTTCACACACTGTAAGAGACCGGCCGTTCCGTGACTGGGCTGGCTGGGTCATAGAACAGCCGGTCTCTAAAAGGATCATTCCGGCCGATACTGCAGTATCAGCCAGATGATCTTTAGCGCTGCTCCATAGTGTGCAGTAACATGTCAGTTTTCTACAGCGCCACTAGGGATCCCGGCCGGAGTGTATACTATGTGTATAACTCTGGCCGGGATTCCCTCAGAAGGCAGCACTACACAAGTTCCGTGGAAATCACAGCCGTTGCAACAACGGCCGTGATTCCCACGGAACTTACGTTGTGTGAACATAGCCTAACATAGTATATGTATTTGCATTTAGCATGTGGTTTGGGCTTTACTCCTGGGAGAGGGATAAGGCAGTCAATTTGCACCTGTGGGCTCCACTTCTATTAATCTGGTGCTTGAAGTTACAAACTAAGCTGATATTTTGATATTTTGGCATTGGGGACCATTTTAGTTTCCAATTTTCTACTGTTGTTGTAGACATTCATTTACACCTGCTGTGTAGGTCATCTTGCTGAGAGCGGGCTGCACACTTCCTTGTGTTCTGTGTAAAAGGTGATAGGACCAAAGCTCAATTAAAGCCAAATTTCTGTGATAACAGGACATGAAGAGGACAAGCTATCTTCTTGTAACTTTAACATGGCATTGAATTAACTGCATTGTAAAGGGAACATTCCAGATACACGTTTCTATGTGCATAACTATTGTGTGTGTAAAATAATCTCACTCACATTTACAGGGCAAAGTTAATGATTTCTCACTAACTACCTCTTCAATTTTCACAAACTACCCTCTCCAGTTCAACATAACTAACTGTCTGCTTTCTCCTTAACTATTGTCTCCAATTCTTACTCCCCTCTCTGAATTTCACTATTTACCTTGTCTATTTCTCCATAAATATCCTCTCCAACTCTACCTAACTACTCTCTTTAGTTCTACCTTACAACACCCTCCATTTCTACCTGACTAACTGCTCTAGTTCTTACTAACTCTTCAATTCTTTTTAACTACCCTCTCCAATTCTCCCTAATTACCCACTCTACCTATCACTGACTACCTTCTCCCGATCTCACTAACTACCCTCTCCAATTCTCCCTAATTACCCACTCTACCCATCACTGACTACCTTCTCCTGATCTCACTAACTACCCTCTCCAATTCTCCCTAATTACCCACCCTAACTATCACTGACTACCTCCTCCCGATCTCACTAATTACCCTCTCCAATTCTCCGTATTTTCCCACTCTACCTATCACTGACTACCTTGTCCCGATTTCACTAACTACCCTCTCCAATTCTCCCTAATTACCCACTCTACCTATCACTGACTACCTTCTCCTGATCTCACTAACTACCCTCTCCAATTCTACCTAATTACCCACTCTACCTATCACTGACTACCTTCTCCCGATCTCACTACCCTCTCCAATTCTCCCTAATTACCCACCCTAACTATCACTGACTACCTTCTCCCGATCTCACTAACTGACCTCTCCAATTCTCCCCAATTACCCACCCTAACTATCACTGACTACCTTCTCCCGATCTCACTAACTAACCTCTCCAATTCTCCCCAATTACCCACCCTAACTATCACTGACTACCTTCTCCCGATCTCACTAACTGACCTCTCCAATTCTCCCTAATTACCCACTCTAATGCTGCGTTTACACGAAGCGATAATTCGCCCGATCGTACGATTAACGATTTCGAAGTAACGTTTTTTTATAACGATCAGCGTTTGGACGGAACGATATATCGTATGGAAAAATCGTTTTGCGATCGTTTTGCGATCACTTAAGCCTATCTCGCACATAGGTTAAATCGGTGAACGACTGTTTACACGGAACGATCTGCGAATTGTTTGTGAACGACCAACGACGATCTGAGAACATGTTCAAACATCAAAATGAACGATTTATCGCTGGTCGCTTGATCATTTGCTGCATTTAAATGTACGATTATCGTTCGAATTCGATCGTTATCGTGCAAATTCGCACGATAATCGTTCTGTGTAAACGCAGCATAACTATCACTGACTACCTTCTCCCGATCTCACTAACTACCCTCTCCAATTCTCCCTAATTACCCACTCTACCTATCACTGACTACCTTCTCCAGATCTCACTAACTACCCTCTCCAATTCTCCCTAATTACCCACCCTAATTATCACTGACTACCTTCTCCCAATCTCACTAACTACCCTCTCCAATTCTCCCTTATTACCCACTCTACCTATCACTGACTACCTTCTCCTGATCTCACTAACTACCCTCTCCAATTCTACCTAATTACCCACTCTACCTATCACTGACTACCTTCTCCCGATCTCACTACCCTCTCCAATTCTCCCTAATTACCCACCCTAACTATCACTGACTACCTTCTCCCGATCTCACTAACTGACCTCTCCAATTCTCCCCAATTACCCACCCTAACTATCACTGACTACCTTCTCCCGATCTCACTAACTGACCTCTCCAATTCTCCCCAATTACCCACCCTAACTATCACTGACTACCTTCTCCCGATCTCACTAACTGACCTCTCCAATTCTCCCTAATTACCCACTCTAATGCTGCGTTTACACGAAGCGATAATTCGCCCGATCGTACGATTAACGATTTCGAAGTAACGTTTTTTTATAACGATCAGCGTTTGGACGGAACGATATATCGTATGGAAAAATCGTTTTGCGATCACTTAAGCCTATCTCGCACATAGGTTAAATCGGTGAACGACTGTTTACACGGAACGATCTGCGAATTGTTTGTGAACGACCAACGACGATCTGAGAACATGTTCAAAGATCAAAATGAACGATTTATCGCTGGTCGCTTGATCATTTGCTGCATTTAAATGTACGATTATCGTTCGAATTCGATCGTTATCGTGCAAATTCGCACGATAATCGTTCTGTGTAAACGCAGCATAACTATCACTGACTACCTTCTCCCGATCTCACTAACTACCCTCTCCAATTCTCCCTAATTACCCACTCTACCTATCACTGACTACCTTCTCCCGATCTCACCAACTACCCTCTCCAATTCTCCCTAATTACCCACTCTACCTATCACTGACTACCTTCTCCCGATCTCACTAACTACCCTCTCCAATTCTCCCTAATTACCCACTCTACCTATCACTGACTACCTTCTCCCGATCTCACTAACTACCCTCTCCAATTCTCCCTAATTACCCACTCTACCTATCACTGACTACCTTCTCCCGATCTCACTAACTACCCTCTCCAATTCTCCCTAATTACCCACCCTAATTATCACTGACTACCTCCTCCCGATCTCACTATCTACCCTCTCCAATTCTCCCTAATTACCCACTCTACCTATCACTGACTACCTTCTCCCGATCTCACTAACTAGATGTTTGTCATTTTGTGTAAAAAAAAATGCAGGTGTGATGTTAATCTTAAATCAATATGTTGTTTCTATTTCTGTCTATGGTTTGAAATTGATATCTCCACCTTCTGTTGTTTTAAGTCAGTGCATTACTTTTTTTTTGCAAACTTTTGATGAATTTTGAGAAATGTATACTCATTAATGGTTGCACATCCTTTTTTACAGGTACAACATGGGAGAAAACAATTCGACAGATAGGTTTTGAAAGGTACGTAACATGCTTTGTAAAGAGGTATAAAGCAGTATTTTAAGTATCCTGGACATCTTAGGGAAGCTCTGCTAAACACATAGCACCAGGAATATGCTGAAAATTACCACAAAACAGTAAAGTACATGACGTACTTCAGATGTATCTTGATTAGATTTTATATGTATTGCATTTTGCTTGACAGTTTTAAAAAGTGTGTGGAAAAGGGGGCATGGTTATGCCTTCTGAGGGACAAATATGTTGGAATCCTGTCCAAATGGAAGCTGTGCACAAACAGGCGTGGGCCTCATTAACTTCTATGACTGCTAGTAACATGGGTAATTTCAAACTACAGTATATACATGTTTTTACTCAGACCTTAAAGCATACTTTGTGTTCATGTGGTCCATCAAAGTAAATGAGGTGCCTGTCTTACATGGAGATGTCGGCATCCCATTTTGACAGGATATGGCGGCATTCCATTTTGACAGGATACCGATGTTACCCTGCCTCAGAAGGCACTATGGAAGTGTGAATGCAACTTAAAGTGCATTGAATGTATTGAAAGCTCTGTCTATGTTCTTGTTAGATGCTACTTTCTTCTTACAATCTCACTGAATGTTGTAATGATACCAGATTCGTGTACTCTTCATTGTAGAAACATTGTGCAGGTGACATTTGAAAGGAAGCAGTAAACAAGGGGTACTCATGGAATTGTTGCTTCAGGTGTAGAGAAGGAAAAGTTATTGTCATAAAGTTCTTAGACGTCTGTTTTCTGTCTGATCTAATTGAGTGTCACACAGCTTAAATTATGCAGTCGCTGTCACTTCTGGTTTAGCTTTACTGAGATGCATCTTGGCTCTGACAATGGTAACCTCCTATTCAGTCAATGGTCCAGAATATCAATCTGTGTAAACCAAAAACTGGTTCTTCTTATTTTCACGAGTCACATCTCAGGTTTAATCTTACTAGAGCTTATTTAGATATGATAGCTGAGCTGTAATTGGTTGCTAAAGGCAAATTACACCAGTTTTTGGTTCATAAATAAAGAATATACTTAGTGGGTAAGTGACCGGGGAAAAGGGGGGGGGGCATCGGCAATTAAATCCACATGACCTAATAGGACTCTTGAATACATTTGTTCAATTAGGCCAAAAATCATATGAATTAAAGTAATGCAATACCAAAAACACTTCAGAAAGGCTAATTGTAAACCTTGCATAACAAGATAGTATACAAGATTTGACATTAGTCTAGAATCTAGCCATAAAGTTCATGCTCCTTGAACAATGTGTATTTTAAAAAGTGTTGTATACTTGAAATAAGCATACAGTTCATAAACTCTCTTAAAGGGGTTATCCAGCACTACAAAAACATTGCCACTTTCTTCCAGAGACAGCACTGCTCTTGTCTCCAGTTTGGATTGGGTTTGCCACTTAGTTTCATTGAAGTGAATGGAGCTTATTTGCAAACCACACCTGACCTGGACACAGGAGTAGTGTTGTCTCTGGAAGCTGGTAGCCATGTTTTTGTAGCGCTGGATAACCCCTTTAAGGCTATGTTCCCACAACATCTCTTTTTGGCTCCAAAACACAACCATTTTATGCAAATGAGGGCCATACGTTGCATAAAATGGCTGCATTTTGGTGCCAAAATGGCGGCTGTCCAAAAAAAAAAAAAAAAGCATCAGCAAAAGACGTGTGAATATAACCTTAGGCCTTAGGTCTGCTATTTTTCTTCTGTGCAATTTGGTCTGTAATTGCATCCTGATACATCCATATTCACTGATGAACTGGTAAAACAAAATGTGACTAGTTTGCTTTGATAAGCGTGTTTCACGGACATCATGGATGCGACATCTGTGAAAGACACGGATCCCATAGACTTCTATTGGCTAATCCATGCAGTGATCACGTCAAGTTATGACATGTCCTAATTTTTTTCCGGCACGGATGGCAGTGCAGATGGTTCGTCTGAATAGACTCATAGGATTTAATGGCCTGGAAAATCGCTCATGGTTGCTGATCCGCAATCACAGACAATTTCACAGTATCTATGAATGCAGCCTAAATGTAATGACTTATTACCCATCTAGTGACTTAATGTAAGAGATAATTTACTTGTCTATGGTGCTAAAGACAATTTGTTTTAGAGGATCAAAATCTGCCCCATCGATCAGTTGACACATTTTCTTTGTCTATAGTTGAAAATTGTCCAACTGAGAAAAAAATGTGTCGGACAATGTAAATACATAATATTATTTTTTATGGCACAAAAATTCACAATGTAGAGCAAATGATCATTGTCAAATCTTTAAGTAGGACCAGTTTTGTATTGCATACTGTCCAACAGCAGTTACTTCTTTTTTAAAACTCTAATTGCTCTATTTAAATAAACGGAATCCTCTTCTACAGTAAATATAACACAGAACTCCTATAGGCAAGATTACTGGAAGCCACACTCCAGCAGTAAATTCAGCATAGCAGTATGTTCTTGTACTGTTTGCACCTGTTTATAACTTTTCAGACAGTATATTTTCTTACATAAGTGCCAATATGTTATCTGGTAAACACAAGCTTAGGGAGGGTTTAGAGTCTTTCATTTTGATCAACCCTTCTCTTTGATCTACTAGCTTGTCTAAGTGATGACTGTTTTCATTGGGTAATAGTTGTGATCTATAATTCCATTTAACATAGTAATGATTATATTGATCTTGGGCGGACCATTATCAAGAGATGCAGTGTTTGTAGACCATAAATATTGGGCCCCTCGTTGATATCGGGTAAGATAACATAGGGTTTGTAGCTTGTCACAGTCAGATAGTGACTTTGCATTACTCCTTTTAGACTATGTATGATATCTCACAGCACAGTTGGTTTGTGAATATATATGTTTCTCATCAGTTGTCTTTTAAGAAGCAGGAGATACAAATACAATTAGATAACCACAGACTGGTTATAAATAAAATACATGCAGCATTGTTATCAAGACACAGTGCCCTACATTTTCTCAGCTGAAATGGCCAATATTGACTATTTGGGTCGACCATTGTTTTAACATAATACGCAAAAAAAATTTGTAGTGGCCAACTGTAGACTTCTGTCGCCAAAACAGTGTCACATATGATCAATTGGCCACATTGTGGCCTATGTTATTCCTAAGTGATCGGCCATATTAAAGACAATGTATTACCTACATTTCTTTTACTGATAAGAGGCAGATACTGAAATACATTTTTTTTTCTAATCTGTTTCTATTTTCAGTTTCATTTTTTTTGATAGGCGATAAATTTTGATGGCCCCCTTTAAAAAATTTTAATGCTGTGGACAGGTAAAGATTTGCACCAAAGCTTACACCGATTCCACCTATTGTAGTTAATAAATAGCAACTATGGCGCCCCACAGACCAGCGTTATCACATGCATATTGTTGTGTCCATATTGCACATGCAAATCCCTGCCTGACTGCAAGTCTGATGACCAGAACTGACAAATGCCAGGCCAAGCTTGGCAGTCTGCAAAAATGCCTTAATAATATGCCTCTGTGCAACTCATTTCTTACACTTTTCATATTTGATGAGTGATTAGAAAAGTTGTACATTTTATCACCAAAATGGTGCAGGTCCATTTGCAAATTTAAATGCACCAAAAACGGTCATTTGGTCCTAGTTATAAAATCTGTAGCCGAAAAGCAGAGGTGTTTCCCTGGGCAACCAATCAAATAATTACTTTCTTTGGTGGGTGCTAGGAAATTACTCTTGCTATAGACACCATCCACTGTGGTATATTGAAATAATATGCAATGTAGAGAATTTAGACTAAAGCACCAAATTAAATTCCAATAGTCATTGTTCTAGAACATATTCATTTCTTCCTTGATGAAATGTACTTAATAATTCTAAGAAGGGAATTACTCCACTACAGGGCTTACATGGACAGCATGTTCGTGAAACACGGGACGTGTGTATAAGGCCTAACAGTTGAAACGTTCTAGCAGTAGCTGGAATTGTTTAATCCTGATTGTTTAATCCTGATTGTGGTCAGTAGCACCTGCAGCATCTAGGCAGTTAGGCTGCATTAACATGTCTGTGATATACGGTCCGTATGTCAGCTGTATATCAAAGAATGAACTCTTCACCTCTTACGGGACTCCTTGCATCATTATTTATTATGGTTCAGAGAACTCCGGAAGAGTTGAGGCACTACGCTGAACTTACACAGTCAAGTAAAAAATGAAAACCCTTTTTGCCAAGTACTGCCATCCAGTGAAGCAGTTAAAAAAATCTGTTTAGTTGTTACGGGCAACATCTTGCCCCTTATCCAACACTTTCAGAAATAAGGCCTAATAATCTGCTTTCGACAATTATCATTTCTGGAGGAAGTGGCCACACAAATGAGCGAGTAAACATCTACCTGACTCATTTCTTATATTTTAGTCCTGCAAATATTTGAGGGATAAAGTCTGCAACAAAAACATTTGGTTGTCAAATAAGTTTGTAGGAGTAACAAAAAGCATTCATGTTTAGTCTGAGAGGTACACAAAGTTCCTATTACTTAACCAGGCTAAAAGAAAGCATCTATGTCTGGAAGGAGAACTCAAAGGAAGCACTGATGGGAAGCTCTGTTACAGTTCTAGACACAGTGTGTAGCCAGTAACTGCTAAGAAATTCTGCATCTCAGCGCCTTGTAGTCTGAAATGAAGGCTTGATTGACTTACCACTTGCCGGCTCATCGCAGGATGTTGTTCTTATTAAATATACTCTAAACATTTTTATACTATCACATAGTAACTATGCCTCTGTGATTAAATCCCTACAGCTGCCAAGTCTTTGGAATTAAAAAGATACGTCTAAACGTGGTGCGGTGTGCTTACCAATGCCGAAGGGAGGCAGCCATTTTATATCAAGGACCGTTCAGTATTAGGCTATACTCACACATAGGGGGAAGATTTATAATACATGGTGTAAAGTGAAACTGGCTCAGTTGCCCCTAGCAACCAATCAGATTCCATTTTTCATTCTTCACAGACTCTTTGGAAAATGAAAGTTGGAATCTAATTGGTTGCTAGGGGCAACTGAGCCAGTTTCACTTTACACCATGTTTGATAAATCTCCCCCATAGTGTCCCTGTCAGTATTTTGGTCAGATTGTGTCTACCAAAACCAGGAATGATTTCACAACACAGAATAGGTACTAAAATTTTTCTCTGTTGGTTCCATTCCTGGTTTTGGATAAAAATACTGATCACAACACTGACCGAAATACTGACCAAAATACTATGTGTGACCATAGCCTTAGGTAAAACAGTCACATGCTTACACAATACAAAAGTTTCAAAGAAGCGTAAAAGAGGTTTTTTTTTTTTTTAATTATGTGGCCGGGGATGCAGGCGTTTTTTTTATATACTTACACCCCCTGACACTGCTGGCAGCACCCTGCCTCTGCTGGTGTCCTCTTTTTCACTAGATCCGCTGACGTGCTGTGTGGACAGGAAATACCCTCTCAGCAGCTGATCTCTATGCTGTCAGTTCTTATCAGCTGCTGAGCAGTCATTTTCTGTCCATGTGGAACGTCAGTAAAACTAGTAGTAAACTAAACACTAATGGGAATTGAGCAAACAGTGCACCCCCACAAGCTGTGCTCTTTCTGTAACTCCTAAGTTCTGTAACTCCTAAGTTAGGCCTCTTTTACACGACAGTAATTGCTAAGCATTTTGCATTAGTGTTTCTAAGCCAAAGCTAGTAGTGGAACATAAACAGGGAAAAACGATAATGGAAGAATTTGCACCTTTTTCTTTGTTTTGGACCCACTCCTAACTTTGGCAAAAAAATATTGATGTAAAATAGTAGCGTGTGAAAGTGGCCTCAAAGTGTTTTCTGGAAACTGTCAGCACCTTTTCATTACACAAATGTGTTTGATAGACACAAATAGAAAGCAGCTATCTGTGGAAAAGTGGATGTGCTGTTTCAAATTTCCAGGTATTTGCCAGGTGCATTCATTGGCGATGCCAAGAAATTATTTTATGTCAAACAGCGAATCAATAGAAGATCAACTCAGATCACAATGAAAGGCAAAAGCCTAGTCTAGAATAAAGGCAGAGATACATTGGGGGAGATTTATCAAACTGGTGTAACGTAGAATTGTCTTAGTTGCCCATGGCAAGCATGCAAGATTCCACCTTTCATTTTTCCAAAGTCTGAGAGGAATGACATGTGGAATCTGATTGGTTTCTAGTTTCTGATTGGTTTGATAAATCTCCCCCATTGTTGTTGTTTTTACTTAGTTGTCAGGAACAAGAGATGGACAGCTTTAGCTGCTGTACAATTTCAATGGGAAATTCTATTTTAATCAAACCATTGTAGTATTTCACACAGTAAAGATAAATATTATAGCCACCTCTGCAAAGTGTTAAAAACTTTATACTTTCAATAACTGGCACCTAAACATTCATTTGGTCGACAGTTATCTCTCCTGTCCTTCCTATGCACACGAACATTGAGGCACGGCTGCTGCCCTATAATAAATATTGCCAAACTTGTAGTCACTGGCAAGTACGGCTGGCTCTCCAAGGTGTATAGCGGCCTCTCAACTCTCCACAAACCGATAAAGTCAGTAGAGAGAAGTTTCGGGCATGTTGTTTTTACATCATCCTACTCTTTTGTTCTTGGATGCATAAGCTGGAGCTAGAGTAGTCTGGCTGCGGCTTATCAAAAGAGATACTCATCAGTCAACAGTTATTGAAAAAATACCATTAGGGATTTAAGAAAAATAGTTTTTTCAGCATGACAGCATTCAGATGGACCCTAAAACTGGTTTATCCAGTGGCATTCTCTCCATAAATGGAGGAATAAACTGAATTTGTATGGTTTCACTACCACAGTAATTGGCTAGATTTTTGGAAGTTGCAGTACTTTCTAAATGTGTCAACAAACATCCTGGCCTTGTATTGGTTTCATTTACACATATTTCAGGTTTGTTAGTTCAGAAACCCAGCTACAGCCTATACTATGGGTAGCATATGAATGTCTTACTAAATATTTTGTGTGATATATTACTGTAATTAATTCTAATTACTTTGAACAATTCCTTTCCCAATAGCTAAAATTGTGATATCCCTTTAAATTCCTTTAAATTGCATTGCAGCTTTCTTATTTCTCCCTATGTATAGTTTTCTTCCATATAACACTACAGCATGTACTGGGGCAATGTTGGCTCCCAGTTATGGAGGTTACACAGTAACTTTAGAATCTGCTTGGAGGAAGCTGCTGTTTTTATTTTGAGACATTTTCATTTTGAAGCTTAAGCAAAATAAGGCTCGCTTGTTTTACCAGTCGAAGTGCAGAAGTGATATGACTCATGCGTCTCAGTGAAGATCAATCTGCCAAACATTAATACTGGCCAAAGCCTCTGCATGCTTCTATATTCAAACATTACACGATAATTAGAGCTATTCCAGTTGTATAAAACATGCCTAAATGAATGTTTTGACAGGGAAGATGTGTAATTTCCTTTGTTGCATTCCCTTTGCTGAGTGAGGATGTGCATTATCACTTAAGCACCCACACATATCCTGGTCTGGATTCCCACATACAGTGCCAAATGGATTAATATCTTTTTATTAATAACTTTATATAAATTTTAAATCACAGTGTAGATATTGTAGTCATTAGCAGGACAGCCGCCAAATGGATGAGATAGCGGATGGAGCGACAAACTGCACCTGATGAGCAGGTTAATAAAGGTTGACTCTTGCCGATAATGGGGTAACCCACACAAATAGTTGTTGAATCATTCTACTGTCCTTTTGCTTTTCTTGTTCATTGGCCGTACATCCCCAGTATATAGAGAGATTTGTGGCCAACAGATAAGGATTCATTCAACCTGGTAAAACTATACAATCAGCTGACAAACCAGTGCTTGCTCATTTGTTAGCTGAACTTTGGGCCTATTAGACTGGACAATATTCACTTCTTATGCTACGTTTACACCGAACGATTATCGGGCGAATTTTCGCGATAACGATCGAATTCGAACGACAATCGTACGTGTAAACGCGGCGAACGATCGATAAATCGTTCATTTTGATCTTTTAACATGTTCGTCGTTCGCAAAAAAATTTGCCGATCGTTCCGTGTAAACAGTCTTTTACTGATTTTACCTATGTGTGAGATAGGCTTAAGCGATCGCAAAACGATTGCAAAACGAATTTTCTGTACGATATATCGTTTCATCTAAACGCTGATCGTTAAAAAAAAAAATCGTTACTTCGAAATCGTTAATCGTACGATCGGGCGAATTATCGCTCCGTGTAAACTTAGCATTAGGGTCCATTTACACAGAAAGATTATCTGACAGATTATCTGCCAAAGATTTGAAGCCAAATCCAGGAAAAGACTATACACAGAGATCAGGTCATAAAGGAAAGCCTGAGATTTCTCCTCTTTTCAAATCCATTCCTGGCTTTGGCTTCAAATTTGGCAGATAATCTGTCAGATAATCTTTCTGTGTAAATGGACCCTTAGTTCCTAATATTTCTGGGTAATAGAGCTATTTGCAGAGAATACATTTATCAGCAATCATACAGATCACATAATAGATGCATTTCAATGTTTAGCATTTTAAGGGTGGGTTTACACTACGGAATTCTCGCGGATAAACTCTGCGGAATTCCGCAGTATGTCCGCGCGCACGGCCGTGCGCCTTTTTGCTGGCTCCATAGACACCATTCTATGGGCCAGCGTATTCCGCTATCCGCCGAAAGAAGTGACATGTCACTTCTTTCGACGGATAGCGGAATACGCCGGCCCATTGAATGGTGTTTATGGAGCCGGTGGAAAGGAGCGCAGCCATGCGCGCGGACAGCAAACGGAATTCCGCGCAGTTTATCCGCGAGAATTCCGTAGTGTGAACCCAACCTTTAGGGTGGAAAATCCTAGCAATGTAGGGCTGTAATATTTTAAGATGGAAAAAAGGATAGCAAAACATACAGCAGCTACACCTATAATTGTTTTATACAATAAATTCCTTCCAGTTCATTGCCAATCTACTTTTGTGTCCACAGTGTAAAGGGAGCAGATGCTGGCAATGGAATTCGGGTTTTTGTACCAGACATTGGGATGTTTATTGCTAGTTTGGCCACTTGGCTGTTTTGCAAGAAACTTGTCCAAACACCGGTGACTGAGGAAGATGCACAGTACAACACAGAGTTTGTAAATGAAGAAATGGTGAGTGGAAATTTGTTCTACCTCTAAGAATAATTCTATGCATGTTTGTTGCCATAGCAGTTCTTTATTTACTATGCATATTTAAAGGGGTTTTCTCACCCCCATCACTTGTTCTTAGCATACAAGATGTGTATGTCATTGGTGGGGGTTCTAGTACAGCACTTGTCTAGCTTCATCCATTCTGTAGAGTTGAAATGGACAGCAGTGCACAGGTGGGGTCCCAGCGGTCAGCCACTCCTGATGTATCCTGTGGATAGATGATGAGTGTTGCTGGAGGGAAAAACACCTATTTAAAATGTTTAACATATCCTAGCAGTGCTTTGTATGCCATATAAAGGATTGTAGAAATAGAGTTGCCACCTGTACACTGCTCATGTGCCGTGCCAGCCACAGTATGTCAGCCACAGGATATCAGAATGTTACTAGTGGTATCTAAAATCCATGTATTCCAAAATGAAATGCCCTGTAAGTGTAGTTTCCAGCCTCCCCCACAGCCACAATAAATAGTCCCAGGCACATATCTTGGCCCCATTAAAGGGGTTATCCAGCAAAAATCTTTTTCTTTCAAATCAACTGGTGTCGAAATTTATATAGATTTGTAATTTACTTCTATTAGGAAACGTTTTATTTTCAGTCTGAGACAGTGCTCTCTGCTGACATCTCTGGCCAAGACAGGAACTGTTCAGAGTAGGACAGGTTTTCTATAGGGATTTTCGCTGGATAACCCCTTTAAGCCCCTGACCAATTCGGGACCACTGCCCACATACAGTATAATATGTTGTTTTTTTTGCTACCAGAGGCCCAACAGGAGCAGTGACTCTTACAGACCTCATGTCCTATGCAGCACTGCTTTCTAATCAGCAGAAAGGCAGAACTTGTCAATGGGTATTGTTTACTGCAGCATTAATAGAAAGTTACCATTGACGTGATAATGAAAGATAACCTTCATAATGACATTGGTATTTCTCTGCACATTTGTAGAAATAGTTTTCTATATGAAGGACTGTGCACACTGTGCACATAAATCATCTGGTATTGAAGAGATGACTGCTTTATTTTCACTTGCAGCTGTGAAATGAACTTTCTCCACCTCTATATCTTAAGACCTGCATTGCACTCATGGGCCTGGGATACTTTCCAGCTCAATTCACCTGCTTTACATTTCAAAATCCTAATAAAAGTGCCTGGAGGGAAGTTAGCTCCAAGTATGCAACCAATAGGGTGGTAATGACTTGGATAGAAGCCTGATATCTGGCAGAATGTCTCACTTCATGAAATACTGCATATTAAAAGTCTGCTTCAGTGTAACACATAATTATCTCTACTGATTCTTTGAAACCCATTTAGTCCCAATGCATATGTTATACAGTAAAGTACTGATTCCTTATTCATTATTGCTTCTATATTTCTGTTGAGTCTGTTTGTACAATGCACTGTATCTACTTCAATAGCTACAATTATATTTGTGTTAAAAAAGATAATGAAGTCGGTTTTGTATGAAAACTGTAGAATAATCCTTCATATACTACTTTTTCTTTGTGATTCTGCAATACAAATTCAGTTATGAGATGGGTGCCCTATTCAGAATGCTCATCTCTTGGCCAGAGTGGAGAATGGCTACAAAGAGCATCTCTTTAAAGTACTTGTCCGGTCCTGTATTACTCAGACAACCTATTGATTTGAATGGGCACCATGTATTAACACATTTCTCCAGTGATGGCACTGCAAGGAAATTGGACACTTATGGTCAATAAATGAGCAGGGTTTTTATAATGTACTTTTGTACTGTATAATCAGCTTCTAGGACGGACCGGCAAACTATATTTTTTATAAGAAAAGGACACCCACCTAGAAATAACTGATGGGTAGTGGGGACTAAAAGTTGCTTGGTGTTTGTCCTTTTCCTAGACAAAATGTATTTAAATTGTCATAGACTTATAACGTCTCTTTTTCTCTTTGGGGGACAGCCACCTACAGTAGCAACAGCTAATAGTGGGGCAACACTCACTTGGCAGGAGTCTTGTGAATTGGAGACAGTAACTGTAGTACTGACCATTATGTGTTTGTAGGGACATGCACTTCAAGTTAGTTGATGAAGTTCTATCCTAGACCAAAGTCATCATTTTTACATCATGTGCATATTAGAGATGAGCGAACCTTGAGCATGCTCGAGTCGATCCGAACCCGAACTTTCGGCATTTGATTAGCGGTGGCTGCTAAAGTTGGATAAAGCCCTAAGGCTATGTGGAAAACATGGATATAGTCATTGGCCGTATCCATGTTTTCCAGACAACCTTAGAGCTTTATCTAAGTTCTGCAGCCCCAGCTAATCAAATACCGAACGTTCGGGTTCGGATCGACTCGAACCCAAACCCAGTTCGCTCATCTCTAGTGCATATGTATTCAATACACAAATCAGTGTTAAATATCATGAAATAGAACACAAATTATGGCCCAGATTTATAAAAGTGTGTAAAATAAAATGTGATGTAAATGTTCTATAGCAACCAGCTCAGCTTACAGTTATAGAAAAATGAAAGCTGAGCTGTGATTGATTGTTTATACAGTTTATACCACTTTCTACTCTACACACTTTGATAAATCTGTTCCAATGTGTTTTAGATCTGCATTTGGTGGTGAAATTAACATTTTAAGGATAATGCTAGAGCTGCATGGAAATTCCAGGTGATACACAACTAAAAATTCCTTGTCACAATGTCTGGTTCCATGACTCAGCCACTCATTCTAGTGAATCAGGTCACTTTGCGACTTCACAAGTGACCGTGCAGTCAAAAAATTTTCATCCTGGGTGACCTTTTTGTGATTGGGGGTAGCAGCCGCAGCCTCTTGTGGGTTGCAATGTTAGGCTATGTTCACACTATGTATGAGACCGGCCGTTCCATAACCTGGCCAGGTCACGGAACGGCCGGTCTCTGAAAAGATCATCCCGGCCGGTACTGCAGTACCAACCGGATGATCTTTAGCACCGCTAAGTTCAGATGGGAGCGCATCAGTGCGTGCCGGCATCAGAACTTCCCACAGCACACAATGTAGCGCGCAGCTGGAGACGCTTGCTCCACTGTGTGCACTGACAGGGTTGTCTGCGGCCGTTAATCAATGAATAGCGGCAACAGAAAACTGACATGTCAGTTTTTTACGCCACCGCTAGGGATCCCGGCCTGAGTGTATACTTTGGGGGGCATTTATTAAGTCCGGCGTTTTTTACGCCGGACTTATAAATGCCCCCGCAGCTCCGGCGCTACGGGGATTTATGTAGAGGCGGACTGCGCACCGCCGAAAACCTACGCCAGCTGAGGACTGGAGTAGGTTTTCGGCGTACATTTGGGCGGAACGGATGGTAAATCGCGCGGACTCTGAGTCCGCGCCCTCCGTTCCGCCCACTACACGCCCCCTTTTTGCCCCCCTGGCGTACTTGGCGGAAAGTGCCGATTTGCCAATATTTTATTCGCAGATCGGCAATTTGCGTATAAAAAAATACGCAAATCAGCACTTTCTGCCGAAAATCATCCGTTCGCCGGATGATACATGTGGCCCTATGTGTATACAATCCGGCCGGGGCTCCTTCAGAAGGTAGCACTATGTAAGTTCTGTGGGAATCACGGCCGTTGTTACAATACAACTTACACTGTGCAAACATAGCCTTACCCAATTCATTTATATGTGTGGTTTAGTTGTGTGACCAGACAGCACAGCACAGTGGTTCCTGGTAGCATGTAGCTCTAACCTAAATAGATTATTATATTCTCTATGCTGAATTGTACTGTACTCTATACTCTATCTCTATATTATATTCTCTATATAAAACACTGATCAATACATAATATCAGAGAAAAGAAACCTCAAAGCATCAGCTTAAAAAAGAGATATCTAAGCCAGAAAATAATAAACATAAAAATTAAACATAATACAAGAGGAAAGGTTTGCGAAAGAAAAATTCCCCCTAATGAGTACCAATCAATGATATAGGAGATTGTACTTTGTAAATTCCTCCTCTTATATAGACATACATTATTTGTCCGAAGTCTTTCTAATAACCACAACCCAGTTGCCTTCACTTACATTAACCACAATGCAGTGAAGTACAGGTAGTGCGGCACAGTGAATGTGTGCTACAACACACAGCCGCCATGTAGCCCTAGCCTAAAGGTGAATAAAGTGTAGCTAATCTGGTAAGGATCACCTGCATACTTCCCCTATGTGTAGGCTACATTTCTAATTATATATCACAGAGTAGCTCATTCATTCGGATAATTGGAGAGGAAGAGGAAAGGTATGAAACATGAAATAAAAGTTTGCTAAGTCTGAACCTACTCAGTATGCTAAGGCTTATGAGCGGATATGAAGCAATTTCTGATGGTTGCAAAGCTTATATTTTCAGACCTGTGAACATTTATTCAAACATAGATGGTAGAAATGTATGAATTTACGTATTATATGCTTGTGGCTTGGCTTACTGATAATCATTACATATACTCTCGTACTATATACTCTAGAATGATGTATGTATATGCACCATTTAAATTGTTATGGAGAGGAAGGAAAGAAGCTAGCTGTGATGAATATAGATTACTGATCCAGATTTGTTATAGGTGAATTTGTCTCTTCCCTAGCAGGTTATACACCATGATTTTGCCGGACAATATTTGTTTTTTGCTAAATTTTACAAAAGTCTGACATACCTGATTTGACCCATCCTAAACCCTATAAGAAGGTGTTTTTCCTAACTTTAAATGGGTAATTTCTTTCACAAAATACAACATACATTCCCATAGGCTTCTCAACTGGACATAAGAAGATTCATGTTAGAAATCCAAATCTCTCTGAAACCCCCAATGTGTTATGGCTGCCTTCTTATTTTTTGTTAGAAAATAATAATGCACAATACTGAACCAAAGTAAGGCTGGGTTCACACACTGTTTATTTCAGGCAGTATTGTGGTCCTCATATTGAACCAAAACCAGGAGTGGATTGAAAACACAGGCTCTGTTCACACAATGTTAACATTGAGTGGATGGCCGCCATTTAATGGAAAATATTTGCAGTTGTTGTATTGAAATAATGGCAGTTCTTTACAGTTATATGGCGGCCATCCACTCAATTTCACCATTGTGTGAACAGATCCTTTCTGTGTTTTCAATCCACTCCTGGTTGAGGTTGCAATATGAGGACCACAATACTGCCTGAAATAAACTGTGTGTGAACCCAGCCTAACACTATGTAAAGGTGACCTTATAGTACAAATCCTAAATCGTGGTATGCAGCTAGTACCAGGCACCACCTGACAGCACTCTGGATTGTCTTTGGCTAGATTCTTTATGGAAAAGTGATGGCATTTCCCTGCTTTGGTGTTTATACATATCTGATGAGACAGTTAAAAGCTGAATGTCAACAAAATTTCACAGTGATGACTAATAAGAGTTTCTGGCCCCATTCTAGTAGCAGTAACAGCTGCGGTGCAGGCACCAGTGTTTTCCTGCCTGGGATGTATCGCTGTCTTGACATTTGCTTTGCTATACCATGCAGTCTGGAGCGCACGTGTACAAGTATTTCTGCAGACCCTTCATTTTTATGTGTGAGCTGTTTATAATTGCACTATATTATCTTTTTATGTTGTATTTCGTATGTTGCTTTGCAGACCTATTTTCAGTGGTGAGTTATTGCTCTTTAAAATAAAAAAAAACTACTATTGCAACATTACAATAAAAACAGATTAAAATGTATTCTTGCAGCTCTCTTTTGCAAACAAAGGATGCGCGTTTTCATGCTGTATGCCGTCTCGTGAACATCCATAGGGTGCTGTATTATGAAAATACTCCCGCTTAGACGCAATGCTTTTAGGGAAGAGTAGCTATTTTATACGGCTTCCAATGGAACATGGTTTGATTATTTTTCCCTATGCCTCCTATGAAATTAGAGGCCTAGGGAAGTAGAGTGGGTCCCCATAAACTTCTCGAAAGCTGTATGAAGCCATAATATAGTGGTGTGCAATAGTCATTATTCTCATATACAGCTTCAATGGAAAACTATAAGCGCTACTATACTGTATGTTAGTACAGTCAACCTTCTGGGAAACTGCACAGAAGAAAACTGTTGCTTTTGTATTGCAATTCTCTTCATTGATGATGTTAATTGATGATTTCATACTCTTCAATTCAGGCGGAGGTGGAGAAAATGGAGATGGATGATGCATTAATATATGAAGAAGACTTTGATGAAAACGATGGGGTTGAAGAAGCAGTAGAAAGTACAAAGTTAAAAATTCTCCGCAAGGTTGCCTCAATTGCCTCAAAACTTAAAGAATTTATTGGCAACATTATAGCCACTGCTGGAAAAGTAGTTGTTACAATATTACTTGGTATAACAGGTTAGTATTACACAGAATATTTTCTCCTCTTATGATATTAATATACAGATATGTAAGTAAGATGAGAAATGTATCACAGGGCAGTGCAAATCCGATATACGTCCCGCCACATAAAAAAGAAGAGCCACAGGCACTTAAAAAAGTTAAAAACTTTCTTCTCTTGATCATTTTAAGAAATGTCAAACACTATAACCTAAGAAACAATTAACACTGCAACAAAGTAAAGAAAGATTGAGCTTTATTGTACAAGTAAATATAAAATACACATACTGTACATACATCACATTTTAAGAAATTCTCATATAATTCTAAACATATCAATCTTGAACCTCAAGATGTGTTTTATGACATCTTAGGCTTCAGTCACATCACAATCAAGATCATGATATGTTTATATCAGCAGACTCTCAAAATGGGATGTCAAGATATATGTGCATGGATAGAAGCAGGTCTCATTGACTTTGATGGCCTCAATGTAGTCAACTAATAAATACTGGTGATGAGCCCAGCATGGAGCAGTTGATTGCCAGTGGCTGCAGCCCCAAGGTTGCCAGGAAAACATGAATACAGCTATAGGCTATATCCATGTTTACCGTGACTCCCTAGGGCTGCATCCAACTGCTGCAGCCACCGGTAATTTAATGCTTCATGCTTGTATTCTAATGAACCTGAGCATACTGTAGGTTTGCTGATCCATAGTGACTACATATGGGTAATTTTCCACATGTATGGACTTAGGCCCTGATTTATCAAAAGGCATAAAATAGACCCTGGTGTAAACTGCCCATAACAGCTAATCACAGGTCAGCTTTTGTCTCTAGTGAAATGATGGCTAAGCTGTGATTGGTTCCTCTGGGCACTTTATACCAGGGCCTATTTTACACCCTCTGATAAACCACCTGGGCCTCAGACAACACAGCACACCATGCTTTTAAGTCTTTCTAAAAGCATGTATACATTCAGCAACCTGAACAGTTACCTTGGTTTAGACCTTAAGGCTATGTTCACACTATGTAAGTCCCACAGAGTAGTGCTGCAGACTGAGGAAATATCGGCCAGAGTGTATACACATGGTATACACTCCGGCCGTGACTCCTAGCGGCGCCGTAGAAAACTGACATGTCAGTTTTCTGCAGCCGCTATTCAGTGAATAGCGGCCGCAGAGAACCCTGTCAGTGCACACAGTGGAGCGAGCGGCTCCGGCCACACGCTCCATTGTGTGCTGTGGTGAGTTCTGATGCGGGCGCATCACTTAAAGTGTTAATGATAGCCCACTCTTCTGTGGGTGGTGATAGGAGCAGACTCCTGCACCTGAGTAAAATCTCATGACATTTTTACTGTAAATGTATGTCACTTCTGTACAGTAACTATTCTTCCCCGTATAGCTCTTAACGTCTCTATTTTTCTTCTTCCTTCTAGGCATGATGTTGCCTTCATTGACCTCAGCTGTGTATTTCTTTGTATTTTTGGGGTTATGCACATGGTGGTCCTGTTGCCGAGTATTTGATCCGCTGATATTCAGCTGTCTATGTGTATTAATGGCCATATTTAGTGCAGGGCACTTGATTGGACTTTATCTGTACCAATTTCAGTTTTTTCAAGAGATCATTCCACCCGGTGATTTTTATGCCAGGTAGGTAATAAAGATAAATAAAAGAATGAATGAGTTAATTAATTTTCTGTTCTGTTTTTTTGTAATAAAAAAAATTGGCTGAAATTACAGGCATATTTTTAACCATTTTGGCTTTTGGTTCATTTTAGGCCATTTTTTCAATATTGCTGTGGCCATTTTGGGCTTTTTGGGGTCTTATTGTAAAAACTGTAACTAAAAATGTCTTTTATTTTGGACATACTTGAAAACACATTCAAGAATGCAGGCATATTTTGGGTCTTTTAATTTTACAGAGTTAATATTAGGAAATAAGGTCATTATTGGGCTGTCTTTTAAACCATAAACTGGCTGGTCTAAGGTTCCAAAAATGGCCCAAAATACTTTATGAAATAAGGCCTTACGCTTTGTTCACACATTATTTTTTTGCCCATTTTTAGAGTAATAAAAAAAACATACATAATTTTGTATACTTTATATAAATTGCTGATGTTTTTAAGCTAATATTTTACCAATTTTATTATTTTGCCCATTTTTAACCTAAAATTGGAACATGCTAATTAATTAATTTACCAGCCTTTGAAATAATAGCCAATTTTTCCCCGGCAAAATAGCAACTGATTTTTCATTGACAACAATAGAATAAATAAACAAAGTGGAGGGACTGTGGTGAAAATGCTATAATACGTCTTATAGCATGTATTTATTAATATGTACATTAAACACAAACATGAAAAACAGGTTTTATAATTAGATGATTATAGGTAGAGGTATAAGGGGTAAGGGGTAAAGGTACGAGATAGGTTACCCCTGGTTTAACCCTGCCTATTGCTGAAGTGGGACCCCCTGGTTTAGGCGTCCCCAAACAACAGGAGGGACTGACCCTGTGCTAGGGTTGTGTAGGTCTTTCCCGTTACAGATGTCAGTCGTCACTGTGTCTGGTAATACGGTAATATACAAAGTGTGTAGCATATAAAAGGCAGGTGTAGATGTTATTTTGTCGTGGTTCTGATATCCCTTCTTCCGTTTATCCAACGCGTTTCCCTTGTTCTATGGCGACAAGTTCCTCAGGGAGTAGGGAGTGTTGGAGTATCAATGGGATATGCCTTGATACATGCTGGAGCAGTAGCCAGCACACGAGGACGCGCCTCCATCAGGCACCCTCGCACAGAGGGTAGATGTCTCAGCATCTCTGAGACCTCACAGCAGACTCATCACTCTGCAGGAGAAAAACTATCTGTATCAAACTAACTACATCTGTTTACTAACACCATCTGGGAACTGAGATTGCTGGTTACTTATCTACTACAGCTCGTATTAATACTATACAGTTGATCATACTGTAAAGGCAGAAAACAACTAACACACAAGACCAGACACAAATCTGGATAAAGTGACCACAACTTGTCCACCAGACGTATCTCTATACATACAACAGTGATCCCCTACAACAGACCTGGGAGCACCCACAATATTCATCTGTAAAATTCAGTTTTTCCTGGATCAGACTGAGACATGTATCAAGGCATATCCCATTGATACTCCAACACTCTTCCTACTCCCTGAGGAACTTGTCGCCATAGAACAAGGGAAACGCGTTGGGTAAACGGAAGAAGGGATATCAGAACCACGACAAAAAAACATCTACACCTGCCTTTTATATGCTACACACTTTGTATATTACCAGACACAGTGACAACTGACATCTGTGACGGGAAAGACCTACACAACCCTAGCACAGGGTCAGTCCCTCCTGTTGTTTGGGGACGCCTAAACCAGGGGGTCCCACTTCAGCAATAGGCAGGGTTAAACCAGGGGTAACCTATCTCGTACCTTTACCCCTTACCCCTTATACCTCTACCTATAATCATCTAATTATAAAACCTGTTTTTCATGTTTGTGTTTAATGTACATATTAATAAATACATGCTATAAGACGTATTATAGCATTTTCACCACAGTCCCTCCACTTTGTTTATTTATTCTAAAAAAGCCTAGGACTGTGGGAACTCTCTACCTAAGTTTAATCATTAGGTTCCCCGACCCAACTGCTAAGCTCATTGACAACAATAGAACACATTATTAACATTGGTTTTGTAGCTATTAAAGCACAATTTCATCAATATTTTACAACTATAAAACGTGGCCAATTTGACTATATCCTATGAAAATGAAAACTATCTACCTGGGGAGTTTTGTGGCAGTTTTTGTTTCAGCTTTTAATAGATTCAGAAGAAAGAAAAAATATTAGTCTTTCCTTTATGTTTCCAATTTCAGTAGCCAACTCAAAAAAACTAGTTGTTACTATCAATAAATAGCTTAGGGTGCCCTCATTACGTCTTTTTTTATTTATTTATTTTTACATTTTTTAATATTCACTCTCATTCCTAAGATAATTGAGTTTATAATTTGTTTGAGAATTCAGTTAATAGTCAGATGGGTGTGATTATATAGTCAAAGAGTTTTCATGTTTTACACTGAGGGACATGTATGCTTAAAGGGGTTGTCCAGGCTTAAAGGGGTTGTCTCAATTTCAAAATCAATTGGTGTAAAAAAAGTTATATAGATTTGTAATTTACTTCTATTAAAAAATCTCAAGTCTTCCCATATTTATCAGCTGCTGTATGTCATGCAGGAAGTGTTGTTTTATTTTCAGTCTGGCACAGTACTCTCTGCTGACATCTCTGGCCGAGACAGCAACTGTCCAGAGCAGGAGAGGTTTTCTTTGGGGATTCATAGAAAACCGAGACAGAGTTCCTGTCTCGGCCAGAGATGTCAGCAGAGAGCACTGTGTCAGACTGAAAATAAAACATTTCCTGCATGACATACAGCAGCTAATAAGTATAGGAAGACTTGAGATTTAATAGAAGTAATTTACAAATCTATATAACTTTCTGACACCAGTTGATTTAAAGAAAAAAAAATATATTTTTGCTGGACAATCCCTTTAATACAAACCCTATGACTGTATAACCCCACTCATCACTCTAATTATTAAATTTAATGTCATGTCCATCTGACGGTTAACTAAATTGTCCGAGATATAAACTATTAATCAACATATTACGGGAACAGGAGGGCATATCAGGTAACCATAAAAAGCAAATATTTTGGGTTGGCCACAGGTCCTCTTTAAATCTACATCTGTCTATGGTTTGAATCCCTGCTGAAACAAACGCCACAAGTTTCCGTGTGTGAACCTGCCTTTATAGCCTTTTCTGGAATTAGCAGTTTCATGTCTAATTAAAACCGTGTGCCTCCTGCAGCTCGGCAGAGCCCTGCACAGAAGCCGATGGGTTTGCTTAGGAGAAGATGTTAATTAACGTGTGGTTTCGTTTAGTTTTTGCTAAATTGAGTAAGCAGGCTTCATTCATCCTGTGATTTCACTTTCCATCAGCCAGCAGTCATTTTCGAGGCTTATAACTTCCTGGCTGTTGCTGCTGTAATTCTTTGAAGTAGGGATATTAATCACAAGAGAGCCTTTCATACACTAGAATTTTTTGCATGAAATTTTCAAAATGCCAATATGACTGCTTGAAATGTACACACTGTGGCCCTTTAAAACACATACAGCTGACTGCTGGACTACTATTTTATTGATTTACTATAGAGACGGACAGGGCTCACCAGACAATCGATACATAACTCTTTTACAGAAGGCACATTAACTTGCCTTCTGTAGTTTAAACGGGATGTAGCTTCTCTCAAGCAAAAATCCTTGGCGTCTTTCCAAATGAGTGCTGAGCCATGTAGAGGAGCTCATTGCTGTGCCACGGATGTTACTGACCTTATGTGCGCTTTGTAACATTTGCATGAATTTGCAATGGTTGAATGAATTAAGGGTGTCCCCTACTGGGTCTGCTCGAAAAATACAAGGGGCTTCAGAATGTCACAGTTTTGCAAATAGTTGCTTACAATGTATTTGCATTATTTTGTGGCTACCTTAGGCTGATAATATTATTATGGACTGAGGAGGCTTTTACTAAGTTCCTTGATTTTTTGCTGGCTTGACACTATATTTTTCTGTCTTTTTCCATTTCAGTGTGATTCATTTTGAAGTACAGAACAATGTGGTCAACCACACTAAAACAACGTATATGTATTAATCTGTTTTTAATTTTTATAATGTCAGTGGGAAAGGATTGTACGGCACACAGCAACATTAATTTTTACCATTCATTAAAGGGGTACTCCAGAGAAGAAAATCTTAAAAATCAATTGGTATCAGAAAGTTATGTAAATTTTTAATTTACCTCTATTCAAAAATCTCAAATCTTCAAATACTTATCATCTTCTGTATGTCCTGCAGGAAGTGGTGTATTCTTTACAGTCTTACACTGGCTGACTTTCTGCTGTTACGTCTGTCTGTTACAGAAACTGTCCAGAGCAGGAGAGGTTTTCTGTGTGAATTTGCTCCTGCTCTGGAAAGTTCCTGACATGGACAGAGATGTCAGCAGAGAGCACTGTGTCAGACTGGAAAGAATGCAGCGTTTCCTGCAAACATACAGCATCTGATAAGTACTGGAAGACTGAAGATATTTTAAACAAAAGTAAATTAGAAATCTTTATAACTTTTTTTTACTGCCAGTTCATCTATTTATTATTTCCTCCAGAGTACCCATTTAATGTATTTTGTTTTCCTTTTTAATATATATGTTAAACAGA
The DNA here is from genome assembly GCF_027789765.1 of Dendropsophus ebraccatus. NCBI lineage: Eukaryota > Metazoa > Chordata > Amphibia > Anura > Hylidae > Dendropsophus > Dendropsophus ebraccatus. The sequence continues at coordinate 73,921,771 of NC_091455.1, read as the reverse complement.
AATAAAAAATGCTGTGTGAACCCTGTCTTCTGACTATAATGCTGTATCAGGGGGTCTACAGATCATGTTTGGATATACTCCATGGGTATTTCAACATATATTGCAAAGCAATGATAAAAAGGGCCCACAAAGAGCTTCTACCCCTGTGCCATTTGGGCTTATAGTACAATATTCCTATTACTATTAGGGTGAAGCCATACTAGGAGCCATCTTCATGCAGCCAAAATCCAGCCGCCAATTATACGCCCATTATCTAACGTGTTTCAGCGGCATATGGTCAGCTGCTTCTGTGGCTTCTCCCTGATATATTGCTGTTATATTGGACAGCATATTGGGATGCCTGCCTAACAAATTAGGTCAAGGTAACATCTGAAACTGTTACTGTTACTTTAAATAATAAAGCTTAATAGGCATGGTGAAAATAAGCGGGACCTTTTTTTCCATAGAAGTAATGATAATAGTATATTTTCTCTACAGTATTTGGCCAGGTTTACACAGTGTATGATATCAGCCGTTCTGTGACAAGGCCGCTGTGAGTGAAGTTCACTCCGGCTGGTCAAAGCCGCACTAAACATTGTAAGTTTTGTGCGGCGGCTATTCAATGAGTAGCAGCTGCACAAAACTGACATGTCAGTTTTCCATGTGGCCGCTTGGAATCCCGGCCTGATTGTATACAGAGTGTATACACTCCAGCCATTATTCCATAGGACACAATGTTATTTTCATTTTCATTAAATAGTGGCCAGTGTTGCAACGTTACGTGAACTTAGCCTAAATTTATTCTCTCTCTGTTACAGGCTGTTTGGTGTCACTTCAATAGTTCAAACCAACTGTTCATCTACATGGAAATTCATAGCAAATCCAGAAATAAAATGGTACCACTATACCAACCCAGTCATGCTGTTAGTACTGTATTACACATTGGCAACTCTGATCCGTCTTTGGCTGCAAGAACCTGTCGTAAGTGTAACATTTTATTAATTATTTATTTTTATTGATCCCTGGATTGGATGTTCTTGCTCCAAGGAAAACACATTAAAGAAACCACTTAAATACAACTGTATCAAACTCTTAATGGACCTATTTGTTTTCAGACTAATACAGTACAGTAAGTTAGTTAGCATTTTCACTTTGTCATTGATCTCTATTGATCATTGAGTTGTCCTGTCCTTGTACGGTCTAATTCTTATTTCCTGCGCATTTCAGGGTTTTATCCAGAGCTTAATCCTTGAACAAAGTAAATGGCTTCTCGCAGTTAGTTGTGAGCGAATTCTTATTTATTTTAGAAATTAATTAAGTAACACATTAAAGACTAAAAAAAAATTAGGTGGAACTGAGAAAAAATGGTGGTAGGTCTCATGTACCCTGCCTTCGGTTGTGTATAGAGGCTTAAATTATACATCTAAATAGGGTACAGAGGTATAAGGAAGCAGATGGATAAAACCAGCTGTTCTGCTCAGTACTAAAGGAGCTGCATAGGCTACATGAACTGCCATACAGGCTCCACGCCAGTATGCCATAAAGTAAACTAAAATCTTTATAAATGGGATGTTTGGTAATGGAGGAGAATAGAGCGGTACAATAAAAGCTCTCTTGACACTGGCAGTACTGGCCTCCATTGGGCCTCCAAAGAATCATCAAGAATACCAGGGCTCCAAGAGAAACCATACAGACAGAGTGGTATTCATCATGAATTGGCCCTAGGATGTTAGTGTGAACATAGCCTTAATAAAATAAATGTATTTTGCTTGTTTCATTATTAAGAACTGCATGTAACGTTATACTTTTTATATATTGTGAAAACTTTTTTTTCATTAATTAGTAGCATTGTTTAATGATAGGGAACTATCTGTATACAATTGACTTACATACTTTTGTAGGTGGTCTATGAAGAAAATAAAGAGATGGAAGAAGTTGAGGGGGAAGAAGATTGCAGCCCACCTCCACTCACAGCCGAAAGAAGACGAAGCCTGTGGTATGCCACTCACTATCCTACAGACGAGAGAAAGGTAGGCCTGTTTCAATAAAATGAAATAACAAAATGTAATAATAAAAGAAAAAAACACTGAAAATTAGAATTTAGCCCTGGTTCATATTTCAGTATAACACTGTACAGACTCATTACTGTGCATTGTTAGGCTGTGTTCACATGTCGTGAGAGACCAGCCGTTCCATGACTCTGCATGATGATCTTTCCGGCCGCAGTGTTCTGATGCAGGCGCATCAATGCGCACTCGCAATTCACTGAATTGTGGCCGCAGAAAACTGACATGTCAGTTCTTTGCGGTGCCGCATGGGATCCCGGCTGGAGCATATACTATGTGTATACGCTCCGGCCGGGATCCCATAGAAGAACAGGCTGTGTTTCACACCCCAAAACACAGAAAAATGCAACAACTCACCGTAACAGCAAGATACAGACCCACCATAGACATGAAAATAATTAAAAGCAGCCCCCCCAACTGCCCAAAAAATTCCCACAAAAATAATGAGTCTCTTGGTTACTATTTGCAAACAGCGTAAACTGCCTCACCACTATAAGGTGGACTCATATCGAGGCAGACCCTACACTATGGCCTCTCCATGGCGTATAATACGCCTATGCTCTGGGCATGCAAGATCCGTCTAATACCTGCAAAAATAATTGCACCACCTGGGTGAGACAGGTGGAGTGCACAACCAAATAGAGGCAGCCACTCCCCCAACTGGAACACAGAAAAAAAAGAAAAAAATTGGCCAGCTCTCCTAGAACACTGTTCACACTAGGCAGGAGCACGTTGCCATGGCTGAAATTGCGAAGACACAAAAACACAGAAAAATGCAACAGCTCACCGCAACAGCAAGATACAGACCCACCATATACATGAAAATAATTAAAAGCAGCCCCCCCAACTGCCCAAAAAATTCCCACAAAAATAATGAGTCTCTTGGTTACTATTTGCAAACAGCGTAAACTGCCTCACCACGATAAGGTGGACTCATATCGAGGCAGACCCTACACTGTATGTACACTATGGCCTCTCCATGGCGTATAACACGCCTATGCTCTGGGCATGCAAAATCCGTCTAATACCTGCAAAAATAATTGCACCACCTGGGTGAGACAGGTGGAGTGCACGACCAAATAGAGGCAGCCACTCCCCCAACTGGAACACAGAAAAAAAAGGAAAAAAATTGGTCAGCTCTCCTAGAACACTGTTCACACTAGGCAGGAGCACGTTGCCATGGCTGAAATTGCAAACACACAAAAACACAGAAAAATGCAACAGCTCACCGCAACAGCAAGATACAGACCCACCATAGACATGAAAATAATTAAAAGCAGCCCCCCAACTGCTCAAAAAATTCCCACAAAAATACGGTTCCACACCGTACAAAGTAGGGTGGACATTGACTTAGACTGTCTTAGACTTGTAAACAATGCTTATCCTTGTGTAAGGGTTTAGTCCCTAGCCATCTGTATGGACACAACTAAAAACATTAGATATACTGTATGGAAGTTTCATATTAGAGAGCAAAGACAGCTATTGTAGACACTCATCATCATTCTCTTTGACTTTAAAAAACAAGCAAATGTAAGGATAGTCCTGAAAATATGATTACTTAAATGATCACCGCCATTTCAACAAACTTCATAAATCAATTATAGGATTTTCTATTTGCATATAAGCAAATATAAAAATGCTTTCCTCTCCTCTTCTGAGGCTAATTTCTTTGTTAACTCTGCAACTCATCCGTCACCGTTAAAGAAAATAACTTAGATTTGCCCTAAGAGGAAAAACAGAGGGATCTCATTACATGTTCTCTGTAGACATCTATGGAGAGGAAAAGGGAGAGAAATGAAGGTGGAGAGAAAGACAGAAATAGACTGCAGGAGTGTCTAATTACACACAAGGTTTGAGATAAGGGGAACGGGGTAATCTTAACAACTTAGGCTGCAGTACCACCCTGCACCACCAGATGTCACCTTATCAATAAAACAACCCACACTATATTTTATACAAACAAACACTGGGCTTAGTTCATAAAAAATATAAATGATATTTATTATATATACGTTGGTACCAAATACATATTACATTTCATTGAAGTAAAATTAAAAAAATGACCACAATTATTAAAAAAATTTTTGATATAAAACCGGTGTCAGCAGGTATACATAATCATAGAAAGTGCAATTTATAATAGTATCTTATGTCCTAACTTCTATCTTAATATGTTGCACAGGGATATATATATCTCTATCAGGGAGCTAAGAGGTCTCTCTCTAATATCCCATATGCTTACATTCAATCTTGAAGGGATCTAAAACCAGCATACTATTAACATCTAATTCTATTGCACTCACCCATGCTGCCAGAACACCAGAAAGAGCCGTCCCTACGTACGTTTCGTTTCTTCCTTAGGGAACTGCCCCTTTCTGTTCCCTACCCCCCTATATATGTCTGTATCCCAATTAACTCACCCGCATTTCCGGGACCACGGCGCGCCGAGTCGGAAGAGGAGGTCGCGTCACATCCGGGCAGGCAGCTCACTCCTAGTGCGCATGACCGCAACATGACGTCACGGGCATGCGCACATCGGATCTTGCAGGAGTGTCTAGTAGACATTAGATTTCACCACAGTGCTTGAGATTTACAGCTTACACTGCTCAGTTCTACGCTATAATGTCCTCAATGCATCTGCTGCTTCTAGGAATGTGCAGAAGGAACCCCTCTTAGTTGAGTGTGTAGTGTATGGGGGACATCATAGTGATTAACTCTGGGACAACTGAAAATTAGAGATACTTACACAGCTAAAATCTGGTAAAAAATGCATATACGAGTTGTATTATAGCTAAACATTCTGCAATTTTATGTAAAATATTCAGATTTTAAACCAAATTTGTGGAAATTATTTGTATTTGGAAAAAATTAGTTACAAATAACATAAGACATATAGGAAAAAATGAATTATGATCACACTGTGCCGAGTACTTGTGTATTTGTAACTTTGCAGTTGTTGCTTTTGTGTATGAATCATTCATTGGTTAAGCCTATAAGAGAGTGCAGTTTGCTTGTCAACTGTGTCACACAAATATGTTTGACTAAGACCTTTATGGAGCCACATGGATTGTACTCCAGAGGTGTAGACACTTTGTGCACCACTGTATGGTACCAGGTTACCAAGGTGTTCTCTGTAATATGGAATGAGATAAAGCATGCCGCAACTTACTTTCCATCAGAATCTGTCAGGACTAGTGATGAGCAAATATGTTCGTAAATGTTCGTATGTTAGTACGAGCATTCTTGAATTTTTCGTGTTTGCTGATCGTGAACATTTTGTTCGATGATCAGAATGGTTATAATGATTATTTTCGAACATGCGAAATTTTTTCTCGCGATGTACGCATCTGTGTAATTTACGGTTTGCAGCTGATAATCTGTATGCATGTGCGCAGACGCTTCTACTGTACTTTTGTTATTTGTTCGTGAATGTTCGGCGAACATGAACTGATCCGATCGTGATAATTTTTTTTAATGTTTATGTTGAGGATCCGAACCGAACATTGGGAAGTTCGTTCATCACTAGTCAGGACACAACTGTACATCTCTATCAGAAATTAGACCCATACTAAAGAGATGTATACATCTCTATATGTGCTGTATATGGCTTTGTACATGTAAAAATCATAATATGGCCATACACGTGAGATTTTACAGAAAGATTTTTTTTTTTTAAATCACTTACTTTCCAATAGTTTTTATTAAAATGTGCTTCAAAATTGTACCACTTTATTATGGTTTTTAACTACAGAAAATCATGTGTGACGTATCTCTGGCATTTTATATTCCATTAAATGATTCTCAGTTTATTGTATTGCAGATGTTTCATTAAAGAATAAACTGCAGCTAAAATACAATATATGTATTCAAATAAAAAATAATGTTTTTCTATGTATTCTTTATCATGCAAGTATTTCTCATTGTATTTTAGCTACTGTTTTACTTTAATGTCAGGTGTGTTATATTCTGCTTCTATTTGGTTTCAGTGCTCTGTGAGTATTTGTTCTCTATGTGTAGGGTTGCATTCCAGCATTGTAATCATTGTGGCTACCATTAATTTTTTATTTTTTTTGCTTTGCTTTTTGCAGCTGCTTTCCCTGACTCAAGATGAATACAAGCCTTCTGATGTTAGTATACAAGCAAGGGTTTATGTCAGTTGTGTCAAACCTGAGTAGCCTTTTATGCATGTTCAGTTTCAACACTAACCTGTCTATGTGTTGATGAGAACATATTGAGAGATCTGACCGCCAAAATAGGAGTGTTAGCCCATCAGGTGATCAATAAAAATATATGCATGCACATTGCATGTTTAATAGGAATTTACATTTAGGCAGATGAACCTAACCTGTGTTAGGTTGCATGTATGAAGTCTTGTTATGAAAACCTGACATGTAGTATTTGACTCTATTGCAGCTGCATAACCTTAGACATAGGTTTGTAGTATCCTGTTGTATTCTACACAGTAAGTTTTTTCTAAAATTTGATTGAATATGTTGTGACAATCGGCACTTTACAGGTACTGCTTGTTACAGTCAATGGGACACCAGTTGACTATCATTCGATAAATACATCACTCCCTATAGAGAATGGACCGACCAAAATAGATATGTATTCTACACCACAATACAAATGGGAGCATACAGACGAGATTTCAGGTAAGAAAACAACTTTGTAAAGTTATCCTATAGGAAATAATCAGTAAAATTGAAATCTGATGATTTGTTAGCTGACAATCTCCACTATTAGTAATACTTATGGTGGAACTGACTCTTTGTGTGTGTGTGTGTTTGCCATTTTAAATAAAATAATTCTTACAGTAGATTTGTACAATGTTATCATTTTCTTATTTCTCTTTATTATTGACACCCCACAGATCGAATATTGATGTCTTATCCCACGGATAGGCTATCAATAAATAATTCCTGGAAACCCCTTTTAAAATGACCTATTGCTTAAATGAAGCATTTATGTTTAACATATTTTTTTTTTTACATTTTCCATTTTACTATCTTTATTATAAAATATTCCTGAAATCTTGCCATTTTCATTTTGGCCACTAGGCTTAAAGGAGAAGTCTGGCCTCCTTATTTTCTAATTCTTCAGTGCAAGAGCGCTGTGCCGAGACCCTCGCCAGACTCCGGGGTCTCTGGCTCTGCAGACGTCACAACCCTGCTGATGGACTGGCCGCTCAGCCAGTCAGTGACTGGGGTGGGATGCTGCCCCAGTCCCTGATTCACAACTCGGTGAAAAATTCCTTCTGGTGGGGGTCCCAGGGCCGGTCAGATGGCAAACCGTGGGCATGGGGAGACGTAAGCAATGTTTTATTGATACTCTCTCCACTGCCCCTGCCACCTATGAGAAGTTAGCGGAGGCCGGACTTCTTAAAAACTCAGCTGAGACTTCCTGGTCTGTACATATCATTTCCCAGCAGTGCCCTTCTATAGACAGGAGAGCTGGCACCAGTATATATAACACACAATAGCTGGGGCTCACAACTCAGCCCTGCCCCCACCTGTCTCATGTGGAACAAGCCCACCGAGCATGCTCACAAATAGGTCCTATAGAAAGAATAAGGTCTGAAGATGTTCACTGTGTCAATGTCTATGAGGCATACCGTAAAGCATGTCAATAAATGCTGTTAAAAACAGTTTAGGCAAGAAAGAATCCCTCATAATAATGTATCAGAAGTAAGAATACAATCATAAAATAGAAATAAATTAGAAAAAAGAACCTGTTCCAGTATTTTTCAGTATGTAAACAGTAAAAACAAATCTAGGTAATTCTTTCACTTTAAAGGAGACCTGTCACCCCCCGTGCCGGGGTGACAGGCTCCCGACCCCCGTTAGAGCCCCCTATACTCACGTGATCCCGCTGGGTCCCGCTTCCTAAGCCGGTCGGGTCACGGAGATATCAGCGCCCGAAGCTCGGCGCGCGCGCTGACAGGAGAGTCCGATGCCCATAGAGAATGACGGAGCATCGGACTCCCCATTCATTCTCTATGGGCATCGGACTCTCCTGTCAGTGCGCGCGCCGGGCTTCGGGCGCTGATATCTCTGTGACCCGACCGGCTCAGGAAGCGGGACCCGGCGGGATCACGTGAGTATAGGGGGCTCTAATGGGGGGTCGGGAGCCTGTCACCCCAGCACGGGGGGTGACAGGTCCTCTTTAAGGGCCTTATTCTACAATTACACCTTTTTGGATCCCTGTAATGGCCACGATCGTAGGAGTGTGTGTATAAACCATAAGTCAGTAAAATTAGTACATGTGGTACGATGAAAATGACTAACATGTTTCCATTAGAAAAGAAAGAAGAAGAAGAGGAGGAGGAGGAGAGGGATTTTGAAGAAGATGTGTCTGAGAAAAAGGAAAATGCCAAAGTTCACGCTATGGTGGTAGCGCTGCAGTTCATCATGAAGCAGAGCTACATCTGTGCTCTTATTTCTATGATGGTAAGATAAAAAAAATGCTTATATGGTTGCTTCACAAATAAAAACATTTGTTCTAAAAGAGCCAGTTCACATGAAGTAAAACTGGTGGAATTTTGCGGCGGAACTCTCTGCTGTAGAATCACGCCAGCCTCTGTGTTACACTGGAAGTCTATGGGAGGGCTCAGGCCTACTCTCTCCGTGTGGAAGAATTGACGTGTCAATTCTTTTGAGCAGAGAGGTGCAGAGAGAGGAGGCGCACAAGCCCTCCCATAGACTGCCTGTATGACACGGAGGCTGACGGGATCCCGCGGTGGAGAGTTCCGCTGCAAAATTGTGCCAGTTTTACTCTATGTGAATTGGCCCAAATAGGTGATAATAAACCATGTTTAAATGTAATATGGAATCAAGGCCTAAATGTGGCCACACACAAGGTATTTGCTGAAAACATTTTTCTTTTAATGCATAAGCTCTATAAGGCCACTACCACACAACATCTTTTCTTGGACGTTTGGCTGACTTTTGTTGGACTGCCGTCATTTTGAGTCCAGATAATGCCCGTTTTAAAATCATGGCAAAGTGTTTGTGTTTGGCAAAGTATTTGCATCATGGCAAAGTGTTTGTGTTTGGGGAGAGGGGGATAAGCCACCATTGGTTCCTTGTCTTCAAAAAGAACAAAGGATTGCAGCTCAATACCCATGAGTTGCCAGCCAATCCCACCGAAATCTACTTTTACTCTATGCGTATTAGAGCTTTAGGCATAACAATTTATGAGTTACACATATGACATGTATACATAAACAGGATACTTACTTACACGGGTTGGTTTAGAAACCATTAACCTTGGTTGACATTACCTCTGTTTGCTGTTTACTTGCTTATTCAATGCCATTTTCTATATTATTTCTCTTTAGGCTTGGAGTATCACCTACCACAGCTGGTTAACATTTGTTTTACTCATTTGGTCTTGTGCTCTCTGGATGATACGTGACAGAAGGAAATATGCCATGCTTAGTTCACCCTTTATGGTCATCTATGGCAATTTGTTGGTAACATTACAATACATTTGGAGCATACAATTGCCTGACGAACTTCAAGAAGTTTCAGGTCTCCTTGAACGTAAGAGCCCAGAGGAACTTGCGTCAAAGGTAAAAAGTTTACACATTTATAAATAACTTCAGAGCCATTTTCAGAGCAAGTATAATATTAAAATGTCTTCCCGAAAAGGAAGATATATGAAGTGTGATGTACTGTTGTGGGGTCCCTGCCCAGTGCTGTGTTCACATTATCTCTATGACTGATGTTACACATTGAGTAGCTTTCATTAATAATTCCCATGTTCTTCATCACATCTCAAACATCTGACTTTGAGGCTATATGGACATTGGGGGGGGGGGGGGGCTGTATTTATTAAGCCCTACACCTGGCAAAAATCAGCCAAATGTTGCAACTTTTGGCTGATCAGGAAGCCAAATTGGTAGAATTAAACAAAAGGGGGCAGCTATCCCCTTGTGCTGAATTTGCAGGTTATCAGGTGGGAATTGAAGTGAAAATCTATATCAGTGGTGGGATTTATTAACACTTGTGGCTCCTAATAAATCCTGTGCAATCTTACACACAGTATTTTGCAACCAAAACCACGAGTGGATTGAAAACACAAAAAGGCTATGTTCCCACACTTTATGGCTATGTTCACCAGTCATTGCAAGGGGAGGCCAGGCTGCTAAATAACGTCCGTTATTTTAGCCTCAAAATAACGGACGTCTTTTTAAACTGAGCTGAAAAAAACGTTGTGTGAACATAGCCTATTTGTGTTCAGTATTTTGCAACCAAAACCAGGATTGAAAACACAGAAAGGCTATGTTCACACACTGTTGAAATTGAGAGAATTGGGCGTCATTTCATGGCAAATATTTTCATGGCCATATTTTCAATAAAATAATGCTCTTCCTTAAAGCTACTCTGTACACACAATCTGACCCCCCCAAACCACTTGTACCTTGGGATAGCTGCTTTTAATCCAAGATCTGTCCTGGGGTCCGTTCAGCAGGTAATGCAGTTATTGTTTTAAAAACGACTTTTAATCCGGCAGCGCTGTGTCTAACGGTCGGGGCTTACATTTGTATATGCATTAGGCTGGCACAACCTCTCCTTCCCTCCTCCCCGCCCTCCTCAGCATTAGGAATGATCCAGGAACATTTACTGCTGTTTGAGCTTTGCACAGGTGTCTTAACGATCCAGCCCATGTTCATTATGCACACAGAAGGGGAATAGGAAGCAATCTGCCTGGAGTATTCCTAATCATGAGGAGGGTGGGGGGGAAGGACAGAGAGGTGGTGCCAGCCTAATGCATATACTAATGTAAGCCCCGGCCGTTAGACACAGCGCTGTAGGATTAAAAGTCGTTTTTAAAACAATAACTGCATCACCTGTCGAACGGACCTCAGGACAGATCTTGGATTAAAAGCAGCTATCAGAAGGTACAAGTGGTTTGGGGGGGGACAGATTGTGGGTACAGAGTCACTTTAAAGTAAATGGGAAATTAGCCGCCAGTAAACACACTGTATAGAATAGTGGCCATAATTTATAATGACCATCCAGATAATGAACATGCTCATTATTTACGACCTGCTTTTGCAAAATAGGGATTTTTTTTCACCCATTCACATATTGTTTTCTTATTATGCAACCTAACAGTCGTATTAAGTTTTTTTTTACTGTGCCTTAAAGCTTTTTTGAGCACTTGGGACCTAATTTGGGGGCCTTTTTTGGGCTGTAGCAAACGCTATAACCTAAAAAAAATCTTTTTCTTTTTTGCATATTCTGAACTGTCTATGTCAAATATGTTTTTTATTTGTTATAGATACTTTTCAATGTTACCTTCTGGCTTTTGCTGAGGCAACATCTTACAGAGCAAAAGATTTCGAAGGCACAGGAAGCAACATTATCAGAAATTAAAGTTGGAAGCCAAGAGAAAGGTAAGGAAGCAATGTTTTTTCTTAGGTTAGAATTCTGTTAATTTAACATCCAGCAGTCCAGGAAGCAGGGCCGCTTCTGCCATGAGGTGAAATGAGTTCATTGCTCAGGGTGGCAGCTTTGAAGAGCAGCAGATTTTATGGAGTGGCCATAAATTATAATGTCTGCTACACACCACTGACTTCATTGACCCCATGACCTGCAAAAGATAACTGGACACAGAGGTAGAATGCAAGGAAGTCAGGACTGAAAAAACTGCACATATTGTTATATGCTTTAGACCTTACTACACTACAAGTAATCACTACCCCTTTATATGGAGCACAAGGTGTAATGGTAGTATGACTATGAATAGGATCACTATAAGTAGTCACAATGCATTAAAGTCAGGTGCTTTATTCTTGGAGAAGCAATAAAAACTGGTGGAGTTGGAAACTTTAAACTTTTTCTGTCTTGTCCCCACCAAGGATGAAAGATAGTGCATGACCAGGGTCATTAATGGTGGAGCTGGATTGTGTATGCACTTATTATAAGCTGCAGGTTTTCTGCACACACCTTATTTACTTTTTCAATGATTTTCAATAGGCTGGTTCCTAAGAAGCCTCATCAATGTAGGATTCAAGGAATTACTGTATTACTTATTGTGCTGTGTTTTTTTACCACTGGCAAATCAGTTTTTTACTTTTTCTAGAAGAAGAAATACAAAAAGAGGAAGATAAGGAAGAAGAAGAAGATGAAAATGATATTATGAAAGTGCTGGGGAACATGGTGATGGCAATGTTTGTGAAGTACTGGATTTACATTTGTGGAGGAATGTTCTTCTTTGTCAGTTTTGAGGGGAAAATAGTCATGTACAAAATCATCTACATGATGCTGTTCCTGTTCTGCGTGGCCTTATATCAGGTACCATTCATGTAAACTACATGCTCTAATTCTTTTAGTTTATAGCATTTAAATATAAAGATTGAAAGTTAGATACTATATAACAGTTTTCCCCAATCGGAACTGTGTTAATTCTAGAGCTCATCAAAATATTATCATAAAATAATAGCTTCATAACCATCAGCACCATTACAGCTATTATCCATATACATCTTCAATAAATGTTTAAAAAAAGAGAGAGAACATCCCTAATTCTATATGCTTTATTAAGTAATTTATTTTTATTCAAATGCCCCCCAAAAGTTTTACTGTTCCTTTTTCACACCAGAAAGGTTGTATACAGAGGGTCATGCTGTAGGCCGCAGCTCTGGCTGAAGCGTTTAGGGAATACACATTTCTTGTCTTGTAGTCCCTTGTTTATCATACTGGGATATGTATAATTACCTCAACTAATCTAACATACACTCACCGGCCACTTTATTAGGTACACCTGTCCAACTGCACGTTACCACTTAATTTCTAATCAGCCAATCACATGGCGGCAACTCAGTGCATTTAGGCATGTAGTCATGGTCAAGACAATCTCCTGCAGTTCAAACCGAGCATCAGTATGGGGAAGAAAGGTGATTTGAGGGCCTTTGAACGTGGCATGGTTGTTGGTGCCAGAAGGGCTGGTCTGAGTATTTCAGAAACTGCTGATCTACTGGGATTTTCACGCACAACCATCTCTAGGGTTTACAGAGAATGGTCCGAAAAAGAAAAAACATCCAGTGAGCGGCAGTTCTGTGGGCGGAAATGCCTTGTTGATGCCAGAGGGCAGAGGAGAATGGGCAGACTGGTTCGAGCTGATAGAAAGGCAACAGTGACTCAAATAGCCAATCGTTACAACCAAGGTAGGCAGAAGAGCATCTCTGAACGCACAGTACGTCGAACTTTGAGGCAGATGGGCTACAGCAGCAGAAGACCACACCGGGTGCCACTCCTTTCAGCTAAGAACAGGAAACTGAGGCTACAATTTGCACAAGCTCATCGAAATTGGACAGTAGAAGATTGGAAAAACGTTGCCTGGTCTGATGAGTCTCGATTTCGGATGGTAGGGTCAAAATTTGGCGTCAACAACATGAAAGCATGGATCCATCCTGCCTTGTATCAATGGTTCAGGCTGGTGGTGGTGGTGTCATGGTGTGGGGAATATTTTCTTGGCACTCTTTGGGCCCCTTGGTACCAATTGAGCATCGTTGCAACGCCACAGCCTACCTGAGTATTGTTGCTGACCATGTCCATCCCTTTATGACCACAATGTACCCAACATCTGATGGCTACTTTCAGCAGGATAATGCGCCATGTCATAAAGCTAGAATCATCTCAGACTGGTTTCTTGAACATGACAATGAGTTCACTGTACTCAAATGGCCTCCACAGTCACCAGATCTCAATCCAATAGAGCATCTTTGGGATGTGGTGGAACGGGAGATTAGCATCATGGATGTGCAGCCAACAAATCTGCGGCAACTGTGTGATGCCATCATGTCAATATGGACCAAAATCTCTGAGGAATGCTTCCAGCACCTTGTTGAATCTATGCCACGAAGAATTGAGGCAGTTCTGAAGGCAAAAGGGGGTCCAACCCGTTACTAGCATGGTGTACCTAATAAAGTGACCGTTGATTGTATGTTTGGAGCATGTATTTTCTTGCATATTCTTACTATCACAAAAATCTTGCTTAAATAGCTCAGGGTACCCCGATCACACACCCTTTTACAGTTCCTTGATAAACTCTCCCATTTCTGATGTATGTTGGTTTATAATTTAACAATTTAGGGAATAGTAAGATAGGTGTGAACCTAATTTTAATCATGGGAGTGAATATCAGGTGATGGGAGTGATTACTCAGACAGGTGGTGTGTATTATGGTGCGTTTACACAGGCAGATTTATCTGACAGATTTTGGAAGCCAAAGCCAGGAATGGATTTGAAAAGAGGAGAAATCTCTGTCTTTCCTTTATGACCTATTCCCTGTTCATGGTCTGTTCCTGGCTTTGGTTTAAAAAATCTGTCAGATAAATCTGCCTGTGTAAACGCACCATTAGACATACGTGACACACCGGCTGTATAATCTCACCCATATGTTGGATTTGGTACAAATACAACAGAAATTATCTTGCCATTTTTTAATCAGATTATGTATGGAGGTATTCTCAGTATTGTGTCTAGGGGAGAATTTTAAAGTACATGTGGCACCCAACAGCAATACATACAGGCTGCAAGGAGCTCTACAGGTGTCATGTATTGTTGCACAGGGGCTGTTCCAAAAAAATACATTTTTAGTACACCTATCTAGTCTCCCTCAGTATTACTTGCATGTTTTTCTACCTTGTTAATGCATCTATATCTATTATTGAACTGGTCTTTTTGTTGATGTATTTGTGTGCCATCTAGTTCTTAGATATTGGCGTTCTTCCTGCTAGTTATGTGTTTGTTCTACCTTCTAGGTGCACTATGAATGGTGGCGAAGGATTTTAAAGTATTTCTGGATGTCTGTGGTAGTTTACACCATGTTGGTGCTTATCTTAATTTATACCTACCAGTTTAAATCCTTCCCGCCTCTCTGGATGAACATGACCGGATTGGATAAAGATAAGTACGTCAGTCCTTTTAGGGTCACTGTACCCTATCCTTATTATGTCACAGGGTAAAGATCTGTAATAGAAAGTCCAAATAATACACCATATGGGACTCACTGATGGATTGGTAGTGCTGCTGTTTTATACATTGGGACAGTCAAGCTGAAGAAAAATAATCATTGCACCCATTATGGCTCAGCGTACAATGGGCTGCTCGGGGCTCAATTTCAGCCTAAGAAAATACACATTTTTAGGCAAAAAACGTAACTTTGCTTGCATTTTATTTATTAAATGATGTGATGGTATAGCCACAGGCCTGGAGTTTCTTAGGGTACTCTGGAGTAAAATGTTTTTTTAAATAAACTGGTGTCAGAAAGTTATACAGCTTTAAAGATTGTGTCTATTTAAAAATCCCAATCGGCCCAGTATTAGCTGCTGTATGACATGCGGGAAGTGGTGTATTCTTTTCAGTCTGACACAGTGCTCTCAGCTGACGCTTTAGAAACTGCCCAGAGCAATAGTAAATCTCAATAACAAAACCTTTCCTGCTTTGGACAGTTCCCAACAAGAACAGAGGTGGCTGCAGAGAGCACTGTGTCAAACTGTAAAGAATACACCACTTCCTGCAGGACATACAGCAGCTGATAAGTACTGAAAGATTTGAGATTTTTACAGATCTTTATACATTTCTGGCACCAGTTGATTTTAAAACATTGAGGGACATTCTAATGAGGATTGGTGTATATTTTGTTCGACTATTGTGTGACTGTTTTTGTTTTTTAAATGTAGCATTGCCATAGTAAATTTATATAATTAAAAAGTAACACAAAAAAAGTCGCAAAAATTGTGCAAACAAATTCAACTGGTACTAACCAGACGTAGGCCTGGACCTGTTTGTGCGACACAAATGATAAAATTGGGTGCTAATCCCAGAGTATGCAAAACTTTTGGGTGAATGCTCAAAACAGGAAGATTAAAAATCAAAGTATCATCTAAAAAATATTTACCTGTCGAATACTGGTTCTTGAATAGATCTTAGACCAAAAATGGGTGAAAAATCCAATTATTCACCTAAAAATAGGCGCAAAGTTCTTGATAAATATCCTCCATTGTATTCCTCTGGAATACTCTTTTAAATTTGAAAAACAACACCATTGAAAATAAGTCAAAATGTGTATGTTTTTGTACTGTATGTTGATGTTTTTGCTTGTGTCTTTTTTTGTCATAATACACTTGTCCTAACTCGATGCCTTACTTTGTTTTTCAGATTAGCAGATCTTGGTTTAGAAACCTTTACATTGACAGACCTGTTCACCCGTATATTTATCCCAACTTCTTTTTTGTTGGTGTGTATATTACACCTACATTACTTTCATGACCATTTTCTGCAGCTTACAGACCTTAAGGCTGTAACCAGCAAACAGGACAACACAATTTACAGGTAGGTCAAAAGAAAAACAATAAATACAGTAGGCCTTGTTTAGCATTTGTATGAAAGGTTTTAAGACAAAGTTCTAAGGAATCCTGGCCGGAGTGTATAGACATGGGGCCACCAGAAACTGACATGTCAGTTTTCAGCGGCCGCTATTCAGTAAGTAGCAGGTCAGGGAACAGCCGGTGTCTTACAGAGTGGGAACATAGCCATATACTTACTAGAATGGTGTTACAGATGTCGCATCATAAAAATAGCTAAATATGGACATTGCATATTTAAGCTATGCTCCCACAACCTCTCTTTAGGTGAAATAACGACATTAAATAATTATTATGACCATTATTAACTGCCATCATTATAACAAAAGGCAGTTTTTTCACCTAAAAAAGATCTTTTAGGAACATAGGGGGAGATTTATCAAACATGGTGTAAAGTGAAACTGGCTCAGTTGCCCCTAGCAACCAATCAGATTCCATTTTTCATTCCTCATAGACTCTTTGGAAAATGAAAGGTGGAATCTGATTGGTTGCTAGGGGCAACTGAGCCAGTTTCACTGTACACCATGTTTGATAAATCTCCCCCATAGACTTAAAATGGTTTTCTGATTTAAAATAGGGGACAAGTATGAAATCATGGGGAGTCCAGCCTTCGTGCCCAAGGGAAGTAAAGATCAGCCCTTTTTTTTATGAATGGAGCCACAGGTCAGTCCATGATGCTCACTTATATTCATTTTCTATGGAACTGCCTGAGAGAGCCAACTACAGAATGAATGGAGCTGCAGGTCATGCACCAAACCGTGGCTTCATTCATAACAAAGGAGCTGTGGGCCGATCTAGAGTTCCTCTTGGGCATGGAGGTCAGACCCCCTGCGGTATCATACCTGCAGAAAGATTTTAATTGGAAAACCCCTTTAATGTTATCTAATTATAAGGTACGCAATTGATTGAATGGATTTGTTATCTAAAAAATTCCATCTTCATTATGTATTTGTCCAATGAGATAAGTAAATCATCTAATATAAATTATGCTCATACAATAGATGATAATCAGCACTTCTCACTTTAAGATGCCATTGTCCATCTGTATCCTTTGGGAGTACATATTTATACCTCCAGATGCAAGGCAATGTCCAATACTGCACACCATTTCAATAAATATACATTAGGATTAGAGATGAGCGAGACTTGAGCATGGTCAAGTCGGATCACTTGGTATTAAAATACTGGTGTCTGAAGAAATTGGATGCAGCCCTAGGGAGTCCAGGAAAACATGGATACAGCCTATGCTCATCTCTAGTTAAGATATGTTATATATACAGTATTTTTTAAGCAATGAATAAGTGTGTTGGTACATCCAAAACCTGTTTTGTGTACTGACCTTTTTTATGATGTATTTATATTATCTAAATTTTATATGGAGTTGTAGACTTTTATTAAATGTTGTTTAGTGTAATTCATGTAGGAAATCCTTAAAAACCTTTGGTATATAAAGAATACTTTAAGCAGATATTCCAGTTTTAACAAATGCTTCACTACAGGATCCCTGGACACAAGATGATGAAATGGGATCCTGTAACAAAGAGCCTGTATGATAGGGTGAAGTTGCTCAGGGAACCTCCTGCTGTTTGTTTTTCCTGTAGCGCTGCTCAGGGGAAAGGAACATATTGCAAGGTGTCCTGAAGCTTTAATGATTGCTTGGTGATTTGGCTTTTATAATGCTTGTAGATGTAGGTTCTTTTATTCAACATGGTTAAGTTATTCCACTTAAAGGGGTCTTGCATTAGGACAACTCTTGTTTATATGGCCTATTGAAGCATATAGTCATCATAGAGATGGTCCTCAGGTCAAGACCTCCTTCTGTACGGGAGAACAGATCTATAAGAGCTGTAGACTCAAACCAATCATTTATTACATAGATGACCATTCATTTGAAAGAGCACCAGGTAGTACTCCCCTTCTTTGTCTGGCTGGCCGCGGCTTAGCCCCAGCTTACCCCGTCACAAGCTGTTTGCCTCCAGACCCAAAGGAATTGTCTCTAATGACATGACAATGTTAACAGAACTTTAGGAGACTAGTCAAGTGATCAAAGAACACTTGTAATATTAAACAGATGCAGCTGAGTTTACCAAGGCCATTTGGCTTCATGTTATGTAATACGTTCATGTCTAATTTGTGGCAATCTAGAGAACCAAATGTTAGAGATGAGATTGTTATTCAGTGACTTATGGGAAAATAAATTGTGAATGAGATGACATCTGTATATACCTGTATAAAAGAGGAATTGAAACTACCTTTCTTTGTTTTCCTTCCTGTAATATGTTATTACTCCTTACTTCTGTATAATGGCTATTTTCTTACTGCTATCTGAAGTGTGAACTACAGCTATACAGTATTCTGATATACTGTATATCACCATCCATAGCAGTTACATCAGTTTCTGTACAGCTCTCCTATTCCTACTCCTATATTTACAGCCTTTACCTGCTTAATAACATTGTATCTTTTTACGGTTTGCCTACATGTACATAGTCAAAATAAAGTGTTCATCGCTGTGTCACTATGTCATACATCTCGCCATGTTCTGTTTTATCCTATTTAACAGCTTTCCTTCTCTCTCTCAACTCATATTTCCATTGCATGCTTTCTTGCGCCTTCATCTCCAACTCGTAGCCATGCCAAAGTTAATGGTCGTGTTTACCTAATAATAAATAGGTAGGTTCTCGAACGCCATCAAACTATGGCCAAATGCTACAAGGAATATTAAAGACTTAAGTGCATGTGGTTAAAAATCCAGCCTATAATGGATTTTATATTTTTAGACCTTTGGATAAGAATACTGACTGAAATACTGTGTGTGAACATAGTCTAAAGCTATGTTCCCACTACGGGATCATAGCTTGGAAAGGCGGCCATCTTGTAATATTGATGGTTGAAAATAATGATCATGATCATTTTTTGTGGCAATCAATATCACAGGGTGGCTTCCTTTCCCCGCTATGATCCCCTGGCGGGTACATCCCCTTACAACTCATAGTAAATGTAAATTAAGTCATACAAGAGTTTTTTGGCGCAAATACAACAGTAAATCTGGGCCTTCACCATAGACTGGGGCAGAACCTAGTTTAGACATTGTTCATTTATTAACTTAAAATTTATAAACATGTAAAATACAAAAAGTTGTGTTTATAAACAATTACCGTATTCACTCATGATGCTCATTTCACCCATTTCTGCTTGGACAGCTTTCATGTTACTTTTTAATAAAAATAGAGCTATGTATATTTAAAGAAGCGGTCCGGTGTATAGAGAACATCTGAAAGGGGTTGTCCTACAATTACAAGTTATCCCCTATCCTCAAAATAGGAGATAACTATCTGATCATGTGGGTCCAACTGCTAGGACCCCCCCTCCCCCATCATCTCGAGAACAGGAACCCACGTCTTTTGTTAGAATAGAGCAATGGGACATGCATGCACATCAGTCCTTCATTCTCTATGGGGGCACAGTACAGTGTGCAGCAGCTTCTATGGAGAATGAATGGAGCAGTGATGAAAATGCACATCCGGCAACTCCATTCTGATGGGAAACTCGTTCTTCGTTCCCTGATTTCTGGGATCCCCTACGATTCCTACCAGAGTGGGCTCATTGGGCAACAAAAAAAAATCACTGAAGTGCTTCTTTAATTTATGTCAACTATATAAATTGTTTGCTCGAGCTAGGATGGAGCGGTTAGCTAGTAGAACTTATCAGCAGAATTCCCTAAAATAATAAATATTCAATTATGGTGTGATTGTGTGTTAAATACATACTGAATGGTATGTAACATTAACAGGATGGTGTGTAGAAGTAACAGGATATATATATATATATATATATATATATATATATATATATATATATATATATATATATGAACTTTGCATATTCATATAGAATGTCTGATGGTGAAGTAAGGATAGGCAGTTTTACCCACCCATACCCAGCATGTAGCAGAATGCAAGTTCTGTAATCAGTTTAGTATTATACTCAGATTTAGCTGATGAATATAGAATACAGCATGGGTTCTCTTAAGAAGCATGTTCTACTTATAGTTATTCTTACAGGTGGCACCACTAACTGTTGTCATGCTGCATGTGTTATCTCTATAAGGAGCATCCCTTTACCTCTCCAATTCTCATATTCCTTCTCTCTTTCTGTTTTAATTGCTCTTGAGCAGCATCAAGAAAAAAATTCCAATTCACCAAAATGAGTAAGTGCTGTGAAGCCATGAAATGCGCCAGATACCACTCTGTCATTTCATGCTTCTGTCTCTTAAACTCTATTTTCTTCAGTGGGGAAAATATCAAGTTTAAGTGTTACAACCACTCCAACATTGCATCTAAACACCATGCACATATAAGCCATAGCCTTCCTTGTTTTACTCCATAAAGGAATGCTGACAAGATATCAGTGTGTATATTCCCAATGTTTGCTTTTGTTTGGCCTAGATTGTTTCTCTCAAGATGCTTGTAAATTGGGCAACTAATACATCCATGTAATCCACAGATTAGTGCACCCAGAAGGAAGTCTACCTGATATAACCATGATGAACTTGACTGCAGAGTCTGAAATGCTGGAAGGGAAGGAAGAAAAGCAAATAGAGGTGTATGGACAACTAAAATGTCATGATCAGGATTCAGGAGATGAGTGGGAGAAAGGAGATGACAAAGGTGGAGGAGGAACTGATGATGAGGAGGAGGGTGAGGAAGAAGAATCAGAAGAGGAGGAAACATCAGGTATTGACTTTATGATTCAGCAAGCCACCAGAGACTGTTACTCATAGCTGTAAATGGTCCTTGTGTCTTAAGCAACAGTGCAGGATTCAAAAAGAGCTGTCAGGATAGCTGGATCAAGCTGAGGTAGCACATACGAAGCCAGAAAATACTCATATAAACACTTATAATTAGCAGTGAAAAGACAATTTAGGCTGCACCTATGGTCTTGCACTCTGTCCTTGCACAACCTTTCATTATCTCCAGCCTCACTGGACTGGCCAGGAGGAAAAAGAGGCAACACTGGTGTGAATGTGCCCGCGCTACACAGTGAATGGGGCCAGAAGAAGCTGGCTCTGTTTACTGCGAATTGCGGCTCAGCAAGTATAGAGCAGCTGAGCTGCCACAACCAGCTCAGCAACTACACAGTGAACATCTTCTGGCTCAGTTCACTGAGTAGTGAGGCTGTTATAGCTTATTGCTAGGTAGTTCCTGTTCCTATTCTGTGAATAGGCCATCATTGTATTTTGGCTGGATAACCCATTTAATAAGATTAAACTTATTACATTTATTGATTTCTAAAATAGGGAATATTAATGCAAGTAATAAGTACAGGAAGGAAGCATCAGCTAGTCTTGTTTATATTGTATGCGTTTGGGACATAGAGCCAATGTCGGCAGTAGAACTGAGCTGCATGTCTGGTGCCTTTTCTGGTTTGTGGCGATGTAGTCATTTTGCATGTATCCCAGAATGCATATAGTAAATTGGGTTTCATTATTAACATGATGACAAAAACAAATTGGACTGAAAAATTATTAATGAAATGTGTTTTGTTTTTCTAATCCTTTTTCTATAGATTCTAGGAATAAATGGCATCTAGTTATTGACCGCTTGACAGTCCTTTTTCTTAAGTTTTTGGAATATTTCCATAAGTTGCAAGTCTTTGCCTGGTGGTTTCTGGAACTTCATATAACAAAAATAGTCACTTCTTACATCATTTATGTGACTTTGAGAGAGGTATAACTTTTGTTTGTGAAATATTACAATTTTTATGTATTTGTGTGTCTTGACTTTAAAGTGTTACTGTCGTTATAACTTTCAAAATATAAATCAACAGTATATGTGATATAAAGGAAGTTTGCAACTGTGTGTTTTAAGCCTTAGGCTATGTTTACAAACTGTAAAATAAAGGTGAAATATGGCCGTAATTTCACTACAATTGAAGTCAATGGGAAATTGGATGGCAGCGCACACAGTATAGAATAATGGCTGTCCAAATAATGAACATTGTCATTATTTACGATCTGCCTTTGCAAAATCCGGCCATTTTTTTATACCATTCTTTTCTGAAAGCCATTTAAACATGTTTCTGCAATATGCTTCAGCACACCTGTAATATCACTATACAGAAAAGAGTAGTTGAACATACCTTGAGGCATATAGTTACATACTAGCAAAGACTTCTGAAGAGAAGGATTTAGGGGCAGTAAATTTGAACAGACTCTAAATCAGTCACCAGTGCAGCCAAGTGGTAAATAAAGCTAATAAAATGGTGAGCTGTATATCTAGAGGTATAACCAGTTAGAAGAGGGAAATTGTGATTCCCCTCTTTAGACCACATTTGGAATACTGTGTCGAGTTCTGGATACCTTACATAAAAAAGTATATTGATAAAATATTATGGGCTACAAAAATAGAGGAAGGTGGCAAGCATAATATTATTAAGAAAGACTTAAAGAACTAAATCTGTATAGTCTGGAGTAAACACAGGAAAGGGCAGACATGATTAAAACCTTTAAATATTTTAAATAACTCAATAAGGTTGAGGATGGAAGTGTTTTTATTAAGAAACTAAACACAAGAACAAGGGGACACAATCTGAGGTTAGTTGGGGGAAAGATCAGAAGTAACATGAGAAAATATTACTTTACTGAAAGAGTAGTAGATGCTTGTAACAAATTCTATAAGGGCAGGCTAGAAGGAGCAGGTGGTCTTTTTATGTTAACATGTGTCTATTTTTCTATGCTAATTACAATTGCAGACATTATACAATAACATTACCATATTATATACAATTTGAAAATTGACACAAAATATTAATAAAGCCATACTGTATGTAAAAAAAATAACATAAAGAGCAATAATAACAATATTGTACACTCCTAGAACTTATAGAGGACCTATCACAGGGCCTTAGTAGCGCCCACAAAAATGTAAATACCCTCACACATACCCTCCCCATCACATGATGTGGGTGCGACTTCAAGGGGTTAAATGAGTATGTGCACACCAAATCCAATCCATACATCCACACACAAACACTGCCTCCACCCAACACAAAGACAGACAAGATGCCACAAGTGCTCACAGCTGCACACTGGGCTCTCTAGCCTCTACCAGGTAACATGCATCAGTGCAACTTACAATCAGTTAACTATGTAATTATATGTAACCTATACTGCAAAGGCAGTGTCCAGGCTATTTAGAGGGAAAAAAAGCCAAACTATTATAGAAGGCCTTTTGTTTCTTTGTTTCTTTGCTTTGAAACTGGTGTAAGTATTTTCCCCTTGACGGTTGACAGAACAATACTATCTGTGAAATGTTTAAATGTCATTTTCATTAATATTGTCATTTGCATAATAATTGTTTCATATTTCTTCTTATTTGGCTATAGGTATCATTGCTCAATTATGTGTTTCTGACTGCCTGGGCGTTTGCCTTACCATTCGCTCAATTACGTCCATTGGCATCTAGTGTTTGCACCGTCTGGACTTGTGTGATCATTGTATGCAAAATGTTGTATCAACTTGCAACCATTGAACCACTGAACTTTTCCAGTAACTGTACCATGGTAAGTTACATTACACGAACAACAATAGTCACAGTGACATATGCTTTATGCATAAAATGTATATTCTGTGTATTGGGATATTAATCTGCTGTATAATATGTATCTTTTGTCTTTATTCTTTAGCCTTTTCCCAATCAGACAAATATTGTCAACACAGAGGACCTTCAGAAATCACTACTCTACAGTGGTCCCATTGATCCATCTGGATGGGTAGGACTGAAAAAGTCTGTGCCTCTTCTTTCATACTTAAGGGTAATGAGCATTTCTTTTATGCATATTCAAATCATTTCATTTTATTAGTTGACTAGAAATAGTAAATATAGCATACATGTATATGTAGCTGTTTATTAGCTTGTTACCAGGATATGAGTGTCAATCTCACTACTTAGCACTTGTTCAAGAAGCTTTTACGATGATCGGACAGGCAGGAGGCAGGGCTTCATGAATGATCACATTGGTATGTACCTTCATCATTCATTATACATGGAGATGTGTGGCTGATGAACAAGGATTTTCTAACCTGCCAAAGCCATGCGATTAGCCGAGGACATGCACAATGTCGGCTGATCGTTGTCAACATGTTGAAACCTGAACAACCCTGATAGCAGCGATATGCTGCCATTGCTCCGTGTAATAGGGGCAGCGGCAGCATCAGACTGCCGCTATCTTCCAAGGGCTGCCTGGACGATCTAGCGATCACCCAGGCAGTAACCGCCCCCCCCCCCCCCCTTCCCCGGCTCTTACCTGCTCACTGCGAATGTGTGTAATAGCGCCAGCTGTGAGCAGGGAACAAGTTGCAAGTGAGCTCTGACCTGACAGGTCGGTGCTCGTTTGCTTCTCTGCATCGTCCCGTGTGATAGGGGCTTAAGACCCAGTGCAATCTAAACCTTTGACATGTCTGAATTACATTGAAATTTTGACAAGTGACACTAACACTTTATTGTTTGGGCTGATTATTGTAATTAAAATAACTACAGAAAAAGGATAAATTAGACATATCACGTTTCCCTTTCTTCTTTCTTACAGAATAATTTACTCATGCTGTTCATATTAGCCTTTGAAGTGACCATCTACCGGCATCAGGAATATTACAGGTGTAGAAACAATCTGACAGCACCAGTCACAAAAACAATATTTCATGATATAACAAGACAGCACTTGGATGACGGGCTCATAAATTGTGCCAAGTATTTCATAAACTATTTTTTCTACAAGTTTGGTATGGAGGTAAGCCTTTGTAAAAAGCATTTAAAGGGGAACTCAACCATTGTAGGATAAGATAACCTGCATAAAAACAAAATATATGGGAAAGTCAACAATTTAGAAAATGAATTATTTATTTATATGTCTTTGCAGGATTTTATTATTCAATTTAAAAACAAATTCAGGATTAGGCCACACTTACTTCTAGTATAAGGCTATGCTCACACAACGTAAGTTCTGTGGGAATCACGGCTGTTGTTACAACGGCCGTGATTCCCACGAAACTCACATTGTGCTGCCTTCTGAGGGAATCCCGGCCGGAGTGTATACACCTGGTATACACTCCGGCCGGGATCCCTTGCCGTTGAATAGCGGTCGCAGAAAGCCCTGTCATTTCACGACTCCGGCCGCTCGCTCGCTCTGTTATGTGCTCTGGGAAGTTTTGATGCGGGCGCAAATGGATGTGCGCGCATCAGAACTCTGCTGTCCGAAAGATCATCTGGCCGGTACTGCAGTACCAACCGGGATGATCTTTTCAGAGACCGGCCGTTCCGTGACCTGGTCACGGAATGGCCGGTCTCTTACATAGTGTGCACATAGCCTAATGGTTACAACTTTATGTGGATTTTCTGTGCTGTAAACGTAAATGTAGCACTGCAGAGGAAGTATCTGGCTAGCCGTGTCTTCCCCTGGCAACAATGAGTTAGATAGAAATATACCCTGGGAACAAAGACAAAGTGTAAATCCTTGTCCGTCTGGCACTCCGTAATAACACCTTACACTTCAGAAGCTAATGCAGTATTATACAAAGTCTTCATTTTTCTTTCCAGACTTGCTTCTTACTGTCTGTTAATGTAATCGGCCAGAGGATGGATTTCTTTGCCATGATCCATGGATTTTTGCTGTTTGCCGTACTGTACAGACGCAGGAGAAAAGCAATCGCAGAAATCTGGCATAAATATTGCTGCTTTCTCGCTTGTATTATTACATTCCAGTACTTCATATGTATTGGCATTCCTCCGGCTCCATGTAAAGGTAAAATATCATCTTTCATCCATAAGTATGTGTTAGAGCTGCTCTTTTTATTTTGCCAAGGGATTCTTATGCCAAGAAATAATTGTTTTTAAATGTGTTATCTCTTTTCTTAGACTACCCTTGGAGACACCATGGAGCCAAATTTAATTCCAATATAATTAAATGGTTATACTTTCCAGACTTTATTGTGAGACCTAACCCCCTATTCCTCATTTGTAAGTATGAAAGTTAGCAGTATAAAGCACACTGGCATATAATTCTGGTGTTTTAGCTTGCTCTTTCTCTACTGTTATACCTGTTATGATATATATTAGAGATGAGCGAATACAATTCGATCGAGTAGGAATTCGATCGAATATTGCGGTATTCGAAAGATTTGAATTTAATCGAGTAGTGAGGCGAATATGCGGGAAACATTCCAGAATATGCAGGTGTATTCATTCCAGTACCCTGTGTGTACAAGTGACTTATAGTGTCCCTGTTTAACACCACTAAGGGCACGTTATACATATTGTTCCAGTAGCCCACTAAGGGCACCTGATATATACTGTTTCAGTAGCCCAGTAAAAGGCACGTCATACATATTGTTCCAGTAGCCCAGAAAAAGGCACGTCTTACATACTGTTCCAGTAACGTTCGTACAGCATTACGCGTGATACGTGCGAATAACAATGACGCTCTGCGGGCGCACATTGGAATCATGTATGTAACACTGCGCGAGAAATACGAACGAAATGTGTAAACATTGCCATAAATATTCGTAAAGCGTTCGCAAATATTTTTCCTTCGCAGCTGCGGAGAGTGGCATTATACTGCGATTTTGGGGTGTTGGGTGCACCCAGGCATGCTCCCCCTAATGTCCCAGTGTCATTCTGGAGGTGTTTGCATCATTTAGGGAGGTTTCATGGGGGACTTGGTGACCTCCAAGTGGTCGAATTTTGATTTCCAAGTGCCGCAATTTTTTTTCCAATAGACTATAATGGGATTGAATACTCGTTCGAATAGTTGAATATCGGTGCCTATTCGAATCGAATTCTCGAAAGACGAATATTTCACTACTGGCTGATCTCTAATATATATGTGTCATTCATCTAAGCATGTCGATAATGTTCACACTGAATATCCTGGCTGGCACCGACACTGAGATGAAAAAGAGCTTTTACTATTATATAATAATTGCTGGTATGTAGTAAATGTTTGGTTGACAACAAACTTTTATTGATGAGGCCATAGAAAAATAGAAAGTTTTTTTTTTTTTACACACCTACCCCCAGTTCCCCACAGGCCTAGCTGCAGCTCTCTCTCACCTTCTACCGGTAACCTGATGCTCTTAAATCTTGATACAACTCTACACCTTCTGCTCGAGCAGGTGTAGATTTGTCTTGCAATGCATGCTCTAGGCGCAGGGCTGGTCGGCCTTACTAAGAGGCATATGCCTCCTAGTAAATGCAGCCTGGAAAAAGGGGACATGGCTTTATTTAAGGGGAACCTGTCACCTAGACAATGCTATGTTATCAATCACCATCATATTATAGAGCAGAAAAAACTGAGCAGATTGATATATATCTTCATGGCAAAAGATTCAGTATAACTTGTAACATATTGATTGAAATCCCTGATCATTCTAGTTAGGGAGTCCAGTGGGCGGTGTCACTCAATGGACTGGACTCTTTAGCATGGAAACATCAGAGATTTTAATCAATAAGTTACATGTTATACTGAATCTTTTCCCATAAAGATATATATTAATCAGCTCAGCTTCTTCTGCTCTATAACATTATACCAATAGTTTAGGTAGCATATAGTGTATATGTTATAGTTTCATTTATAGGAGTGCTTATAGTTCATTTCGCTTGCATTAGCTATTTTGATGCCTCCGTGAGTTAGTGTTAGCCCTCACATTGACCTAGCTCTGTGACATTTTGTGGCCATTCAAGCATTGTGACATAAGTGATAGGCCATCTGTAAAGTTCTAATGTCTGGTACTTAGTGTAGAATTGGTTCTTTGTCTTCCTGATATAAGTCTGTAAAGCAGCAAGCAAGAGCAACATCAGTGACACAATTGTTAGGCCTTGTCCACACATCCGTTGTTTATGTCCGTAGTTTTGAATATCAATGGGTCTGATTGATGTCTACGGCCTCGACCATACATCTGTATTTTTTTTTACAGTTCCATGTGGGGCTGATAATCCAGACCACAAAAAATAGTACATGACCTTTTTTTTCCACATTTTCTGTCCAGGCTCATAGACTCATAGGCTGGAGAATGTGGGCAAGGCCTTAGATATACAATATCATGTTGACCAGGTGTGGAACAAAGTACGATATAGTCATTATAATCTCTATTCAAATGCATTTTAGCATTAAAATAGACTTTTTTTTATTAAAAAAAGTTACCACATTTATGCTTTACTTTGGGTCTACCTGGTCATAGGGCCAAGGACTCTGAGAAAGAGGATAATTGTCTTACTTTCATCTACAGTGTTGTTTTTGTGCAATCCTCCATTTTATTATTATGCTAACCAGTTGGTTCGGTTCTGTTCAGTGGGAGCGGTACTACAGCCCTTGGTGCACTGATCCACCTGCCTACCCATCCCTCTTCATGCATTTTCATTCGGCACACTTCAGAGATGAGTGATGTCACTGAGCACTGCCTTATTTCACTACATTGACTCTATTTAAATGTGTGTAATATGTATTAGTAATGTATGGCTGTTATATATCATTTTCTGTCTATCCATCAGATGACTTCATGCTGTTGCTTTGTGCATCTCTTCAAAAGCAAGTGTTTGAGGATGAAAATAAGGCAGCGGTTCGGATCATGGCAGGGGATAATGTGGAGATATGTATGAATCTTGATGCGGCATCATTTAGTCAACACAATCCAGTACCTGACTTTATCCACTGCAGGTATATAGAGTGCACAGTCCATGCAGTGATAGATAACTGATACACCTTTTATACTGCTCAGATCTCCACCTGAAACATACCTTATAGTGTCTGTATCATGTTCATAAGAAGTTGGAAAGCTGATATAAAAGATAGAAAATATATAGTGGTAATGACAGAATGGGGATAACCAAATGTTTTTGGCCACTGGGATCCACACTGATCACGAGAATGGAGGTCAGTTGTCCCTCAAGTGAATGGAGTGGCAGCGCACATTCCCAGTCACCTTTTCATTCACTGTCTCTGAGACTCTGAAACATAGCTGAGTTCAGTTTAGCTTTTGGCAATGTTTGTAAGGCCCTTAAAAAAAGAAATAGGGTGTACTGTGACTCTAGTCACTCGGGAGACAATTGACTATTCTCCAGGGGTTCATTGGGTTAGACCATCATCATCATGATGGATAGGTGATGGATAGGTGATAACTTTTAATCGTAGAATCGCCCCTTTAAGTAGTTAGAAGCATTGTAGTTATTTTCACAGAATAATCCACTGGACTTTCATTATAATGCATATCCATCTTTAATATTCATTGTTTTGTAGGTCTTACCTGGACATGTGCAAAGTGATCATATTCAGTTACCTCTTCTGGTTTGTCCTCACCATTATATTCATTACGGGAACTACAAGAATCAGTATATTCTGCATGGGCTATTTGGTAGCCTGTTTCTACTTCCTGCTATTTGGGGGAGACTTACTGCTAAAGCCTATACGAAGTATCCTACGTTACTGGGATTGGTTAATAGCATACAATGTCTTTGTTATAACCATGAAAAACATATTGTCGGTAAGTGCTTCCATACTTTCAAATTAGATCCCTTGTATTGTTGTAATAGCTACATTGATCAATGAAGCTTACAATCAACTCACCAAACTCAAAAGTTATTAACAGAGAAAGTAGCAACAACAACTGGGAATGTTCCTGTGATGCACAGCTATTGACATTTTTTAATGAGTTGTCCATGGTGCTGAACACAGAGCTGAAGCTGAACACAAAGCTACTTTCTGTATTAGTTACTTTTGAAACACAAATATTGATTGTGGCAATCGGTTTCTGAGACAATTGTGGTCTTCATTGATATGCTACATGACCACTCTCCCATTTTATATGTCTCTGTAGTCATATGTTGACTAAAGTAACTAGCTCAAGGAAAGCCCAAATCCTATCCAGCACCTCAGCTCTTGCTCTAAATTAATGTTCCCCAATCAATGACTTGCAAGCCATGTGTGGCTTTGGGTTTTTACTTATATTTAGCCATGTAAACTGCATTTTCCTATATTTTTATTTTACTCTGATATAGTTTAAACTTCTAAGTATTGTGCTGTCAGCACTTTAACATATTATGTTGTCAGCACAAGAGATGATTGAACATCGGAAAATATTAGATTTGATCGAACTAGAACATTTTCGAACGTGCAGCATTCGATTCCTGATGCCTTCCTGGTCCGTGGGGAAGGAGGAGACAGCCCGAGTACTGCCTAGAATTCCGGGATACAGCCTATTACCAATGCTGTATCCCAGAATTCTAGGCGGTACTCGGGCTGTCTCCTCCTTCCCCACGAACCAGGAAGGCATCAGGAATCAAATGCTGCACGTTTGAAAATGTTCGATCAAACCTAAGATTTCCCTATGTTCGATCATCTCTAGTCAGCACTTTAAGGGAATATACAGACATGATCATGATCTGGTGTTGAACATCATCCCTGCCTTACTCTTTTTTTATTGGAAATGTGATGCTTCACATTCACACAATCTATAATATATTTGCACCTGCTTTTCCCAGCCTAAAATAATATGCTTTATATTGCAGATAGGGGCATGTGGCTACATAGACTCGCTGATAGAAAACAGTTGCTGGTTAATTCAAGCATTCAGCCTGGCATGCACCGTTAAAGGTTATGATATCCGTAAGTAATTAAATGTAATATAGAACAATTCTGTTAACTTTAAGTGGACATCCAGAGTTGGTCTCCAGCTTGTTACATATAGTTACATAGTTACATAGTTAATACGGTTGAAAAAAGACACATGTCCATCAAGTTCAACCAAGGAGGGGATGGATACAGGGAAGGGGGAGGGGTGATAGGTTCTATACATATGCATTTATATTATTTTGCTCTAAGAACTTGTCTAGGCTGGTTTTGAAGCCCTCTACTGTTTTTGCTGTGACCAGATCCTGTGGTAGACTGTTCCACAGATTCACAGTTCTCATGGTAAAGAAGGCTTGTCGCCTCCGGAGATTGAACCTTTTTTTCTCCAGGCGGAGGCAATGCCCTCTTGTCCTTTGAGGGGGTTTTACCTGGAACATCTTTTCCCCATATTTCTTGTAGGGGCCATTTATATATTTAAATAAGTTAATTATATCTCCCCTTAAACGTCTCATCTCCAGACTAAACAAATGTAATTCTTTTAATCTCTCCTCATAACTAAGATGTTCCATTCCCCTTATTAGTTTAGTTGCCCGTCTTTGTACCCTCTCCAGCTCTAGAACATCCTTTTTATGAATCAGGTTCCAAAACTGGACGGCATACTCCAGATGAGGCCGCACCAAGGCTTTATAGAGCGGTAATATTATATCCCTGTCCCGTGAGTCCATGCCTGTTTTAATGCATGACAATATCCTGCTGGCCTTAGAAGCAGCTGCCTGACATTGTGTGCTGTTCTGTAGTCTATTATCTACAAGTACACCCAGATCCTTCTCCATCAGCGACTCTCTCAGAGTAACTCCCCCTAGGACATATGATGCATGCGGGTTATTAGTACCCAGGTGCATAACTTTACATTTATCCACATTGAACCTCATTTGCCAAGTGGACGCCCAAACACTCAGTGTGTCTAAGTCATCCTGTAACATCTGCACATCCTCCATAGACTGTACTGTACTACAAAGCTTGGTGTCATCTGCAAAGATAGAAACATTGCTGTTAATTCCATTCTCAATATCATTAATAAACAAGTTAAACAGAAGAGGGCCCAGTACTGACCCTTGGGGTACACCACTTATTACCGGGGACCATTCGGAGTAGGAATCATTGACCACCACTCTCTGGGTACGATTATTAAGCCAGTTTTCAATCCAGTTACACATTAAATTTTCCAAACCGTCAGACTTTAACTTACCCATCAGACGTCCATGAGGAACTGTGTCAAACGCTTTAGCAAAATCCAGGTACACGATATCCACAGCTGCACCCCCATCCAGGCTTCTACTCAACTCTTCGTAGAAACAGATCAGGTTGGTTTGACAGCTTCTGTCCTTAGTAAAACCATGCTGGTTATCACTTATAATACTATTAGCCACTACATATTCCTGGATGTAGTCCCTTATAAGCCCCTCAAATAGTTTCCCCACAATGGACGTTAAGCTTACAGGTCTGTAGTTACCTGGGGAAGTTCGAGAGCCCTTTTTGAAAATCGGCACTACATTTGCCTTACGCCAGTCCCTCGGCACAATACCAGTAAGCAAAGAATCAATGAATATTTCATACAAGGGTAGAGAAATTACAGAACTGAATTCCCTAAGAACTCTGGGGTGTAATCCATCAGGCCCTGGAGCTTTGGCTACATTGAGTTTATTTAATTTATCTTGGACCATATCTATAGTAAACCAGTTCAGTACATTACATGTGTTCGCAGCACTGGCCCCACCCACCTCAGTACTGGCCCCACCCACCACAGTTCCATCCTCTTTTGTATATACAGAACTGAAGAAGCCATTAAGTAACTCAGCTTTCTCCTGATCCCCAGTTATTAACTCCCCGTCACCATTATTTAGGGGTCCTACATGCTCTGACCTTGGTTTTTTTGCATTAATATATTTGAAGAATTTTGGGGGGTTTCTTTTGCTATCTATAGCTACCTGCCTTTCATTGTGAATTTTTGCTACTTTTATTACATTTTTACAGGTTTTGTTGACTTCTTTGTAATGTTTAAAGGCTAAAGCTGACCCCTCTGATTTGTATTTTTTGAATGCCCCTTTTTTCTCATTTATAGCCCTTCTAACCTCGGTTGTAAGCCATGTGGGATTTGATTTTAACCGTTTATATTTGTTACCCATAGGAATATATTTGGCAGTACAGTTATTTAATGTGGATTTGAAGATTTCCCATTTATTAGCTGTATCAGTATGCGACAGCAGCGGCTCCCAGTCTATGCCCTGAAGTTCTGCCCTTAACCCAGGAAAATTGGCACTTTTAAAATTAAGAGTTTTTGCCCTCCCAACATGTTTTTCTTTTCTACACTTTAAGCTAAAAGTCACTATATTGTGGTCACTATTCCCCAGGTGTTCATGGACAGTGACATCCCCAACCAGCTCAGCATTGTTAGAAATAACCAGATCCAACAAGGCATCACTTCTAGTTGGCTCCTCCACAAACTGGCCCAGAAAATTATCCTGCAGGAGGTTAAGAAATTCCCTCCCCTTTGTGGTTTTAGCTGAACCGTGACCCCAATCTATATCTGGGTAGTTGAGGTCCCCCATTACCACTACTGTCCCCTCCCGGGCAGCCCGCTCTATTTGTCTATTCAACTGGCCATCTACCTCCTCAGTAATGTTGGGGGGTCTATAGATAACACCAAGAATAATTTTTTCACTCTTTACCTCCTTCTGTAGTTCTACCCAGAATGCTTCCACATCATCACAGTCATCGCCCACTATTGCATCTTTTACACTCACTTTAATATCATTTCTGACATACAGACATACTCCTCCTCCCCTTCTGCCCACCCGGTCCCTTCTGAACAACGCAAATCCCTGAATATTGACAGCCCAGTCATGTGAGGAGTCCAGCCATGTCTCAGTCACACCAACCACATCAATGGACTCCTCCAGAACCAAGGCCTCTAGCTCACCCATCTTGCTGGCTAGACTTCTGGCATTAGTAACCATACACTTTATATTACCATTGAGTTTAACCGCTACATTATAAGAAGTAGGATTTATTACTGTGCTGTGGCTACAATCATCCCCACTGCTCATCCGCAACAGATGGATCTCCCTATGCACTGGTCTTATCCTCCCCTCACAGGACCCTCCTCCTCCCACCTAAATGTTCTGTCCCCTTTCTAACCTATCCGCCACTATATTACACACTACATTGTCCTCCCTCCACATCCCTAGTTTAAAAACCTCTCCACCCCTTCTAGGATTCTCTCCCCCAGCACAGCGGACCCCCTTCCATTAAGGTGCAGATTATCTGCGGAAAACAGATTGTACCCCAATGAAAATTCAGCCCAGTGCTCTAAAAACCCAAACCCTTCTTCTCTACACCACGACTTGAGCCATGCATTTAACTCCCTAAGCTCCCGCTGTCTTTCCTGCGATGCGCATGGCACAGGCAGTATTCCAGAGAATACAACCTTGGAGGTCCTTCCCTTCAACTTAGCACCTAGTTCTCTAAAATTATTTTTAATAAACCTCCACCTACCTTGTATCCTGTCATTGGTTCCCACATGGACCATGACAGCTGGGTCATCCCCAGCCCCCCCCCCCCCCCCAAGTAATTTATCCACCCTTTCCACCACATGCCGAACCCTGGCACCAGGGAGACAGCAAACCATTCGGTTGAAGCGGTCTTGGCGACAAATTATTCTATCCGTCTTCCTGATTATAGAATCCCCTACAACCACTAACTGTCTAGGCCTACCTACAATACCATCCCGCCCACTACTAGTTGGACTGCTCCCCCGGCTGTTAGGGAGAACAGGTTCCACTAGAGCTGCCATTTCTGACACAGATGCCCTTGCATCATCACCTAACTTGGCAATTTTGCTTGGGCATACAGTAGGAGAAGTGGCCTTCCTTTTCTTGGATCCCTTACTGGTCCCTCTAACTACATTAACCCAGCTACTTACTTGGGCCTCCTGATCTACATCACCACCCTCCATCTCTAACCCACTAACTTCCTGCTCAGTGAGCCGAAGTTCCCTCTCAAGGTGGCCAAGTTCCCTCAGTGTTGCAATATGCTTCTCCAGATCTCTAACTCGAGCTTCTAGATGGGCAACATGCTCACATCTGTCACAGCGGTACTCACCCTGGAACTTCTGCTCCATTTGTGGGTACATGCGGCAGACTGCGCACTGAATGAAACCCTCCATCTCACTAGCCATCATCCTCAGTGCAAAAAAACTGTGAAAAAGAAAGAGATTTAGCACTTACCAGAACTTGAAACTCCTTCTTTCAATTCCTCTTTAAACTCCACTTATTTTCAACCACTTGTCAGCAACCACAGTGAGCAAGCACACACAGTGAGTGCTGAGCCTTGATTTAAGCACCTGAGATCAATTAACCCCACCCCCAGGTGCAGAGCAGACCAGAGAAAAAAAAAATGTTAAACCTGTTTAACTAAGCAGCTATGGTACAATCTATCTATGCGCTGCAGCAATACACACCACACAATTGCACAAAAACAACAATATATCAGTCACTCCAAACCCACAGAATCAGCAGCAATTCCTCTTTAAACTCCACTTATTTTCAACCAATTGTCAGCAACCACAGTGAGCAAGAAACAGCTTACGTCTGGTGGTGCAGTTGCTGAGGCATACAAATTCTGTGCACTAGTCCTGTTCATCAGATAAGGGGTCGGCTGTGAAACTTGCTGGGTGGGGAAAGAATATTAGGTTTCTTGCTTGTTGTTGCACTATGTGTACTAAACGAACAACAGTGCGATTTTATTAGTAACATTTTGTGAGATGGTTTTAATAGTCTGCAATTAGGGCCAAAAAGCACTGTAAGGCTATGTTCCCACATCAACTTTTTTATGTGAAAAATAGTGGTCTTTTGATAAAGACAGATGGTTTTAATGATTATGATCATTTAAAATGTAAGTTTTTATTTAAAGATGGATTTTTTTATGTTAAATAAACATTGTGGAAACATAGCATAAGCCATGTTATCATTATAGTAGGGCTTAAAGGAGTTATCCAGCACTAGTAAAAAAATTTGCAGTTTTCATTCCAAAAATTCATTCCCCTGTGACACGCACCGCCCTGGAGGGGAAGGAGACGCTGCACACAGCATCCTCCAGTGTCTGTGATAGCTGCCAGGAGGATGCTGTCTGTGCCGGCTCCTTCCCCACTAGAGCGGCGCACGTCTTCCGTCTCCTGCGGGCCGCGCGATGACGTCATTTCATCGCGCGCCGCCTGCAGGAGAAGACGGGCACAGAAGAGAGGAGGGAGAAGAGGACCTGGACAGCGTGTGAGCAGAGGAAAGGTGAGTGGGATGCTTATTTTTTTTTATCTGGGGGTTAACTAGGCAACAGGGACATTACTGATGGTGATTAACTAGACAACAGGGACATGACTGATGGGGGTTAACTAAGCTACCAGGGACATGACTGGGGGGGTTAACTAAGCTACCAGGGATATGACTGGGGGAGTTAACTAAGCTACCAGGGACATGACTGGGGGGGTTAACTAAGCTACCAGGGACATGACTGGGGGGTTAACTAGGCTACTAGGGACATGACTGGGGGGGTTAACTAGGCTACCAGGGACATGACTGGGGGGGTTAACTAGGCTACCAGGGACATGACTGGGGGGGGGTTAACTAGGCTACCAGGGACATGACTGGGGGGGCTAACTAGGCTACCAGGGACATGACTGGGGGGGGGGGTTAACTAGGCTACCAGGGACATGACTGGGGGGGTTAACTAGGCTACCAGGGACATGACTGGGGGGGTAAACTAGGCTACTAGGGACATGACTGGGGGGGTTAACTAGGCTACCAGGGACATGACTGGGGGGGGGGGTTAACTAGGCTAACAGGGACATGACTGGGGGGGGTTAACTAGGCTACCAGGGACATGACTGGGGGGGTTAACTAGGCTACCAGGGACATGACTGGGGGGTTAACTAGGCTACAAGGGACAGGCACTGGGGGGTTAACTACAATAGCAGGGGCACTAGGGGAACAATACTTTGCCTTGCCCCGGGTGCTGCAAACACGCTACTAACTGCCGCACATGGTATGCGGCCCTTAAATTATTTTATTAATGCCCGACCGGCCCTCAACATGGAAAAGGTTCCCCACCCCTGATCTAATTGAACACAATAGTTTTATTGATTGGTTGATACAGTATGAAATTACATTATTTGTTTTGTGTTCCATTTGTCTATTTATATCCTGTTGTTTAGCACTTACACATGAATCTAATTTTCCTATCCTAGACACATACTAGATTCAATTTCATAGGAATCTGAAGTGTGAGAGGAAACCAGACAACCCATTGGAATGCCACACTACTATAAGTTAACGTACAATCCCCATGCATTCTAGCCTCCAGAGATATGGGAGCAAAAACAAATTTCTGCCCCTCAGATTTATTCCGTATACAGAACATGAAACAGGTTTTTATTGATATATTTATTTATTAAAAATTATTATTTTTTTACTTCTTTTTAGCAAAGGATCAGAAAATCTGTCAGTTACCAAGTGGTGAGGCTGGTATCATCTGGGACAGCATATGTTTTGCATTTCTTTTATTGCAAAGACGAGTATTCATGAGCTATTACTTCCTACATGTAGTTGCTGATATCAAATCATCTCAGATTCTTGCTTCAAGGTATGTGATAAACCCGTTTATACTAGGCTGATAGGAAATGGGATTGGATGACTAAATTATATGCTAATTGTTTGGAGAAGTAAAAAATGAATTTCTTAGTCATTACATAAATGGTGAAAGGTTGGGAAAAAAAACAATGTTAAGAAGATAACTGAAAACAGCTGAATCTAGCGAGTTAAGTAATTTGTATAAATCTAATTGACTTAACAGGAGTTTTTCAACTTGTATAGCCCATAAGCCACACTCTGGGAGTTACACAAACAGTGTAGCTTATGGAGCTAGGCAGATTGTGTAACTCTCATTGAAGCTGTGTATATGCCTTTAATGGCATACATTGCATTAGGTTAGAGAAGACAGTTTCCCTAAAATGGGTATGCAAATAGGTTCTCTCTAGAGGGGAAATAGTTTGCTTTGAGGATAGATTTCCTGTAAGTCAGTGCCCAACCCTGCATTAAAGGCATCTCTCCGAACCAACCAGCACCTGAGGGGCAAGAGTGTCAAGACAGCCATGTTTATAGACGGGTACTCTTCCTTGTGGAGGAGAGTCCGATTATTTTTTAAGGCTCTTTATGTTACTGAGTATTAACTAACAAGGGCGTTACCTTGAAAAGGGGGCACTAGAGAGTAAGCTCTTATCTATCCAGAGGACAGTAACTTTACGTAGATTTTTTTTTTTCCTCCAGGGAACATTGCATGGCTTATAGGAAACAGTAAAATGGGTAAAATGCCCAATATGATTCTCTAAAAATTAGGATTTGAGGTCCTAGTTCACAAATAAAGATGTACTGACCACTCGCATTAATGGAAAACTGCAAACTGTATTACTTTGCTTCATCTTTTCTTTAGAGGGGCCGAACTTTTTCAGGCTACTATTGTGAAAGCTGTAAAGGCAAGACTTGAAGAAGAGAAAAAATCAATGGATCAGCTGAAGAGACAGTATGTGAACATCTCTCCTTTTTCATTCCACTTAATAGAAGGGCCCTTAAAATATTGTACAATTCTGACATATGTCACTATTTCTGAGATTCTGAAATATGGTTAATTTTTATTTTAAGTTATAAGGAGAAATTTACAGTGTATTTTCAGGTGAATTTAAAGTTTAAAACGCTTGTATTATACAGTACTTCCAAATGTACCTATTTTACATCCATAATGCTTTCCCATTGTGTTACATTAAACTCAATAGTGGTATAACGTTGCACATGTAATTTTTTCAAGTGGAAAAAGAAGTGACGTTACTTGTTTTGTGATGTGTATTCTGTGCATATTGTATTGGGGTGAACTCTTATAAACATAAATTGAAATAAAGTTAAAACCTCTTGCCACGGAGGCGTGATTGCCAGTAAGATTTCCCACCAGCCATAACTATTAAGGAGCTCCAGACGGCTCACATGACTTGATGAGTATGTTATAAAAAAGCACTTTTTTGGCATACATAAGTTATGCTTATAACGTATCCTTTTTCCTAGAAACAGTGCTGGGGTACATATAGGAGCTTATTTATAGCTGTAACAGCAATTGCCTATAAATTGTTACCTTTAAAGTTCATGTGTAGCATTTCCACCATGATATACACATGTATTTTTCTCCTTCTAAATTACACTGTGAACATTGCCTTTGTCAGAATGTTGTGACTTACACATATCACTGGATGTTATATTTTAGATATATATATATAGAATATTTTTATGCATCACATGCCTAAAATACTTAGGTCATACATAATACTTTCAATTTTACCAGGATGGATCGCATTAAAGCCAGGCAAGAAAAATATAAAAAAGGTAAAGAAAAAATGTTAAGTCTTGCGCAGGAGTCAGGAGAAGGACATGCCATTCAGAAACATGACGAGGAGGATGATGAAGGTACAGTACATTTATATGGGAAGGGTTTATGGTTCAGCTGCAATGAAACATTTAACAACTAGGAAATAACAAAATATTCACATTTTTGCACATTGATATTTTGTCGATGTATAGACAATACAATGTGGTCTATCATTTCAATACAAAAAAGCTATAATTAAGCGTCTGCACTCACAAAAATGGATCTTTGTGTAAACGTAGATGTGTAGATGTAGCATGGCAATATGTAGAAGATGGCGAGAAAGTGTAAGGACAAGCAGAAGTACACATTGCATAGGCTTTGATGATCACACAAATGCCACAACCCCTTCAAAGAGCTGATAGATGGAAGTGCCAGGTGTCAGACACCCCATCCATCAGACTGGAAAATCCCTTTAACTCGCTACTTACCAACCCTCGAATTAAATAAAATGCGCACATAATAGACAGGAAACGCAATGTATTGTCTGTATTACATGCAGCAGTAACACATGTGAATGGATTGAGCATGCTTGAGTTCATCCAAACCCGAACATTCGGCATTTAATTAGCTGGGGCTGCTGAAGTTGGATAAAGCTCTAAGGTTGTCTGGAAAACATGGATACAGCCAATGACTTTATCCATGATTTCCACATAGCCTTAGGGCTTCATCCAACTTCAGCAGCCACCGCTAATCAAATGCTGAACGCTCAGGTGCGGATGAACTCTAATCTGAACTCTGATCTCTAATTGTCACCAATATGTGACCTGTGTTCTGAAATGTTGAACGTCTTCTTAACAATGTATGCTCCATTAATGTATTAACATATTTCATTTTAGGAGAAGCAGGAAAAGAGAAAGCCAAGGGCAAAAAAAAGCAGTGGTGGCGGCCTTGGGTTGATCATGCTTCCAGTAGGTTTTCTTGATCATTTACCAAGTACATGGATTTAGGCCTTATATCCTTGACCAGAATCATCTGTTTGTTTTAATGCATGGTTTATTCTTTGTGTCTCCACAGAAGGTTAAGAAAATTGCTTAATAAGATTTCACATACACCGAATGTAACATGGCTTAGCATGGGGGAAGGGGGTTGCTCAAAGGGGACGTGGACACCCTCTTACACCATATTTATTACAATTTAAGCCTGATAGTAAATAGTCCGCAGCACACAAAGTTAAGTGAAAAAAATCTTGTGCGTTTATT